>NC_138898.1:7992200-8394700 GCF_965194825.1 Balaenoptera physalus | reverse complement strand
TGTGGTTTTTATCCTTAAAATCTGGCTTTCAGATGCTGCGCGCATGGACACTAAGAGGTAAGGAAACAGCAAGCGGCAATCATTTTGTAAAAGGTCCCAGAGGTGAGGAAGCCGCTGAGGTTATAACTGTTGGCTGCCCTACTCTGCACTCAAAGTAAGGCCACGGGTGCCAGGACTGGCCGTGTGAGGAAGTAAAAAAAAAAAAAAAAAAAAAAACACCTCTTTCCAGCTAAGAAACTTAAACGAGCACCGCTGTGTCCAGCCCTGCTCGTTCAGCCTGTGTCTGGAGCTCAGTTTCTCCACCTGAGGATGGCGCTCTCCCAGGCTGTGTGGCTGTGGGGTGTGTTTTCTACTTTTTTTAGTGGTTGCCCTAGAATTTGCAGTATACACTTAACGTACCTGTGCGTTTACTTACATTTATAATTGATCCAAGTCCACTGCACCACTTCACAGGTAACACCAGTACCTTAACAAACAACCCTAATTCCTCCCCCACCCCTTGCGTCATTGCTGTCGTTCTCTTCACTCATGCATAAGCGCGCGCGCACGCAGGCATACATAACTGAATACATTGTTGCTATTATTATTTTGAACAAGCTGCATCTGTTAGATCAATAAAGAATAAGAAAAATAAAGGTTTTTATTCCACCTTCACTTTTTCCTTCTCTGATGCTCTTCTTCATGTAGATCCGAGTTTCTGATTTTTTTTCCTTCTCTCTAAAGAACTTTTAAAATTTTAAATTAATTAATTAATTAATTTATTTATGGCTGTGTTGGGTCTTCGTTTCTGTGCGAGGGCCTTCTCTAGTTGTGGCGAGCGGGGGCCACTCTTCATCGCGGTGCACGGGCCTCTCACTATCGCGGCCTCTCTTGTTGTGGAGCACAGGCTCCAGACGCGCAGGCTCAGTAGTTGTGGCTCACGGGCCCAGTTGCTCCGTGGCATGTGGGATCCTCCCAGACCAGGGCTCGAACCCGTGTTCCCTGCATTGGCAGGCAGACTCCTAACCACTGTGCCACCAGGGAAGCCCCTTTCCTTTATTTTTGATTTTCTGCCATTTAAATATGATATGCCTAGATGTAGTTATACAATATGAAGAAATAAGATGTAGCCTAGACATAGCATTTATCCTGCCTGATGTCTCTGAGCTTCCTGGATCTGTGGTTTAGTGTCTGACATTCATTTAAGGGAAATTCCCAGTTATTAGTGCTTCAAATATTTCTTCTGTTGCTTTTTCTCTTTCTTCTCCTTCTGGTATTCCCCTTATACATATGTTATACCTTTTGTGGTTCTCCCACAGCCCTTGGAAATTCCATTCTGTTTTTTTCTTTTTTCAGTCTTCATTGTCTATGCTTCTTGGCTTATGAGGATTCTATTGATATATTGTCAAGCTCAAAGATGCTTTCCTCAGCTGTGTCCAGTCTACTAGTAAACCAATTAAAGACAACATTTCTGTTACAGTGCTGCTTATCTCTAGCATTTCCTTTTCATTCTTTCTTAGAATTTCTCTGACTCTCTGCTTACATTGCCCATCTGCTTCTACATGCTGTCTACCCAGTAGAGTCCTTAGCATCTTAATCATAGTTGTTTTAAATTCCCAGTCTGAGAATTCCAACATCCTTGCCACATCTGAGTCTGGTTCTGATGCTTGCCCTCTCTCTTTCCAAACTGTGTATTTTGCTCTTTAGTATGCCTTGTAATTTTTTGCTGATAGCCTGACATGATGTACCCAGTAAAAGGAACTGCTATAGGTTTTTAGTAAGGTGGTGATGAGGTGGGTGGGGAGGGGAAGCGTCTTGTAGTCCTGTGTTTAGCTCTCAGTCTTTTTGCGAGCCTGTGCCTCTGGACTGTGAATCCCCCAATGCTTCTCAGTTCATCTTCCTCACCCCCTAAGGTGGGACAGGTGGCTAGCTAGAGTGGGCTGAAGCTGGGTATTTCCCTTCCTCCACGTGGAGAGTTATAGGGGCCTGGAGTTAGGTATTTTCCTTCTCCTAAATCAGTTAAGTTCTTATAAAATCCCAGCAGGTGAAGTCCTGGTTAAGTCGTTTCTCCTGAGGGCAGACCTTGTTAAGAGGTACACAGTGGTCTGGCCTATTTCAGAATGCTTCCTTTTCCCCTCCCCTGCTGGAAGAATGAGGGGACTTTTCTCCAATATTCACTGTGAGTACCTGGTCCAGTAAAACAAAATGTGGGGATCCCCCCATGACTGGGTACCCCTGGAGTTTTTGACTCTCAGATGTGTCCACAGCAGCCTCCAGCAATTTGTCAATTTCAATACCGGTTTCCCTATGCTGGCTGGCACTGGCTTCCACCAAGGTTGATGGTCCAATAAGTGGTGATTTTCTGTATTCAACTGTCTGTCTCCCCGATTTTGGGGCAGTGGTTTGCCCTGTGACCTCATTTCTTCTACTGATTTAAGAAGAGCTGTTGATTGTTTTCAGTTTGTTCAGCTTTTTGCCTGTTTCTTTGATGGAGAGGTGACTTCTAAGCTTCTTACATGATGGACCAGAAACCGGAAGTCTGCCCACCAGTTTTAAGAACCAAAAAAGTGACTGATTGAGAATGTCAAGAATTTTTTTTTCGGGGCGGGGGTGGGGGTTTATTGGGTTAGAAATGGAAATTTTAGGCTTCTGTTGGCAGTTTCAAAGGTGCCTGAAAGAGAAAGTTTTGAACGATATTCTGGCCACGTGCAGGAAATGGTGATATTGCAAAGCACATGAGTCCGGGGACCAGCAAAAGGGGAGCTTGAAATCTGCTTCTCTCAACACCCTGTTGTGTGCCCCACTTCCCTTTTCTGAGATTCCTTATCTAAAACTGGGTGTTGGGACATTTACCGGAAGCTGTCGAAGGGATTAGAGGTAATTTGTATAAAGTACATAGTAGAAGGTATATTCCCAGTTATTTTGTACATAATAGAATAGAAACATTATAGATCATTATAGACATAAAGTTTTTTCTTCCTTTTACTATGGAAAAAAACCCCTGAATGTTCACTTAGCTCTCCAAGGACACAGGAAGAGATTCAAGGTTAACACAATGCAAACCAAGCTAGAGAACGGTATGTGGAAAAGCGAATTTGAGCAACGTAGAAAACACAATTCATCATTCAGATCTGTCCGAAGATTCTGGGCACGTGGCAAAGTGTAAGAGGGTGAACTTTTCCCCTCGCAGCCTTGTCTTCACTGGGAAGTTTCTCCCTTGAGGGAGTCACTTTATAATATAGTAATTGAGTAGGAAGAGAGAAATCTCTTGCTAAAAGCAGTAAGTGGCTGGGTAGCAAATCAGTTATCAGAAACATCACTAAAAAAAAAAAAGAAGTCTGTACTACTCAGCACCAGGGTATTCTTTTGTGGCTGGGAGAGTAAACTTATATAAAGCACAAAGGTACCCCCTCCCACTTTGAAAAATCTCCAACTTCTGTTTCCTCTGCACTTTGAGGGAAGCGATACACTAAAATTAAGCGGTGGCTTCTCATCGCGGTTAGCAGCCTGCACTCGGAGCCAGTCTGTCCTGGGTTTGCAGCCGGGCTGGCCACCACATGTCCTCATGTAACCTGGGGTGAATTAACCGACTTCTCCAAGCCTCCATTTCTCACCTGTAAAACGGCAGTTGTTGCAAAAATGAAATTTTGATAATCCCTGAAAAGAACTTAGCTCAGTGCTTGTGAAGGTTAGTCATCATGATTTCTAGAAAAGGGCGGCTTCAGGACGTTTTTGGACTCGAAATCCGTCTCTGCAAACAGTGACTCAGAAAGACTTTTGAAATTAAAGGAACAATTTAGAACAGGTTTTAAAAGTTGGGAAAAGATGGCAGTGGGGACGATCAAGAGTAATCTTGCCACCTGGAAGAGAAGCCAACATCCTCCTGTGGTTTTGCTTTCCTAGAATCACTTCTGCTTCTAGCCTGGAAGTGGACAAAGATGGAGAGAGATTGGAGATGAGCAAAATGAAAGCAAAGCAAAGTGTTCCATCTTCAAGAAGGGTCCCCAGAGTTATGCAGCTTCCCAGTTCTGGGTGGAACCCAGAAGCTATTGCCTCTGAGCAGAGGGCTGGATGAGCCGATGCATGTGAAGCCCTTAACAACAGTGTCGGGCGCCAGGTAAGCCCCGTTTCATACTGTGCTGCTGGGTCTGCTCCCCCTGACACCCACGTTCCCAAGGGGCACAGAGCTGCCCTCCAGGGAATCACACTGTTTCTCGATTTCTCAAAAATCATACTCTTTTTATAGATAAAGCACAGAAATATGCACAGTACATGAACAGATATATAGTGTATATGTGGTATTAACATATCATGGGGGGGTAATTACAAAAAACAGTCTAAAAATATTCCTTATAGGGGGGATGCAAATGAGAAACATGTTAAATAACACTGGCTAACACTGATATAACGGGCTGCGGGGGATGTGGACGGGGCAGGCACCCAATATAAGACTAGAAATGGCGGGACCTCAGATGGCAGGAAGGTGGTGGTGGGGGACGGGAGGAGGGATTTCATGTGTGCGGGAAGCACGTTCAAGTGGGAAAGTCCCCCTGAGTGAGCGGCATCACCCTCTTTGCTGCCGCTCCTACTTCCTAGTTGGGAAGGCAGCGTTGTGTAAGGAGGAGAGAAGGAACATCTTGGGAATTCTGGCTCTGCCATTCATTTGCTGTGTGGTCTTGGGCAAACCACTGATCTCTCTGAGCCACATCTATAATGTGGGACTAGCAATATGAGAGTCCGAGTGAAGTACCTGAGGAACAGCAAATGTTTAGTAAATGTGATGTCATTTTTACACTCTCCTCTTTGTCCTGTAAAATGGCAGATGACCCAGTAGTGTTTGAAATTTTCAGGAAGGGAAATCACTTCCTTTGAGGTGAACTCTCCTATCCATTGACATTTTATTCAAATTTTAGTCCCTCTGTCTTCTTTTTAACCCTCTCTTGCAAAGCTCTGGTTCTTAGTTTTCTTTTGAAATTTCCAGTAACACATGTATTAGAGATGCATTATTTGCCAAGTATCAAACACACGTTATTTTATTTAATCCTCACAACAGTCCTATGAAGCCAGCACTTGATATGTTTTTTTTTTTTAATTCAGCTATTCTAATAGGTTTGTAGTGGTCTCTCATTTTGGTGACTAAAGATGTTGAACATTTTTTCATTTGCTTATTTGTCATCAGTATATATTTTATTTGTGCCTGTTCAGATCTTTTGCCCACTTAAAAATATTGGGTGGTTTGTTTTCTTATTATTGTAGTTTGAAAGTTTTCAAACACATATTCTGGATACGAATCCTTTGTCAGATATATGATTGGCCAACATTTTCTTCCAGTCTGTGGCTCATCTTTTCATTTTCTCAAGTGTCTTTCACAGAGCAAATGTTTTAAATTTCGATGATGTCCAGTGTATCAACATTTTTTTCTGTGGATGAAGGTTTTGGCGTTGTAGCTAATGTTTTTAAACACCGTGAGCCAATCAAGATGCATCTGTGGGCCACGTGCATCCTGCGGGCCCCACATTGTGGTGGGATTTTTAGACTAGAAGGAACCTCAGGGGATGTGGAAGCCATGACAATGTGCTTCTCGGGTCTCCCGCAGCAGGGCCTGTAATTGACCGAGGGTCCGGATGCCCTGCTCTGAAATCCACCTTTGTGCCAAGACCACATTTCCCCCAGGTTTCTCCTTACCAGTGACTGCCTGCGACAGGGGTACTAAAGCAGGCTCATTTCTGGGAGACATGTGGCTTTGCCAGAACTTTCTTAGAATTGTGCCACAGGCTCAGACTACTCCTACCCACCTGTTCTTTTTTCTTTTCTCCTCTGCGGGGGTTAGACAAGCGTTGTGGTCTAACTCTTCTTCCAGCTTCCTCTGGCTCCTTTATCGTATTCCCATCCTGTGGGTTCCCCCCCATGAAATGTCTTGTATGTCTTTTCCCAACTTGGTATCTGCTAGTATGACTGCCTCACCTGCCGTGCCTGGCAGGTAATATAAATGGATAAAGTGGTTCAGGTGAGGCCTGAGGTGAATTAAAACCCTACCCCTGTTTCACGAGGACAGCTTGTATCTAATTGTGATTGTTGCCAAGGAGAAAGTGATCCCAGGGCAGAACATCATTAGTTTTTAAGGAGAAAAACTACAAAAAATTATAATCCTTAATTCACCCCTCTCCTTTGACAGAAGGAATTGAGGCAAGGAAGGGAAATGCCTTTTCTAAGATCACTCATGTAGTGGGTGGCAGAATGTGGCCAGAATCCAGAGATACTAGATCCCGATCCAGCTCTTTCCCTTCTTCCTATTTATTGATTAGGTGGGTCTGTATTCGTCATGTAACAAATCACACACCCACCCACCCTGCGCCAAATGGCAGCTTATAACAAGGTACGCTTACTGTCTCACAGTTTCTGTATTTTGGAATCTGGACTCTGCTTCGCTGGGTCTCTCACAAGTCTGCATTCAAAGTGTCCGTTCAGGCCAGGGTCTCATCGGAAGGCTAAGTTGAAGAATCCGTTCAGGCCAGGGTCTCATCGGAAGGCTAAGTTGAAGAATCCGTTCAGGCCAGGGTCTCACCGGAAGGCTAAGTTGAAGAATCCATTCAGGCCAGGGTCTCACCGGAAGGCTAAGTTGAAGAATCCGTTCAGGCCAGGGTCTCACCGGAAGGCTAAGTTGAAGAATCCGTTCAGGCCAGGGTCTCACCGGAAGGCTAAGTTGAAGAATCCGTTCAGGCCAGGGTCTCACCGGAAGGCTAAGTTGAAGAATCCGTTCAGGCCAGGGTCTCACCGGAAGGCTAAGGTGAAGAATCCGTTCAGGCCAGGGTCTCACCGGAAGGCTAAGTTGAAGAATCCGTTCAGGCCAGGGTCTCACCGGAAGGCTAAGTTGAAGAATCCGTTCAGGCCAGGGTCTCACCGGAAGGCTAAGTTGAAGAATCCGTTCAGGCCAGGGTCTCACCGGAAGGCTAAGTTGAAGAATCCGTTCAGGCCAGGGTCTCACCGGAAGGCTAAGTTGAAGAATCCGTTCAGGCCAGGGTCTCACCGGAAGGCTAAGTTGAAGAATCCGTTCAGGCCAGGGTCTCACCGGAAGGCTAAGTTGAAGAATCCGTTCAGGCCAGGGTCTCACCGGAAGGCTAAGTTGAAGAATCCGTTCAGGCCAGGGTCTCACCGGAAGGCTAAGTTGAAGAATCCGTTCAGGCCAGGGTCTCACCGGAAGGCTAAGTTGAAGAATCCGTTCAGGCCAGGGTCTCACCGGAAGGCTAAGTTGAAGAATCCGTTCAGGCCAGGGTCTCACCGGAAGGCTAAGTTGAAGAATCCGTTCAGGCCAGGGTCTCACCGGAAGGCTAAGTTGAAGAATCCGTTCAGGCCAGGGTCTCACCGGAAGGCTAAGTTGAAGAATCCGTTCAGGCCAGGGTCTCACCGGAAGGCTAAGTTGAAGAATCCGTTCAGGCCAGGGTCTCACCGGAAGGCTAAGTTGAAGAATCCGTTCAGGCCAGGGTCTCACCGGAAGGCTAAGTTGAAGAATCCGTTCAGGCCAGGGTCTCACCGGAAGGCTAAGTTGAAGAATCCGTTCAGGCCAGGGTCTCACCGGAAGGCTAAGTTGAAGAATCCGTTCAGGCCAGGGTCTCACCGGAAGGCTAAGTTGAAGAATCCGTTCAGGCCAGGGTCTCACCGGAAGGCTAAGTTGAAGAATCCGTTCAGGCCAGGGTCTCACCGGAAGGCTAAGTTGAAGAATCCGTTCAGGCCAGGGTCTCACCGGAAGGCTAAGTTGAAGAATCCGTTCAGGCCAGGGTCTCACCGGAAGGCTAAGTTGAAGAATCTGCCTCCAAGCTCATGTGGCTGTTGGTAGGACTCCTTCCCTCAAGGGCTGTTGGACTGAGGACTTCAGGTCTTTTCTTGCTGTCTGTCAAAGGCCACCCTCAGCTCCTTGCTGCGTGGGGCTTCCCAACATGACAGCTTGCTTGCTTCGTCAAAGTGTATAAGCTGAGCAGGCGACAGAGAGCGTCTGCTAGCAGAGGTGGAAGTCACAGTCCTCTGTAACCTAATCATGAAGTGATATTCTACCATGTTTATTGTATTCTATTACTAGACAGTCACTAGGCCAGCCCACACTCCAGGGGACATGAATACAGGGGGCCATGTTCGAATACTTCCTTGGACATTAAGACACCCCCAGTTGTGTTGGATCTTTCCCCTGTCAACCAAGACACTACTTTCGTGGGGAGAGGTTGGGGATCTATTATATTAAAATGAAAACAAGTGCTGATGTAACTGCAGGACAAGATTGTGGAGGGAGAACTAGATCAATGTGGACAAGAAAGGAAGCGGTGGCAGGGGACAGGGCGGGGGTAGAAAAAGAATCTCCAAGCCAGGGCAGCAAAACCCTCTGTTTTCCCCACCAGGCACCCTCACCATGTTCTGTCTTCACTTTGTTCTATGCCCTGGGCACAGAAAACATTGTT
Organism: Balaenoptera physalus; assembly: GCF_965194825.1. NCBI lineage: Eukaryota > Metazoa > Chordata > Mammalia > Artiodactyla > Balaenopteridae > Balaenoptera > Balaenoptera physalus. The sequence continues at coordinate 8,386,274 of NC_138898.1, read as the reverse complement.
GTTCGCAAAATTCAGGACATGGCTTTTGCGGAGATCGTTTGCTCTCGGATTACTACACATTCCTTCTAGTACTGAGAGCGCTCATAACTGTCGAGAAATACGAGGATCAGAACTGTCTCCTTTGCATATAGGGAAGAAGCATGGGACGGTAATGAAAATAATGATCACCACTAATATTTGTCAAGGGCTAGCTGGACAGCCTGCCTGGAGCCCACCAGCTTTGCCCCATTGAGTCCTCAGAACAATTCTGTGAGGTTGTATTAATATTCTCTCCATTTTACAGAGGAAGAAACTGAGGCTTAGAGAGAGTGGGAGATTTACGTAATGTCACAGCTAGATGGGGCTAGAGCAGGAATTGACCCATGTTTTATTTCACTTCAATATCTACCACTAGAGTATTTCCCAAATTTTATTCATTCATGTATAAACTGTCAGAGTTGCTGCCATATCCAATATCATTTATTCTACTATCACATACAGGATACATTTTAGTACTCTACCCCTACCTTGCAATGATGCAGACTCTGGGCTATGGCAGAAGTGAGTTTAACCCTGCTCCTATCACCTCTCTGAGCTGCAATTTTCTCATCTCTAAAAGGGGAGCACGGGCTCAACTTGTCTGACAGAGAAACAGATCATGGGAGTGAATTAGGAGGCACATTGTAGATGCCCTAGAAATATTTTGCTGAAGGGACCCTCAAGGAATAGGATCTATCTTTATTAACTCTTCTAAAAGATATATACATGGTTAGCATATTTTCAACATCATCATCAATATTAAGGAATTCCTTAGCACTTTCCATGGCCTCCGAGAAATTTGCAATTAAGTGTTAAAGTCGGCATGTAGATTTAGTGTCCTGGAGTTCGAGGCAACATTAAATAGTCTTGTTACTCTATTTGGAGCACATACATTTGCTCTAGCGTTTTTGCTTACTTGAAGGAACCATAATGACGGTATAACATCGTGATTAAGGGTACGGATTTTAAGGTCAATCAGATCTGGTTTTGCTTTCTGATCGCTCCATCCACTGGCTTTGTGACCTTGGCTATCTAAACATTCTCTGCTTCAGTTTCATTAAATCATTTGGGAATGCTTTCAGCTGTAAGTAGCAACCACCATAACAAAAAGCCTACAGAGACTTAGGTTGTTTTTCCCTTCACTTAAAAGGAAGTCCAGAGGCAGGAAGTTGTTATGTTTCAATGGCTCCAGAATGTCAGAGCTTTGCGATTCTCTCTTCTTTACGCTTGCAGGATGCCTAACCGCTTTACTCGCAAGTCAGGGAAAAGGAAGGCAAGTAGAACCAAGGACATCTTTTCCTTTTTGAGACAACAAAGCTGCCCAGAAAACTCCCAGCGATCTCCTTCACCGGCCTGAACTGTGTTACATGGCCAAGTTGCAAGGGAGACCCGGGAAGGCTCCAGAATGGAGGTGGGTGAGGGAGCGGGGGCTGTGGTGGGGATTATGTCAGATAATGCATGTAACTGGAACAGGGAAATGGAGGCTTCATTCCAGTGTCCTGCAGTGAGGGCGCTTCACATCAGAGACAGGGCAAAAACCTGGTTTTCTACCAGACTGGAAGCTCCATGCAGGGAGGGTTTTGTCTTTCTCGTTTATTATTCTAGCTTGATGCCTAGAACACAGATAACCATATGGTGCTTCTCAGTAAATATTCGATAAATGAATGAATGGGTAGTAATCTGATAGATTTATTTGATTTACTGTCATTCATCATTTCCTCAAAAAACATTTATTCACTGCCCCTAAACAAACATCAGAATGTAAGAATCATGAAAACAGGACTTTTGGTAGTGTATTATTTATCTCTTGCTGTGTAACAAACTACCCCAAAACTCAGCAGCTGAAAATAACAAACATTTCTTACCTCACACCGTTTCTGAGGTTAGGAATCACTGAGAGCAGTCTGGACAGGTGTCTCTGGCTCAAGGTTTCTTGTAAGTAGTCACGATATAGTCAGGATGTTGGTCGAGGCCGCCAGCATCTAAAGGCTTGACTGGAGTTGGAGGATCTGCTTCTCAGATGGAGCTCACAGGGCTGCTGGCTGGAGGCCTCGGTTCCTCCCCATGTGGACTTTTCCATAATGCTGCTTGAATGTTCTCAGGACATGGCCGTTGCCTTCCAGAGGGAAAGAGCAAGGAGGAAGCCGCAGTGTGTTTTCTGACTCGTCTTGGATGTTGCTCAGTGTCATCTGCACAATATTCTACTCCTTAGAAACAAGTCATGAGGTCCAGCCTAAGCTCAAAGGGAGGGGCTTCTGCCTTGTGAAGGGGGAGTGTCACCGAATATTTTCCCCCAATATGTTTACACTTTAAAAAATTCTTTTTATTGAAGTACAGTTGATTTACAGTGTTTCAGGTGTAGAGCAAAGTGATTCAGTTAGACATATATATATTCTTTTTCAGATTCTTTTCTTGTAGACATTTTAAAACCACCAGTGTCTATTCCATTCATTGTTGTATTTCTAGCATCTAGATATGCCTGGCTCCTATAATAGATGCTTAATCAGAGCTGGTTCCAGGTTGGTAGGCCTTGAAGGTTATAAAATTTGGGGGCTTTAAGAGAAAGGATGTAGAAAAGTTATGAAAAAAGTTATAAAAGTTAGTATTTATTTAGAATAAAAGAATATACTACAAATTACCCAATTTTTAAAGCTGAAAATACCACTGACATCACAAAATCCTCCAAATACCATCTTTATTTTTTATTAACTACCTGACTTTTCCTATTATTATTATTATTTTAAAATAAATTTATTTTTATTTATTTATTTTTTGGCTATGTTGGGTCTTCGTTGCTGCACACGGGCTTTCTCTAGTTGCAGCGAGCGGGGGCTACTCTTTGTTGTGGTGCATGTGTTTCTCACTGTGGTGGCTTCTCTTGTTGTGGAGCACAGGCTCTAGGCGCGTGGGCTTCAGTAGTTGTGGCACGTGGGGTCAGTAATTGTGGCTCGTGGGCTCTAGAGCGCAGGCTCAGGAGTTGTGGTGCACGGGCTTAGTTGCTCCGCGGCATGTGGAATCTTCCCAGACCAGGTCTTGAACCCGTGTTACCTGCATTGGCAGGCGGATTCTTAACCACCGTGACACCAGGTAAGTCCCTCATATTATTTTTTATTGACTACCTGACTTTTCCTGTAATGTGCGTTTCCTATATATTTTGGCTACACACTCTTGGATTACCTGTTAATATGACAGTGATCTTGGATTATCATTTTCTTTAGAGAGACTACTAGAAAGAAGATTTAATCTTTCCACCATCAGGATTGATCAAAATTTGTTACTGTCAATTTAGAAAAGTTTCTTTTGGCTTTGCAACACATTACTGGTTACGTGATGTAAATTTTTAGGATTGTTGTGTCAGATTTGGGAAAACATCTGTCCAGTTTTTTATAATATGACCTGTAAGATTTTAGGCAATTTGAGTTTTCTAGGGCAGTGATGAATCTCAAATACTCTTTGAATGAATGACACCCATTAACTAGTTTGTTGCTTTCCTTTTTGTAAAGATGGAGCATTTCTTTTATGTTATCTTTGTCAATGCCAATATTTCTTCTTCCTGGGTGATCGTTATCATTTGCTCCTCTTTAGCAGGTTGTAATGGTTAATTTTGTGTGTCAGCTTGACTGGATCATGGGTTGCCCAGATGTTGGTTAAATGTTATTTCTGGGAGTGGCTGTGAAGGTGTTTCCAGATGCAATGAGCACTTGAATCAGTGGACTCAGTAAAGCAGTGCGCCCTCCCCAGTGTGGGCGGCATCATCCAGTCCACTGAGAGCCTGAATAGCACAAAAAGGCAGAGGAAGGAAGAGTTCAGCCCTTCCTGGCTCACCGCTTGAGCGGGGACATCGATTTTCTTGCCCTAGGTACTCCGGTTGCTTAGGCCTTTGGACTCAGACTGGAACTACACCACTGGGTCTCCTGGGCTGCCAGATTATAGACAGAAAATTGCGCAACTTTCCAGCCTCCATAATGGCGTGAGTCAATTTCCTAATAATAAATCTCTTCCTATACATACATATCCTATTGATTCTATTTTTCTGGAGAATCGTGATTAATAGAATGATTTTAAAAAACCCGATAGCCTAGTTACTAGTTTTATGCAAAATTATCTCTTTTACTGGTATCACTTATACTTTGACAGGGAACTCACCAGAGTTCCAAGGCCAAGGTGTATCAAATATAAGTTACCTGATATATGGGAAATGCACCAAATTTGACTATCCTGTGTGTCTTCACACACATCCTTGCTGTTTATGGAACTGTCACACTGAAATTTAAATTTCAGAGTCCATATATACAGTTTTATTGGAACTTAGACATGCTCAGCCATTTACTTACCGTGTACAGCTGCTTTCATGCTGCAGCGTCAGAGGTGAGTAATTGAGACGGAGCCCACAGAGCCGACAAAGCTTAAAGTATTTAGTATTTGGTGCTTTACAAAAAATCTGTTGACCAACCCCTGTCCTATGGAAATGAGCAAGAGGCACACTCACCTTCTTGGCCTCCTGAAGCAATGGCCATTTTTCAGTCCCTAAAATATACCAAACTGTGTACTGACTCGAGACTAACCCCTCCGCTCTTCTCTCTGGAGAACAATCTTCTCTCAGCCATTTTTGGTCTGATCATATTCATCCTTCCAGCAATTTCCCCTACCTAGAGAAGACTTCTCTGGCTACCTGTCTAAAACAGTTTCTATTATTCTTTTTTTTTAAATTGGCTGTGTTGGGTCTTTGTTGCTGCACGTGGGCTTTCTCTAGTCGTGGCGAACAGGGGCTACTCTTCGTTGCGGTGCTCCAGCTTCTCATTGCGGTGGCTTCTCTCATTGCAGAGCACGGGCTCTAGGCGCGTGGGCCTCAGTAGTTGTGGCTCGCGGGCTCTGTAGTTGTGGCTCGCAGGCTGTAGAGCACAGGCTCAGTAGTTGTAGCGTACGGGCTTAGTTGCTCTGTGGCATGTGGGATCTTCCCGGACCAGGGCTTGAACCGGTGTCCTCTGCATTGGCAGGCGGATTCTTAACCACTGTGCCAGCAGGGAAGCCCAGTTTGTATTATTCTTAACCCTAGTTTCCTGTTCTTTTCAATAATAGTCCTGCCCATGGTTTGTAATTATTGACTTGTCTTGTTCATTAAGGTTGCTGCCCCTTTTACTCTGCAAATTCCCTGTCAACATGTCTGTCTTCCCAGGGTGGGTAAGAGTGTGAGCTCTGAAACCAGACAGCCTAGGTTTGAATCCCAGCTTTGTCACTTACAAGTTGTGGAAGCTTGGGTAAGTCACTTATCTTCTTGCTTCTTCCATTTTCTCATCTACAACATAGGGATAATCATAGTAACTACGTAGTAAACATAGTAAGTACTACATTAAGTTTTGAGGATTAAATAAGTTGTAGATAAAGCATTAAGAAGGAAGCAGCAAAGGAAGCCATAAACAAAACGAAAAGACAATCTACGGGCTGGGAGAATATATTCGCCAACAATGCAACCAACAAGGGCTTAATTTCCAAAATATACAAACAGCTCATACAACTCAATATCAAAACAAAACAACCCAATCAAAAAATGGGCAGAAGACCTAAATAGACATTTCTCCAAAGAAGACATACATATGGCCAACAGGCACATGAAGAGGTGCTTAACATTGCTAATTATTAGAGAAATGCAAATCAAAGCCACAGTGAGGTATCACCTGACACAGTCAGTATGGCCACATCAAAAAGTCTACAAATAATAAATGCCAGAGAGGGTGTGGAGAAAAGGGAACCCTCCTACACTGTTGGTAAGAATGTAAATTGGTGCAGCCACTGTGGAAAAGAGTTTGGAGGTTCCTTAAAAAAACTAAAAATAGAGTTACTATACGATCCAGCAGTCTCACTCCTGGGCATATATCAGAAAAAGATGAAAACTCTAATTCAAAAAGATAATGCACCCCAGCGTTCATAGCAGTACTATTTGCAATAGCAAAGACATGGAAGCAACCAAAGTGTCCATTGACAGATGAATGGATAGATAAAGAAGATGTGGCATATATATATATATATATATATACACACACACACACACACAATGGACTATTATTCAGCTATCAAAAAGAATGAAATAATGCCATTTGCAGCAATGTGGTGGACTTAGAGATTATCATACTATGTGCAGTAAGTCAGAGAAAGACAAATACCGTATGCTATCACGTATATGTGAAATCTAAAAAAAATGATATAAATGAACTTATTTACGAAACAGAAATAGACTCACAGACATAAAAAAACAATCTTATGGTTGCCAAAGGGGAAAGGGAGGGGAAGAAGGATAAATTAGGAGTTTGGGATTAACAGATACGCACTACTATATATAAAATAAACACCAAGGACCTACTGTATAGCACAGGGAACTATATTCAACTTCTTGTAATAACCTATAATGGAAAAGAATCTGAAAAAGAAATATGTGTGTGTGTGTGTGTGTGTATATATATGTGTGTGTATGTATATATATCTCTGAATCACTTTGCTGTACACCTGAAAGTAACACAACATTGTAAATCAATTATACTTCCAAAAAAAAAAAATACTAGTAAAAAAACCAAAAAACAAAACCCAGTACCTGATAAGCAATTGATAAGGGTTAGTTATTAATACTTAGTACTGTATCTTCAGGGTTGAACACAAGAGTACAACCAGTATCTCTTTGAGTGAACACAGTTTTAGGAATGAAGCATTTGTGGAAATGAAGGCTTTATCTAGTGCCTCATACCTCTTTTATTTTTTAACCATATGCTGTTTCATTTAAACATTATGGACCTCAAGTTTCATTTAGTCCATGAAAGGCTATAACTGACCTTGATTTACGTAACAAATCAGTAAGGCAAGTGTTTGAAGCATTTTTTTAATTACTTTTTTTGTGGGGGGGGGTGGTAATTTAGTATCTGTCATGGTATGCCCATGGACAGATTAAGACCTATAAGCATTATGAGGCCTACATCAGTCAGCTATTGCCATGCTAATGTCATGTAACAAATCACCCAAAGCTCAGTGGCTTAAAACAATAATTATTTAATCTCACAAAAGCATCTGCAAATTGGCTGGTTTTCAGATGATCTAGACTGTCTGGGCTGGGCTTCAAGGTGTGGGTTGCATCAGGGTCTGCTCTAGGTGTCTCTCATCCTCCTTGAATGAACAGGCATGTTCTTCTCACGGCACTGTTGGACATGCAAAAAGAGCAAGACCCGCGGTGTAAACACGTTCTAAGGCTTTGCTTGCATCCTGCTTGCTAACAGCCTATTACCAACAAAGTCACATGACTGAGTCCAAATCAGTGGGTCAGGGAAGTATATTCCATCCAAAGCAGGAATGGGAGAGGTGTATTTCCTGAACAATAATACACACTATCACAAGACCCATAACCAAATAAAAGTTAAAAATCAAACTAAAATGAAAAGTTATATTTTTCAAAGAGACAAAAACATGTACATGTCAAAAATAGCTTTTCTGAATTTTCTGGTTGTCTCCTTTGGTGGGCAAGAGGGGTTGTAATGGTGTCCCTGCTTTTCTGGTCCTTTAAGTGTGTGTCTAGTCTTCATTTGGGGCCAGCCAGCACTGATGAGTACTCCTTTTTGTATCCAAGTGCCCAGCACTTGGTAGGTATTTGACATAGTTTGTTGAATGCAATTGTTGAATTCTATAAATGTATGGCAGTTGCATCAGTGCATGATAGCTCTATTTGCTATACAGAAATTCAGGAGCATTGTAGGTATTGCACGTTTCTACATCAAAGCTTTAAAAGTAGTTATGGGGTGTGGAGGTGCACACAACTTCTAACACTGCCGTGCATACCTTGGAGGCCTCCAAGCAAGTCGTTGCCTTTGGGTTTCCTGTTTCTCTGTTTCGCCTGCAATGGAAAAGCGATCGCTTTCTCATCTGATGTTGCCCAAGGGAAATGTGTGCCTGGAAGATAATCAACAGAGAGGAGAGTGTAGACAAGTAAATAAACAGTTTAATGAATATAAGATAAAACTTGAATTAGGGCTTCCCTGGTGGCACAGTGGTTAGGAATCCACCTGCCAGTGCAGAGGACACGGGTTCAAGCCCTGGTCCGGGAAGATCCCACAAGCCGTGGAGCAACTAAGCCCGTGTGCCACAACTACTGAGGCTGTGCTCTGGAGCCCGGGAGCCACAACTACTGAGCCCGCATGCCTAGAGCCCCTGCTCCGCAACAAGAGAAGCCACCGCAAAGAGAAGCCCACGCACCGCAACGAAGAGTAGCCCCTGCTGGCTGCAACTAGAGAAAGCCCGCGCGCAGCAACGAAGACCCAACGCAGCCAAAAAAAAAAAAAAGCCAAGAATTAAAGCCAGCTTTCAGAACCTCACATTTTCCTTTCATCTACTGTTTATTCAGTAATTGCGCAATTACAACTTGCATAAATGATTTTATATACCTAGTAGTCTATAAATATCTCCAGTATGTATATGTTTGTAGATAAGGAGGGCAGGGACGATCATGATTGAACAAACATGTTCTGACATAGAAATAACCTTGCAAATACTACGATGTTCAGATTCTACCAATGCTAGTTTTTCCTGACCCGGGGAACTCAGTGTTAACGAATTTTATTAATAACTACCTTTGAGAGACTAACAAATGCCACACATTGGGGTGAGATATCTCTCTATATTATTATTTTTAACCCATGTAACAGCACTGCCATGTTAGAACATATCCCTATAGTAAAGAAGGGAACACAGAGATGCAGTAAGTAGCTTGAGCCTGTATTTGAGCTCTAACATGCTTCACTAGAAAATCAGGCTGTTTTGAAAGTTGACTACCCACCTGTGTACAAGGAGGGCCAGTTGAGGACAAGCAAGCGTGGCATATAGATATCCATGTGACTGTCGCATCTTATTTCTTGCACCAGGATTAACGGAACAGAACACCCAGTGTGGGAAGCCACCCTCAGGGCCACCCTGCAAATATTTGTATACCTCCCCACCATTCTGTTTTCCTTCAGTTTTGTAGTGCAGAGCTTCTTTATTAGATGACTAAGATAGGCATGGTAAACATGTCACCCGGATTGTCAAATGCCTCTGGTTTGGAAATGTTCACTCAGAGCCATCAGTGAAGCCCAGAGATGACATCTTACAAGCTGGTGATAAAGCTTCAAGTAGCTTCCACTGTGAGAAGGGCTTAATTATGTGTGATTTTTCAAGCAGTATCTGTAGATTATACAGATAAGATGTCTCCTTTCTGTCTGGTGTGTGCCTTGTACTAGCACCCTTACTGAATCATGACTGCTAGCTCTCCTTGGTTGTGAATTAGGGCCCCAGGAGCCTCCAATCAGGTTTAGCCATTGTCCTCACAAAGCTCATTATTGCTCTTTTGGTTGAAATTTGAGGGGCCGAACAACCATTAGGTTAAGTATGCAATGTCAGGGGAGCAATTTGGTTTGAAAAGTCTCAGAAACGGCCTTTAAAAAAAAAAAAAAAAAAAAAAAAACCTTCTAGGGCATTTCTTTTTTGAAAAAATAAGTTGAGTATCTTTGTTTAAAAAAAAAAAAGGAGGGTTTCTGCCTTTGCAGTTAAGAGCAATCCTTAGAAGGCATCCAAAAAAAAAAAAAGTTGGCTCTGTTTTCTGAATTGCTAGTTGGGAGAACAAAAGCAGCAAGGGAAAGTTTGACTTGACTTCCTCTGCAATTTGTTTATATCATCGGAGCAGAAAGAATCTCAGGGCTCAGCTCGCCACTTCCTGAATAAAGAGAGAAAAATGCCCAGAGTGCTGGATTCATTGAGAAGTGCAGAGCGGTCAGCAGAAATCCTGACCGACTGAGGGGCCCAGAGGGCAAAGGAAGAACTTTCTCCATTCAGCTACGATCTAAGATAACTGCGAAGTCCCCAGTCACCAAATACTCCCCCAGCCCTCCCAGTGGCCACAGAGAGGCCAGCTGGAAGGAAGGTGCAGGCTTCCCTGGCTTGTTGCTATGGAGTCGGCTTCATCCAGGACAGTATTGTCAATCAATCCAATTCAAAGACAAAAGTGGCAGCAATGGAAGTGCATTGAAATTACAAATATTTACTTGAAAAAAAAAAAATGTCCAAATCAGATGTAACTGAGATGATAAGGTTCTGTTTACTTCTCTAGGTAGTAGCCGGGAAACAGCCAAACCAGTTAGGTAGGAAACTTTCTTTTTTTGGTCAGGTATGTACTGAATCACTGGCAGCAAACTTAAGGGATTTTTAGGAGAGAAGATTTCTTTCTCTCTAGGTTCTCCTGGGCAGAGTGCCTGTATTCCTTCCCCTCCACACACACACTTTTTAAAAACAATTCGAGGCCAGCTGAGCTCATTTTGATTATTGCTGTTAGTTTCCTGCCACTTGTCTTTGTAGGCTGGAGTGAGGCCGAAGGATTTAGATGAAAAACATCAGGCTGCTCTCCTCTTCGAGAAATCTTACCTGTGTGGTTTCCTAGTTTGCCTTTTCATAACTTACTCGGTTGAGGTCTGCCATGGCTGGCCTATTTATTAAAGAGAAATTTGAAATCAGTGGGTGAAAGGACTAAGAAAGAGAAAAATACAGTTGAGCAGTGAATGTACTTGGCTGAGTACCCTTATGGGAGACTGATTTCATTGGCCTTTGGAACACTGGAGGGGATTGCAAAACATGCAGCTAGAACAGAGAGAGAGAATGCAGATAGAAGCGGGGGAGACAAAGAGGGTTTCCCTTTCCTCAGATAGGGGGGATCATCCTTACTAAAGTGCGTTTCTTGGGGCAGCTCAGAAGCAGGAGAAAATGCCAGGTAATAAGGCTGGTGGCCATTTGAATAATGAATAGTATAACACGCAGTGATTTCAAACCTCACAGTTTGTTATTGGAAGTTTTTCTTCCCATTTGGAGGGCAGGTTTCCATCAATTCTCTTGTCTAATTCCTGCTTCCTGCCAAGCTGCTGCTGTTTTCAAGAAAACACTTGGGTCATCGTTTGAGAGCTTCAAAAATCTCAGTGTTCAATTAGCCTCCTTTTGAATCCCTTCTGACGGTTGGTTAAATATGGGTCCAAAGTCCTTTCTGTGAGTAGGGCGGATCCTGGGGTGAGGAAACTTAATTTTCTGAGTGTTAAGAAAAATAATGTTTTAACAGCACCATTACTAGAAAACTTGGAAATTGCATTCTTCTAGTCTGTTCTGTTCAATTCCATTTTATGGACCTCTGAACATTTCATAGTACAAAGGGCTATTATATAAAAAGGACACTCTGGATATTCTTCTTAAAGGTTCCCTTGTACTTTCATAGCATGTTTACAAGGCTACTAAGTATGCTTTCTCATCACTGTGTTTTAAATGGCTCGACTATTACTCCCACGTTTGAGAATCATTGAAACTGCCTGAATGGAACCGGGATATCCTTTGTTCCCCATTGATTTGGAAACAAAAGACGCAGGAAAAAAAGTTTATTTTGCTGCTGAATGCCATATGCAGATGAACGCATTGTCGATTAAATTAAACCAAGGAAGGATCTGAAGACTTTTTCAAGCCTTAGAAAGAATGTTCTTATAGTTACGGTACATGTTAGAATTTGCCCTCCAGTTTTCATTTATTCCATTGTGCTTGTGTCTAACGTAGGGTTATTTAAGTCACACACCCAAGTCCTCAGGAATAATAAAGCGTAATCAATAGAGGAGAATCAGCATCAAAAAAGACAAAAGTTGCTATGTTGTTTCTTAGGTGGGAAATACCAGATGGACACAAGTAGGCAGTGCCCTCCATTCATTTTCTCCCTTCTCCATCTTTTCCAGTTTCTCTAGACCCGAGATTCTCGTCTTCGGCACTGTTGACATTTGGACCGGGTCATTCTGTGTTGCAGGGGGCTGTCCTGTGCGTTGTGGGGTGTCTACCAGCTTCATGGGCCTAGACCCCAGATGCTGGCGGCACCCCTGCACGGTCATGACAGGCAGCCTCGGCTCCTGTAGCTGCCACGTGTCCCCTAGAAGGGGGGTGGGGAGGACATTTGGATCGCCTCAGGTTGAGAACCACTGTTCTAGAGCGACCCACCCACAGAATCCTGTTTGAAGGAGGAAGAGAAGATTAACTTCGTGTTCGGCCAGCGATAGTGAAAATCACTGGTTACAAAGCAGTTATTTTAATCAATTCATAGAGTTAGATCTCAAAATATGAGAGAGAGCGCAAGAGAAGGAATCAAAGGACTCAGACAACTTAATAGCCAGCCCTTCATTTTACAGGTGGGGACCACAGCCGGAAGTGCATCCCAGCGTACACAGCTAGGTGGTGAGCTAAGGCTAGTGACTGCTAGCTTTTTTTCTTGTTATTTCAAGTAGTTCATGGATTCACTTACCTGTCATTGTGCCCCTCCTACTGGGAAGCATCTCAGAGTAGACGGGAAACAACGCATCTCAGGATCCTTTTCCTTATGACCGTGAAGTAATTAATATTCACTAATTTAATTTTCAGTGGCTAGAAATGGGCATGTACTACAGTAATAAAATACACATTTTATGAGATACTGTTAGAATAAAAATGTATCATAATGACAATATGGCTAAAGAAGTTTAAAACACGTCTGAATAAAGATGTATCTCTATTTCACTAGAATGTATAGTTCGTATCAACTATTTTTATTAAATATCGAAAAAGAGAAGCAGTGCCCAGCACCACATAATCTGAGTCCTGTATATACAATAATAAAGCTATCAGTGTTCATTTTTAGTATTTTTTTTAAAGTTTTAAATTATGAAGTGTTTTGAACGCTGTGACAAGTGGACAGAATAAATGGTACAATAGTCAGTACATGTATTTACTGCTAAGATCTACTGGTTTCCAGCTCTCCCATTTCAGAGCCTTTACTGGTCCTCCTGGCAATCATTTATCTGCATGGCTCACTCCTTCCTTCCCTCATCCAGGCTGAAATGGCACCTTCTCAGACAGGCCTCCCAATCTTTCTTTATAGTGATACAACTACACAGTGTATTCTATATGATGAACAGAGGGCACTATCCGTCACTTGCCAGCCAGCCCTGCTTTAATTTTTCTTTATAGCACATATTATATATAAATAACGTGTTTGGTTTACTTATTTGTCTGTTTCCTCCAACTAGAATCTAGCCTGACGCCCTGATGGCTTTGTTTCATCTAGTAGTGCTCAGAACAATGTCTACCTAGTACACAGTAGGCGCTCAGTAAATATCTGTTGAATGAAAGTGTTGTCCGGGCAAACTGTGGGCACGAGCAGGCTGGTAACAATTAAGTGTGGGTTGATGAAGTCTTGCACTCTTGTAAATGACCTTTGTCTTCTCAAGTGTAATATTTAATATTTAATTGGTTTGGCATGACAAGTTAAATATTGCAAGCAGTTAATCATTTATTCATTTTAAATAACAGGTTGTTTTTTAATAGAAGTCTAATGAAGAAAATAATAATGGACTCCCAGCCGACTGATCAGAGAAGCCTACTGATATTTAAACAGCAAAACAAAAGTACATGCTTATAGTTAGAAACTTGAAATTGCATAGAAGTTACAGAATAAAAAGTAGAAGACATTCCCTATCTACAAAAAGAAACACTTGTAACCAATTTCTCATGAATTGTTCCAGAAAATTTCTCTATGCCTATAGGTATACATTTACTAGCAAAATATACCTTAAGTTGCTTTAAATGCACACACACACATGCATACACACATACCAGAATGGTTTCTTTAACCCTTGCACAGTTTGTACTGAGATATTTATTTGCTCAACTATGTGTTGAACATCTCTCTTCCATCCAACTGTACCTGCCTATCCACCATTCTATCCCCCGTGCCTGGCACACAGCAAGCCTCATTACCTGTTTGTTGAACAATTGGTTAAACTGGTACACACTCTTCAACAGCAGGTGCTATGCTTTTTTTTTTTTTTTTTTAAATTTATTTATTTATTTATTTATGGCTGTGTTGGGTCTTCGTTTCTGTGCGAGGGCTTTCTCTAGTTGCGGCGAGCGGGGGCCACTCTTCATCGCGGTGCGCGGCCCTCTCACTATCGCGGCCTCTCTTGTTGCAGAGCACAGGCTCCAGACGCGCAGGCTCAGTAGTTGTGGCTCACGGGCCTAGTTGCTCCGTGGCATGTGGGATCTTCCCAGACCAGGGCTCGAACCCATGTTCCCTGCATTAGAAGGCAGATTCTCAACCACTGCGCCACCAGGGAAGCCCGTGCTATGCTTTTATTAATGTACCGTGGCCAAAACACGATTCTTACGCCATTAGTGAAGTTCTTTAGGATTTGTATTCAATGAACATTTATAAATTTTTAAAAATTGTTAGCATTCTAGGTGTTCTCATGTGAATTAGCTCATGCAGTCCTCAGGCAAATCTCCTAAAGTGATTATTTTCATTTCTGTTTTTCAAATGAGAAAGACTCAGATAGCAAAACCAAACTATAGATGAAGATGTAATATTAGGAAAAAGTTCTAGGCCTCCATGCCCTATTTATATTTCTAGGTAACTTCATTTTTTTTTTAACCAATCTCAGCAGTCAGAATGCTGTGAACGTTTGAGCTGAGCTCTAAATACCAAATATTTCTGTATAGTTTGTCATGTCACAAAGATACATTTCAGGTCTCTCTAATTAGCCCAGCAGATGAAACAAAGATCTGAAGACTTACTAAACACTAACAAAACAAACAAGCAAACAAAATTCCTCTAACACAAGAGAAACTTCTTGACAGTGTAAAAAATGAATCCACCTGGCTTCTAAGAAGCAGGCCAGAGCAGCTCAGAATCAAAACACAGGAAGTAAGTTGTAAATGGCAGAATGAATAAAACAACTATTTTGGGGGTGAAACAGAATCTGCTCTCTGCACTTTAGATGTCACCTTTCAAAGTGAGGAGGGAGCACGTGGGGTCAAAATGTTCACCCAGGGGCTCCATTTTCAAAACGAAACAGCCAGTATACAACTCGGTAAAGTAAAAAACCATCGAATTACATGGTTAAAAATGGGTGAATTTTATGGCATGTAAATTACATCTCAAGGTGTTAAAAAAAAAGGAAGAGCCAAATTAACAGTTAAAAGTTGTTTTATCTTGCCAGCAGGCAGCCAGTACAGATTCAGGTGTCTCGTGTGTGTGTGCGTGTGTGTGCGCGCGCACGCACGCGCTGTGGTCTGTGAGTTCAGGTCTCTGTGTGTGTGTGTGTGTGTGTGTGTGTGTGTGTGCACGCTGTGGTCTGTGAGTTCAGGTCTCGTGTGTGTGTGTGTGCGCGCTGTGGTCTGAGTTCAGGTCGTGTGTGTGTGTGTGTGTGTGTGTGTACTGTGGTCTGTGAGTCCATTATGTGGGGACTCGAAGGTTACTGTTTAATATTATGTAGAAAACATGTGCAGAGCCAAGGAGGTGAAAACAGTTCTCTCATAAAAAGACCATGGGGCTGGGGGGCTCCTGAGAAGTAAAGTAGTTGAAAAGATGAACCTTTTGTCCTGGAGGTGTCATCACGTCCTCCTACTGGGGCGAAACCACAGAGCATAAAGCTTGCCTCCCGCTTGCCGCTTCCCTGTTGATTCTGTTCCCTCGTAATAGCAGCCTTGTTCTGTCTGCCGGGATTCAGAGATTTATGGAGG
Organism: Balaenoptera physalus; assembly: GCF_965194825.1. Lineage (NCBI taxonomy): Eukaryota > Metazoa > Chordata > Mammalia > Artiodactyla > Balaenopteridae > Balaenoptera > Balaenoptera physalus. Next base: position 8,370,686 of record NC_138898.1, on the reverse strand, counting down.
CAGAGTGTGAGGGGAATTATTTCCAAAAGAAATAATCGCAGGAACAGTGAGACGGAAGGAGGAGGAGAGAGAGAGAGAGGGAGGGAGAGAGAAACAGAAACAGAAGAGCGATTAATTTCCAGGACAGAATAAAATTGGCTATCATGTCATTAAAGTGTTAAAACACTGCCAGCACTATAAACTGACAGCGATGCCTTACGAAGAGCCTTCTGTTGGGACCGGACGAGTGAAATGAAACTCAGAGGGGAAGGGGATGGGTGGGGAGGAGGACCTGCTCACCGCCAGGAGCAGGGCTGTGCAGTTAAACCTCAGGTCGTGGTTTGATGCCCTTCTGACTCGCGGAGACAAAGGCCACCTGCCAGCCTGGGGTCAGGCGAGACCTCACACTCCACGTGAGCACCTCCTGTGGGAAGAAGGAGAAAAAGACGCGTGAGCAAACCTCAAAATTACTGACAAAAGAAAAAGCCTTACTCAGTCTAAAAAACCAAGTGAGGTTATTTTTCTGAGAATTACATAAGCAAATGCCTCACGCTTACCTCTGATTATTATCTCTTAATCATAGGTTTAAAAATGTCAGTAAAACTATGTCAGACTAGGACAGAGGTTACTTTGGGGAAAGAATAATGATTAGGAGAGGACACGGGGGGACTTTCAGGGTGCTGATTTTCCGGATATGTGACAACTTTGGGAAAATTCATCAAGCTGGATATTTCCAATTTGCGATTATGTATATTTTACTAACAAACATTAAAAAAATGCCAATATGATCTCCCTGTTCCTCCTTCCTCATTCATTTCAAAGTTGATGTGACCAAAGAGAGCTTGGATCCTCCTCTAGCTGTGTTGCCCCCACTTAGCTCATGGTAGCCTTCAACGACTTACCCCAAGACTTCAGCAGCATCCTGGATTCTTCTTTCCTCCTGCTGGCTCTACCTCCAAAGCAGATCCCATATCTCTCTGATTTCCTCCATCTCCACTGGCCTTCCAAGTCAGCGTCCTGTTTGGCTAGACAGTGGTTAATGGACTGCCAGTCAGGTTTCCTGCTCCCTCTCGTGCTAATCCAGTCTCCAAAGTTACCTTTTTTAAAAATGGAAATCAGGTGACCACATCCTCAAAGTCTCCCAACAGCTTCCCGTCACATGTAAAGTAAGACCCAGCTGTGGGTAAGCCTTCTGGAGTTGCTTTCCTTTTATTCCTCTAACTCACTAAGCTCATTCCTTCCTCCGGAACTTGGCTTTGCTGTCCCTGTCCTGGGTCTCAGCTCTCCCGTCACCTGCCCACTGAGGCCGCCCCCAATCAACTATGACAGTCACCACTCCCCATCACATTACCGTCACGACACCTAGCACTATATGACAGGTTAGGTTGTCTCTTAGTTGTGTTGTTGATGGGATTTCTCCCTCACTAGGATATAGGTTCCCAGAGAGGCAAGGACTGTGTCTGTCCTGTCAGTATCTCCCCTTGGATGTTATAAAAATAGTCTGAAACATCACATGCCTGAAACCCAGCTCCTGGAATTCTCCCTCACCACCACCACCACCTCCCTCCAACCTGCTTTCCTCATAGTACTCTGCTCGTGGCAACTTTGTTCATTCAGTGACTCAGGCTAGAAATACTGGAGTCACCCCTGACACCCCTTTCTCCCCTCACATCCCACCTTCAATCCATCAGCACTTCTGGTGCCCTTACCTTCACAGAGCCTGACAACTCATCTACCACGTCCTGCCCCTGCCCTGGTGCGGGAAGAAAAAGGGTTCCTGGAGCTGCCTAACCACCCCCTACATCTCCCTGGGCCCCCCTTTCCATTTAGTCTCCAGAGTCACGTTATTTGAAAATAATTTTTTTTTTTTTTAGCCGCTCCGCACAGCTTGTGGAATCTTTAGTTCCCTGACAAAGGATTGAACCCAGGCCCTTGGCAGTGAGAGTGGAGTCCTAACCACTGGACCACCAGGGAATTCCATCGAAAATAATTTTAAATCCCATATCTCTTTCCAGATGTGTCTTTCCATTGACTCCCCATCTCAGCAAAATCTAAAGTCCTTCGGTGACCTGCACGCATCTGCTTCCCTGACTGCCTCACTCACCCACCCACCCTCTTTCCCTTGCTTTCTCCACTGTGGCCACACTAACCAAGGACACACCCCCTCAGACCTTTGCACCTGCTGCTCTTTCTGGAATTATCCCCCAGGTATCCCCCTCACTTGTGTTCTCTCACTTGTCGGGGTCTCTGCCCAAGGAGGCTTTCTCCAGCATCTCTCTTCAAAATTGCCCCCATCCTGACACTCCCTATTTCTCTCCTCTACTTATTTTTCTCCAAAGCACTTAAGGCTCCACAGACTTATATTTATGTATTCATTGATGGTCCCTTTCCCCTAAGTTCCATGAGGGTGGAGATTTTTGTCTCTTTGTCATGGCTGTGTCCTCATTGCCCACATTTGTGCCTGGCAGATAGTAAACACTTATAGTTTATTAATAATTAATTGAATGAAAAGTACATGCTAAAGATTTAAGTCCTCATATAGTGAGTGAATGAATGATAATTAATAGAACATTGCTGAAGTCATTAAATCAAAGATATACAGAGTTTCTATTGTGGATCTGAAACCAATCTAACCTGTTCTACAGTAGTATATACAACAGACAAGATCTCTGGTCACCTGGAACTTGCAGTCTACTTGGGGAAAGCAACTGATCCAACAACTGCAAAAAACATCTCATTACAAACTTGGTATTGCTGGGAAGAAAGAGGACCTTCTGAGATCATAGCTCCATTAGAGAGAACTGGGAAGGCTTCCTCAGAGGAGGTGACATTTGAGCTGAGATGAGAAAGTTCGGGTGTACAGGGAAGTGGGGGACTGGGGAGGGCATTTGTGGCAGAAGAAAATTCCAGTACAAAGCCCCCCCCAACACCCAGACTTTTAATCCAACGGGTATGGATTAATCAGTTACATCTTACTGTTTCCAAGATCCTAGTGAGCCCTGGTATTTGGTTTCTGATATTTACTATTAAGTTCATTTTTTAGCTGCCAATATTAGTGATGGTTGTGATTCTTTTCCTGATGGAGGTGGGAACCACCTCCAAACTCAGGAATCCGATTAAATATTGGAGACCTCAGAGTTTATACAGTGTGTGGCTGGATTTTTACATCATCCTTGTTTGTTTTATTCTTTTTCCAGTCCTTCCACACTGGCTGGTCATTAAAATGGAGAGCTCACCCTGGGTTAAGTGGATGATTTCCTGGAAAACAGCTGGTTGAGCTTCCCCCCGTGTGCCTCTGAAATAAACATCCCCTTTGGAGAAAGGCTTTCTTTACTGCCTTCCTGCTCAGCATCTTTTTTGCAATTTACATTCCTGTTTTGCATGACTTCTCAGAAGAAATCTAGAAGAATAATCACTAAAATAACAGCCAAAGGTTATTATGCACTTCATAGTGTTCCCAGCCCTGGGAGCTAGGTACTATGATTATCCTATATTCAGAGATGATGACCTGAAGCTTGGAAGTTAATGTGTCCCATATCAATCAATAACTACAAAATGGCAGAGGCAGGCTTTATGTCCAGACCAGATGACTCAAGAACTCGCGCTCTTAATCATCAGGCCACAAGGCCTCCTTGACCCCAAACTGAAAAGTCTCCTCTTAACTTCATTTTCTCCAGCTGTTGGATAAAGGTGTGGAACCCAAGGTTCTAATTCTTCCAGTACATGTGCAGACAGTGGGGTTGTATTTTCTCTTGCAAAGGCAACCAACTCTGGCTGACCCGTGCTGAGAGGAGTTTAAGGGACTGATACTGAGTCACTCACAGATGGGGAATTGAAAGCTAAGGAAGGAAAAAAGAGAGGAAGGGAGGAAGACAGAGAACCAGAGCCGTCCCATGCGTCTAGGGAGCAAGTAGACTTCTAAAAAGTATTCTTCTGGAGTAGGGGAGCTGCAGTTTGCTTTCCACCCTGCCTCACTCTGGTGAAGATCAGCTATACCAGAATCTACAGTGTGTTGACTTAATCTTGGCCATGGATTCATCCCTCGGCTAGGAAAGGGCAGGGTGCCTTGACAGTCCCACTGGGGTGACTCATGATGGGGTACGTATTTCCTCAAAGAAAAATCAGGGCACTGTAACCCAGGCAATGGGAAATGGATGCTAGGCTTCTCGAAAAGAGCTGACCCCACTCTACCGTCAAAAGGTCAGAAGTGAAAACTCTTTTCAGTCTTGATGAAGCCTTTTGCTCCCACTTGGAGTGGCTCATCCTTATCTGAAGGGTGTCTAGTGCAGGGCCAGGCAAAGAGCAGGTGCTTAGCAAGTAAATGTGGGATAAGTAAGTGAACTGAAAAGAAAGAACATCCCTGATGCTGAATCATTGCTCCCGCTTATAGACCAGACATCACACCTCATTAAAACTAGCATCCCCTGGGATGGGCTTTTTGGGTTGGTCCCTTCCCAGCCGGAGTTCTTAACCAATTGAGAAATAAGACAAAAGAACGAGCAGGTTGTCTTAGTCCATTCGAGCTGCTGTAACAAAAATACCCCAGACTGGGTGGCTGACAACAGAAATGTCTTTCTCACAGTTCTGGAGGCTGGCAGTCAGAGATCAGGATGCAGCATGGCCAGGCGAGGGCCTCTCCGAGTTGCTGTCTTCTCACTGTGTCCTGCAGTGGTGGAAGGGGCAAGGGAGCTCTCTGGATCTCTTTTTATAAGGGCACTAATCCCACATGTGAGGGCCCCAACTTCATGACCTTATTACTTCCCAAAGGGCCCCATCTCCTAATGCCATGACACTGGGGATTAGGTTTCAACATGTGAATTTGCGGAGGGGAGGAACACACAAATATTCCATCTATAGCACAGATGGGAGCCAAAATGTCACCTCTATTGCTGATAAATCTAGATATCTGTGGGCCACTGGGCTTCCCCACACTGACCCCAGAATGAAATGAATCTTCCAGTTCCAACACAGGAGCAGAGAACAACTCCCCCTCCACAAGGAGATAAGGAGCAGAGGACAGCTTGATTCTTTCCCAGTTTACCTACCAGATAAGTCTCTGCTCCTCTCCTGAAGGGGAGTGGGTAAAGGGCAGGGAGAGGCCAGGAGTTGTAGGAGCAAGGGGAGAAGCACTCTTTCCCAGCTTCCTGACTGGGCGCCAGGGGGCCCGGGGAAGGTACACAGGGGTGTTGACCCCAGGCTGATACCAATCTACTCTGCAGCCGTGTTCATATTCTTTGTGGCTATCTACCAATTATGTTTTCACAGCTGTGACCAGAAGTATTTCCATCACTCGGGACATGACACCAAAACACCTGGTTTTGAAATGTGGAAAATTTTGTCAAAGGACTGTGAAAGTTCTCTTAAAATAGAAACATTAAAAGCCCCAGAAAGGAAAGTATAATAATTATTATCATCAACTCAGTTACAATCAAAGGCCAGTTTGCCTGACACTGAACGGACTGACAGGAGAACAGTGGCTAAACTTTGGGGTCTGAGGCTCCCAAGTTTGAATTGCTGCTCTGCTCCTTATTAACTGTGTAAACTGAGGCTTGTTGATGCCCCTGGACCTCGTTTCTGCAGCTATAAAATAAGGATGATAATAGCTTCCATTCCATAGGGTTTTTTTTGGTGAAGATTCTAGAGATAATGTATTTCAAATATGCATACACCTGGCACAGAGTAAGCTCTTAATGAATCGTAGCTAATGCTCTTATGATTTTTTTCTCATTGGTGATGATGTTTAGGGACCTTGTGTTGCCATGAAATATTCTTTCTGTTCACTTGCATTATCCTCTGGTTGTTTGCTAATGTGCAGTAGAAAAAACCCTGGAAGAGGAGTCTGGGGGCCCAAGTTCAAATCCAAGTTCTGGTACTTTCTAGCTGCATCATAATTGACAAAATCACTAGAACTCTTTGAGCCTCAGTTTCCTCATCAGTCATGGGTGACATCATAGAAAAGCTTAATTTGAACTTGAAACATGAATTTTTCCTTCCTTGGAACATTTTTTCCTTCATCCCTTCGTCTATTAACAAGTGTCCAGCCAGGATCTCAGCTCATCTACACGTCTGCAGGGCAGCCCTTCCCCCACCCATTGCACATATGCATTTGCTCCACAAGTTTTTAATGAGCAGCTACACTGCGTGCCAGGCACTGTTCTCGAAGCAGAGTTATGTGTTAGCAAGACGTCTCGGCCTTTCAGAATCAGAGGAAAATGTCAAGGGACTCTTCTCTGTATTGTGTCTCCCGGGGTCAGCCCCTCTCCCTAGTCAAGCTTGCTCTGAGCTGTGGACACAACATGATCCAGACCTAGAAACATACACACTGTCACACCCTGGTCCACTCTCCCTGAACCAGGGGACTTGTAAATCTCCTTATTGGATTCCAGCTGATGATGCATTGAGTTCCCCCAACAAAATTCTCCCAGCCTCAGGCCTCCTCTCCACCCCAGAGTGAGATTATTCAGATTCTTTAACAAACTTCTTCCTCGGAGCAGCCCCGGGCCATGGTGATGTTATGGGAGCACCAAGGTCCTGACTCAATCAAGAGGCCTTGCCATAGGCAGACATGTACAGAAAACAAGACAAAACCAACAGCAGTGGGTAGGTCACGTCCTTTCTCACTGTTCCTGCTGGGACACCCTTGGCCAGCTTCCCTGGGTGGGCAGGCTGGAGAGCTGAGCTTGGACCACATGTGCCTGGGTACCCGCATACTGCCTCTTAGTACCAGTGTGGCCTTGGGCAAGCAACTCACTCTCTTTAGGCCTCAGTTGCCTCATCTGTAAAATGGGGATGATGGCATTTACACCTAAGATCATCATGAATGTTAATGGAGACAAAGTGTGAGAAGCATTTAGTGTCATGCTTGGGGCATAATTGCTCAATAAATATCAGCAACCATTCCTATTAGGACACGTCATTATTCTCACATAGGAAAAAGACCAACGCGGTTTGATAAAAATACATGACTCAGGGCTTCCCTGGCGGCACAGTGGTTGAGAGTCTGCCTGCCGATGCAGGGGACACGGGTTCGAGCCCTGGTCTGGGAAGATCCCACATGCCGCGGAGCAACTGGGCCCGTAAGCCACAAACTACTGAGCCTGCGCGTCTGGAGCCGTGCTTCGCAACGAGAGGCCACGACAGTGAGAGGCCCGCGCACCGCGATGAGGAGTGGTCCCCGCTCGCCGCAACTAGAGAAAAGCCCTCGCGCAGAAACGAAGACCCAACACAGTCAAAAATAAATAAATAAATTAAAAAAAAAAAGAATATACTTGGAATTAAAAAAAAAAAATACATGACTCATAAAATGTATGGCCTGGAGTGAACCCTTCTCCCCCTCCCCCCATGGCTGACTCCTGTTCACTTTTGAGGTCATGGCTGTAACATCATCTCTGTGATGCCTTGGCTACACATTGGCAGCACCTGGGGAGCCTTTTACAGTTAGTGATGCCTGGTCCAGCCTCCAGAGGTTGATTTAACCAGGTGCAACCTGGACACAGGGATTTTTAAATGCTCCCCAGGAAATGCTCGAGTTCAGCCAAAGCTGAGAGTTACTGCTTTTAAAGGCAGTGGATCGTGGTAGCTGAAAGCCAGGCTGCTGGGGTTTGAATCCTGATTCTGCAACTCACTAGATGTGTGACTTCGGGCAAGTTGTCAAAACTTAGTACCTCAGTTTCCTCACCTATAAAATGGGTATAATGATAATAACAGAACTTACCTCATAGTGTTGTAAAGATTAAGTAAATTGATATGTGATACATTTAGTACAGTGCCTGACAGACTCAGAGAAAGACCTTTAATTATAATTCCTTTAATTTCTAAAAATATATTTTACCACAATAAAAAATTTACCATTTAACCAGTGTTCAGTGTACAATTCAGTGGCATTCAGTATGTTTCCAGTGTTATACAACCATCACCACTGTCAATTTCTAAAACTTTATCATCCCAAACAGGAACTCTATTAAATAACTCCTCCTTCCCCCCAGCTCCTGGATAACCTCTATTACACTTTCGGTCTCTCTGAAGTTGCCTATTCTGTATTACTGCAGATAAGTGACATCATACAATATTTATCCTTTTGTGTCTGGCTTATTTCATTTAGCATAATGTTTTCCAGTTTCATCTATGTTGGAGCATGTATTAGAATTTCATTTTTCTTTTTATAGCCAAATAATTTTCCATTGCATTTATACATGTTTATTCATTCATCTGTTGATGGACATTTGGGTTGTTTCCACCTTTCGGTTCTTGTGAATGGTGCTGCTATGAGCATGGGTGTACACGTTTCTGTTTGAGCTCCTGCTTCCAATTCTTTGGGTATTTACCTGGGAGTGGAATTGCTGAATCATACGGTAATTCTGTTTAACTTTTACAGGTTTTCCACACAGCCTGCACCATTTTACATTCCCACCGGCAAGGCACCAAGGTTCTAATTTCTCCACATCTTCACCAACACTTTATTTTTAAACAAGTAATAGCCGTCCTAATGGGTGTTAAGTGGTATCTCATTGTGGTTTAGTTATAATTCCTTTTGATCTCATCCGAAGTAGATTACCCATCGCCTATTATTCTCTCGCCCGCAGCACACAGCTCTTTACTCTCAGGCTGTTATCACAGCGTGTCCTTCTGTTTGTTGAATGTTTGCCTTGCCGAGTAGCCCAGGACTTGGCAACCTATGGCTTGAGGCTGCAGGTCAAATCCCGCTGCTGTTTGTTTTCGTACAGCCCACAAGCTAAAAATGATTTTTACATTTTTGAATGGTTAAAAAATAATCAAAAAAGTAATATTTCGTGAAATGTAATAATTATATGATATTCAAATTTCATTGTCTGTAAATAGTTTTACTGGCACACAGCTATGCCCTTGTGTTTACATGTTGTCTATAACTGCTTTTGCACTACAAAGGCAAAGTAGAGAAGTTGCAACAGGAACCATATGGCCTGTAAAGCCCAGAATATTCACTCTCTGGCCCTGTTTCTATGTATAGAAAAAGATTTGCTGAATCCTGCACTAGACCCTGAACTTAGAACAGTCATCCTGATGTCTCCACAGAACTGGCCGTGGAATTTGTTGATCCCATCTCCTGCACTAACTCCAGACACACACAAAAATTTGAGATGGATCAGAGAACTAAATGTAAATGCTAGTACTAGAAATCTTCTAGAAGAATACATTTTTAAAAACTTCTTTGTAAACTTGGGTTAGGCAAAGAATTCTTCGGACACAAAATGAATGAATCATAAAATAAACTGGACACTAAAGTTTCTGCTTATTCAAAGATACTATAAAGAATATAGACAAGCCACAGATTGGGAGAAAATTTTTACACCTGTATGTGATAAAGAACTTGCATCTAGAATATACAAAGAATTCCTACAACTAAGAAAAGACAAACATACATGTTTTAAAAATGGGCAAAAAACTCAGACACTTCATAAAAGATATAGGCATAGCCAATAAGCACGTGAAAAAGTACTTAACATCATTAGTCATCAGGGAAATGCAGTTTAAACCCACAATGAGATACAATTTCACACACATTAGAAAAGCCAAAAAAAAAAAGAACAAACACACACAAGGAGGAACAACTCAAACCTTTACTATGTCAGATCTTAAATAAAATTTGTTTCTAAAAAAAAAAAACCTTTACTATGGTTCTGTTATTTAATTGCTGACGGAAGTACAAGGGCTTTGGGAACTCTCTGGCAGTTTCTTATAATTCTACTCCTCCTCGGTATTACTCAAGAGAAATGAAAACAAATGTCCATACAAAAGGCTTATACGTGAATATTTACAGCATTCTTATTCAGAACAGCCACAAACTGGAAACCACCCAAATAGCATTAACAACAAAACAGATTTTTTAAAATAACGTACATTCATTGGATGTACCTACTCAGTAATAAAATGGAAAGAACTACTGATCTATGACACAGATTAATCAAAATTATGCAAAGTGGAAAAAAAACCCAGACACATAGGAGCACATGCTGCCTGATGCCATTTATATGAAATTCTAGAAAAACTAATCTATAGCAACCAAAGCAGATGAGTAGTTGCCTCTGGAGAGCGGCTGGTGGCTGGTATTGCCCAGAACAGGGCACAGGTAATGAACACATTCTATAATTTGGTTTGGGTGCATGTAAGTGTCAAAACTGAGGACAATTAAGATATGTGCTTTGTATGTAAAATTGACTGCCATTTAAATAATGAGAGTGAACAGCTGAACTTCAGTGAGAAAATCTCCCTTTATAGGTGGACCAGTCTCTAAGGGTCAGCCTCTCCTGCCCGTGATGAAGCCAGTCACATTTGCAAAGGAAAAGGAGAAACCAACGGTGCCCTGATGTCTGTCAGATGCCAATGGCCCTACAGCTCGTTTCCTGTTTTAACCAGAGCTCTCGTGTGAAGGAAATAACAGCGATCCCGCCTCCTCTGAGCCCTGGAACTCGGAGACTAGAAAGCCCGTTCCCTGGTCTTGCAAAAAAAACGACAGCTCCCTCCGCCTAGCTGGAAAAGCCTTCCACCTGCTCCCTCGTGGAAACTGCTAGCGGCTGGGGCCCGGGGGCACCCCTCCTCCGGCTGACTAGCCGGAAGCCCGCTCCCCCATCAGGCTGCATAGACGCGCCCCACCCCCTTCCCAAGCACAAGGGTCCGAGCACGCAGGCCGGCGAGCTGGAGAAGCAGAAGCAGTGGCTGCCTATGGTTTTATTTTTAGAGGGCAAGTGAAACCAAGCTGCCTCTGTGAAGCGAATTGCCCAGACCTCTGACTTCCTATAAATCTGAGGCCAGAGTCTGAATCTTTCCTTGCTGAATGCGTTTCCTAGGGCTGCTGTAACAAATCACCTTAAAACAACTTAAAACAATATAAACTTATCTGCAGTTCTGGAGGTCAGACGTCCAATCCAGGCCTTCTCGGGCTAAACTGAAGGTGTTGGCGGGGCCGCGTTCTTTCTGGAGGTTCCGGGGGGAGAATCTGATTCCTCGTCTCTAAGCTGCAAGAGGCGTCCTGCGTTCCTTGGCTCCTGGCGCCTTCCCGCCATCTTCAAAGCCAGGAACGCCGATCCCGCCATGACTTGTTTCTAGGACCACCCTCTTCCACTTTTAAGGACCCTGTGATTACATTGACCCCACCTGGATAATCCAGGCTACCCTCCCTACTTTCAGCTGACTCCCCGCAGTCCGCTGATGAGCAAGTTTAGTTCCATCTGCGACCTTTATTCCCCATTGCCGTTCAAAGTAACAGGAGTCACAGGTTCTGGGGATTAGGCTACGGACCTTTCTGGAGAGCCACTAGTCTGCCAACTACACTCCCTGACGTTCAAGTCCGACTTCAACTCCTAACCTCCTCACTCTCTTAAAATGGACCTGGGTTGGTAGTTCAGTTCTGAGATTCACAAGTATGATAACTACAGCAACAGCAACAACTACAGCGACCATATGTTGAGAACATGATGTAAAGCAGGCACTGGGGACACAAGGTCTCATTTGATCCTTCTAGGACCCCTGTGCAGTAGATATCATCATCCCATTATAGATGGGGAAACTGAGGCCCAGGCAGTATAAGTAGCAACCCAAGGTTGCTCAACTTTTTTTTTTTTTTTGGCTGCACTGGGTCTCTTGCTGCACCGGGGCTTTTCTCTAGTTGAGGCGAGCTGGGGCTACTCTTTGCTGCGGTGCACTGGCTTCTCATTGCAGTGGCCTCCCTTGTTAAGGAGCGCCGGCTCTAGAGTGCAGGCTCAGTAGTTGTGGCGCACGGACCCGGTTGTTCCGTGGCATGTGGGATCTTCCCGGACCAGGGCTTGAACCCGTGTCCGCTGCATTGGCAGACGGATTCTTAACCACTGCGCCACCAGGGAGGCCCGGTTGCTCAGCTTTTAAGTGGCAGATCCAAGATTGGCACCTAGTTTGTCTGACTTCAGAGTCTGTGGTCTTAAGAGCAGATGTCTTAATAGCAAACCTCTACGACATCTCCATGTCACCTTTTCTCTGAGCAGAGATTTTACATGAGGATTAAAGGTAATGTGTCCAATGCTTAGCACATAGTAGAACCCATGACATGGATTCAGGACTATTCAGAGATCGTCCTGTTGCCTCTTTATGCCTGTCCTATTCCTTCCATCCATTCATCCATCCATCCATCCATCCATCCATCCACCCGAGGCATCTTTTAAAGTGGATTCAATGTTGTGTAATAGTTAGGATCTAGGTTCCAAGTTCAGACTACCACCTGGGTTCAACTTCTAGTTTCAGCTGCTTCCCTTTGGGCCCACAGCACCTCTGTAAGTCTCAAATTCTTCCCCATTTATAAAAATTGGCATGTAATCATATCTACCTTATCAAGTTATCGGGGGGATTAGAAACAATCATGCATTCATATCACACATGGTAGACCATCATGATTAAGTCACCTCCATGTGTCCACTACTGAAGCAGGTAGTGTAAGGAAAGAAAGTATGATCTTTGTTCACAAGGATCCCTCTCTCTCTTTCTTACACACATATGCATGCCAGTTAAAGATGTAAAATGGGAAATTAGGAAGGACTTAACATGGGAGACCAAGACAGTTGATAAGATGGTTCTAATTTGTGGTTAGGAAATCTGTCAAGGACAAGGTCAATGTGTAGTCAGAGAGAGGAAGGATTCACTAAGAAAGAACGTAGAACGTAGGGTGAATCACACAGGCCGTCATTGCCTGCAGCCCTCAGGAGGCCCCTTGACCATCTTGCTGGGCTATTTTAATCACCAGATATGATCGACCACAGTCTCTGCCTTGTATAGGATTCAGTTAATACTTTTCTTTAGATCGATCTACTACTTATTACTGCACAACTAATATTAATATTAAAATAATATTGTATTAATAAATAGTACTTATTACTACTTAACTACATTTATATCAAAAGGAAACTTTGTCACCTTAGTAAATGGGAGACTGATTCGCTTGCCACAGGTAGGAACTGTGAAAATAAAAACATGACTATTAAAAGTAATAAATAATTTTGTCCCTACATCCCCTAATGTCATTCTGTATCCCACCAGCCGTCGACATAACATCCTTGGGGGTGCACTGTTCTTAGGGAAAGCACTGAGGATTCTGCACCTTTAGGTGCTGTTGCCTGAATTTCTGCTTCTCAGTTTCTTGTCATTAGGATAGGATGTCAACAAAAATAGCCACCACTATAGAAAAATGACTGAGCTGAGCAGTGTACACCCCTTAGCTCATTCAGTTCTCTCAAAGTCTCCATAATGATGGTTGTTAACTGCTGTTGGATCTATGAGGAAACCGAGGCACAGAGAGGGGAAGCGGCTTAGCCCCGTCACACAACTCAAGGCTGGAAGAGCAGGAATGTGCCACCACGTCCATCTGTGTACAAACTTGGGACTCTCGTGCCTCTCTGTGCCTCTTCATGGGGCAGAGAGCAATCAGATCAGCTAATGCTTAGGAGGATGCACTGGGGGGAGAGAGGGGAGGATATCTATGGGTGCCTAGCATGGGACCCTCTTCTTAACACTTTTTCTGTGTTAACTCATCCCGTCCTCACAGCGGACCTGTGATGGTGGTCTTATTGTGGTTCCCATTTTACAAATGAGCATGTTGGGGCACAGAACCTTTAATGAACCTGCAACTAGTCAGTGGTGAACCTGGATTGGAACCCAAGGGGTCTTGCTCCGGAGCCTCTGTCCCCACAATTTTATCAAGGCATCGTATAAACGGCATGACTGTTTATGTCACTGCCTGTGACAGTTTCCACTTTGCAACTGAACATTTATCAGTCGGCCCCAGGTCTTATCTAGCCCCTGCCAAGCCCCCCTTTGCTTGATTTCCTGTTTAAGGTAGAATTCAGATGACCTTGGTCTTCTAAGAAATTAACTTCATCCCAGGAAGGTGCTCATCCATTCATTCGACACGGACGCTGACTGGCAGGTGCTGTGTTCTGTGTCACAGAAGCAAGAAAGCAGCTCAGGTGGGAGACAATCATACAGACCCAAGATCCACACCCAGCACCAGCGTTTGCCGGTTGTGGGACTTTGGGTTTGAAACCCACCGAGCATCTGTTTCCGCATCTGTAGAATAAGATTACTACAACTGCCCATAACTTTTTTTTTTTTTTCCATAATTTACTTTTTGGAGAGGATTTTTGGGGTGAGTGTTTACTTAATAATACCTCCTCGATTTGTTCTATTCTGTTGAGTAGAGGAGTATCTCGATGCTTTTCCTATGTTTTCATTTGTTTGTTTTGCTGATTGTAAAAGTAATACAGGCCCATAGTCCTATGTGTGTCCCAAAACCTAGAAACCAGGTGTGTTGTGTAAGCCAGATTCTTTTCAGATTTTTAGATATGTTTTGTTTACACTGAATATCAAATAACACATTAATACTTCTTCAAACAAATGTATGAATATTCATACCACCTGGGATCGTTAAAGCCCTCGAGTAAATTCAGAGGAGTCCAGATTTGCTGTCAAATGAGCTTTGTGGATTTTGGAATTGTGGGTGAGGGACGATGAACAGGACCTGCCATGGTGGAAAATTTGGAAAAATACAATGATAATCAAATGATGTAACAAAATAATCATATTAACAAGAGATAACTACTGAAATTTCCATGTATCTTTTCTAATTCATTGAACTATTCAACAATATTATTGAACACCTTGTATATGTTTAGGCCAGTGGTTTTCTACCAGGGGTGGTTTTGTCTGCAAAGGACATTTGGCAATATCTGGGGACATTTTGGTTGTCACAACTGGGTGGATGGAGGGGTACAACTGGCATCTAGTGAGCAGAGGCCAGGGGTGCTGCGAGCTATCCTACAATGCTCAGGACAGGCCCCACAGTAACAAATGATCCAGCCCCAAATATCAGAGGTGCCACGGCTGAGAAACCTGGTCTAGGTTCTGGGCATACACAACCAACAAAACAATAAAAAAAATCTATTTACTATGTATTTATAAAATATACATATATACACACAGACAAATATAAGTGTTTTACAAATTTGGTATTCTTCAGTATATAGTTTTTAACTTAGTGTTTCATGATCATTTTACAATATTAACAAAAATTCTTTAAACATGGGATTTTCATGCCTATTAAGTGTTCCTTCAGAAAAATGTGAAATTGTTTTTTTAGCCATTCCTTTATATTAAAATTGATTTTTTCATTTTTCCTATTTTTTAAAATAACACCATGATGAATATCCCTACATCCACATCACTGGTGTCGTCCCTGATAATTTCATTAGATTCTAAGGCTTGGGACTGATTCTAGAAGTGAGGTGATTGAGTTGAAGGGTATAAACTTTAAAAATGCCTTGATGTGCATGATGAAATTGCTTTGCAGAAAGGTTGTCTCAAATTTTACCTAGCGTTAGGAGTTTACATTTAAAAATCAGGAGTCTTAAAGATTAAATAACAAACGTAGCTAGTACAAGCTACCAACAACACAGCTAGCAAATTCTGGTGACCAGAAAAGTCTTTCAGAGAGAGGGAGATAGTATGCTGGGTTCAAATTCAACTTGCCATTTGAACCTGAATGGATTGGGTGTGTTTCCTTTCAGTCAGTCTCCTGGTACTCATTGTATTTTAATCATCCCAGAATGCAAACAGATTGGATGCAGTTCAAAGACTGGGCAACAAAACACAATTAAGAAGCACCTGACTTATGGGAAAAGATGAAAAGGGCTCAAAGTCTGAGAGCTGGGTGGCAGAAAACCCTGGAAGGAGGTGATCACCATTTCCAAGCATTGAAATTCTGTAAATAAAAGGCTAGAAGAGGAACTTCTTTGGGGGGGGGGGGTGGCACGGTTCAAAAGGTAATGGGATATATTTGAACAATGAAATCTCAAGAGGAAACTTCCTTGTGGTTCTCTATAAGCATCATCTGTTGAGGAAATGATAGAATTCCTTTGAAAGAGTTAGTAGGTGAAACAGTCAGGGAGATGCAGGCCAAACAGACGATGTGACTTTATTCTCCAGTGAGTGTTTCATGAGAGCTTAATAGAGTGGGTAAGCTGCTCCCTTCCCCGGGGTTGAGCGAGGATACACAGTCTCTGCTATAAACCGCGGTGGAACAGGAAACTCTGATTTGAAGGGAAGAGAATTCACGTTTCATCTGAAGCTAAAGTACAACAACAACAATAACATCATTTAAAGTAGGGGCTGGCAAATTTTCCGCAAAGAGACAGATTGCAAATATTTTTGGCTGTGTGGGTCTGTGTCAACGGCTGAACTCTGCCTTGGTAGGCTGGAAGCAGTCACAGACAATATGTAAATAATGTGCATGGTTGTGTTTTGATAAAACTTTATTTATAAAAACAGACAGGGCCCAGGAAGCCTGGCTTGCTGAGCCCTGATCTAGAGACTTGGGAAAGAGACCATGTAAAAGAGTACGGAGGTTCTGAGAGATCTGGGTTCAAATCTCATCTGTACCACTTATTGGCTGTGTGACCCCAGGCAAGTTAATTAACCTCTCTGAACATCGCTTTTCTTGACTCTAAAAGGGGACTAATGGGAGTCCCCACCTTATGAGTTTGTTCTCCGAATCAAATAGAATAACACTTGAGTAATGTTTCACATAGGTCTCGGGACATAAAAATACTATAATAAAAGAAAGGTAATAAAAAAGGATGCAGGTGTTGTTCTAATTCTTATCTCATTGTATGTGGGTTTGTGTAACTGTTTTCTCCACTAAGTTTCTTTCTCCTGAAGTTCAAGGACCACATCTTATTTGAGCATTCCAGTGCCTGTTGCCTTGGCACACAGTGGGTCTCTAGAAGCAGATGTGGATTTGGGTGTCCATGGTTTAGCCAGAGAAGGCGGCCGGAAGAAGGCAAGGGAGGGAAGCAGGACAGGGCAGGGGGAGGAGTTAAGCAGAGCGTTTTCTTAGCTGGAGTCTAGCTTCAGCCCAATCCCACGGGGATCTCTAAAGTATACATGGCACCACAGTGTTACCTGGAGGCAAAGGGGCTGGCCCATCACACCCTGGGACAGTCAGTTACTGGCTGTGGGCTGTCCCGTGAAGGGGGAGGGACCATCTCCTAGGTGAGCTGGCGCCTGTTGTGCTGACGGCAGCTCCGAGGATGAGCAGCTAAAGCTGCCGTCAGCAGCACTGCAGCCGGGAAGGTGCTCTGCCCATAAGGGAGATCTGAGGGAACACCGACAACCTTTCACACAGTGCCCAGTCATTGCTGGTTACGTAAATTATATTCTGAGCTGTGCTTTAACCACCCATGAAACACGGCTGCTTATAGGAAGAGGGAAAAGGGGGGAGTCGGGGTGACTAAGTCATCATCTGTCACTACAAGGATAAATTGTTTAGCTTAGAGGCTGAACCCAGGGATGGCGAGGACCTTGATGAGGATGTTCTCATTCTGCAGGGACAGGAAGTGGCTTCTTTCCCAGTGGCCTGTGGCATTTCCTTTGCCCGGAGGAGTGGGTGGTGTCATCCAGATGATCCAACCCTGCGCTTGGCACGAACGGCGATGACGTCACAGTTAACACCCGCCCAGGGTTCTGGCGTCTAGTGGGAGTGGGTGTCCTCGCTCTGACACTGTAGCTAGGTCACCCTGAGCCGGTTACTTGGCATTCCTAAGCCTCAGTTTCCTCATCTATAAAATGGGGATAAATAATATTTTCTTTAGAGGAAAACATAGGCAGAACACTCTATGACATATATCACAGCAAGATCCCTTTTGACCCACCTCCTAGAGAAATGGAAATAAAAACAAAAATAAACAAATGGGACCTAATGAAACTTACAAGCTTTTGCACAGCAAAGGAAACCATAAAGAAGACGAAAAGCCAACCCTCAGAATGGGAGAAAATATTTGCAAATGAAGCAACTGACAAAGGATTAATCTCCAAAATTTACAAGCAGCTCATGCAGCTCCATATCAAAAAAACAAACAACCCAATCCAAAAATGGGCAGAAGACCTAAACAGACATTTCTCCAAAGATATACAGATTGCCAACAAACACATGAAAGGATGCTCAACATCATTAATCATTAGAGAAATGCAAATCAAAACTACAATGAGGTATCACCTCACACCAGTCAGAATGGCCATCATCAAAAAATCTACAAACAATAAATGCTGGAGAGGGTGTGGAGAAAAGGGAACCCTCTTGCACTGTTGGTGGGAATGTAACTGATACAGCCACTATGGAGAACAGTACGGAGGTTCCTTAAAAAACTAAAAATAGAACTACCATACAACCCAGCAATCCCACTACTGGGCATATACTCAGAGAAAACCATAATTTAAAGAGTCATGTACCACAATGTTCATTGCAGCTCTATTTACAATAGCCAGGACATTGAAGCAACCTAAGTGTCCATCGACAGATGAAGGGATAAAGAAGATGTGGCACATATATGCAATGGAATATTACTCAGCCATAAAAAGAAACGAAATTGAGTTATTTGTAGTGAGGTGGATGGACCCAGAGTCTGCCATACAGAGTGAAGTAAGTCAGAAAGAGAAAAACAAATACCGTATGCTAACACATATATATGGAATCTAAAAAAAAAAAAAAATTGCTATGAAGAAACTAGGGGCAGGATGGGAATAAAGACGCAGACCTACTAGAGAATGGACTTGAGGACACGGGGAGGGGGAAGGGGAAGCTGGGATGAAGTGAGAGAGTGGCATGGACATATATACACTACCAAACGTAAAACAGATAGCTAGTGGGAAGTAGCCGCATAGCACAGGGAGATCAGCTTGGTGCTTTGTGACCACCTAGAGGGGTGGGATAGGGAGGGTGGGAGGGAGACTCAAGAGGGAGGGGATATGGGAATATATGTATATGTATAGCTGATTCACTTTGTTATAAAGCAGAAACTAACACACCATTGTAAAGCAATTATACTCCAATAAATATGTAAATAATAATAATAATAATATTTCCTAATTCATAGGGTTTTTGTGATGATTAGAGTTAATGCTTATAGTATTTTATAAGCATCAAGTGTCTGGCACCTAAGGAACGTTTAATATATGGTAAAAATTTTTTTCTTTTTTCTTTTCTTTGTTGTGGTGGTATTTTTTGTTTGTTTTTGTTTTGTTTTATTTTGAGAAATAATATTGTCCAGCTCTTCGTTTCTCCGTTGTTATTTGCACATTACTTTGGATTTTTGCCATATCTGTTACCACCTGCACTATTTTTTATTTAATATACATTAACTGACTGTAAAAAAAAAAAAATCCTTAAACACTGTAAACTTGCAAATAAGACCAGTGCAATAATGGTTCAGATAAACTAGTGCCTGGCACATGGTAAGTTTGCTATAAATGAGAGCCACTGTCACCATCAACATCGATGTTGAATGACTGTCAGTTTTGCCCCATTTCATTCCTGCCTTTTAGAATCAACTCTCTTTCGTTCCCTGCACTGAATGAGGTCACACCTTCGATCCTGCGTGAGCTCATCGACATGTTCTCATAGTGGCTGGCTTTGTTAGGAATTCTCTGCATAATATCAGGGGATTTTTTTTTTCCTGTTAAATAACTTGAACTCTGACAGATTACAAGGAAGTGGTTACTCACAGCAGGGTGCCCGCGACAGATTAGAGGGAGAAGTGGAAATTCCCTTTTTTGCCTAAAATAACTGGAACTGGACCATGACAGTATGAGCTTTGTCCAGACTTGAAACGATATCCTTTCCAAGTGAATTTGGTACAGAAATACTTACCAATATATGGTGGTAGTTCTCACTGACAGGCTAGAAAAAGGTTAGCCCTTCTGTGTTTGCAGCTAAAAGGGCCATTGTTAGGAGCAATGAGTCCCAGAGGGGTGAAACGTAAGTAGGTGGACATGGTAATATGGGATTCACCTGACTTCTCTCTGCCCCTTATGCACTTTGTTTTCTTTCCTATCACAAAAAAATCGAATTCCAGAAAGAGACCTGCTCTCCATTTATTTCATTATTTTTATGGCAAGTCTGTTCATGACAACCTTCTCCCGGACACTCCCAAGCAGGTTCTGAGGAAATGAGAGAAGGAAATGCCCAGATTCTTACAGTGGAGCAGAGTTCAGAGTGGCTAAGTCAGGACGAATATCTGTGAGTTCAGATTCCGTAGCAGCTTTAATCCCATGCCTTGAGCTAGGTCAGAAGGTCCATAATTCAAACGAGGGCAGGTGTTCATCCAGGGTCCGACTCAGGATGAAAAGATCTGGGATTTGGTTTGGATGAATATCCTAACCCTGAACTATGATTCTCGCTATTGTAAACTTAAAAAAAAATAGACTGGGCAGGATCTCAAGAAGTACTTCACTCTGTTGTTTTTTTTTTAAAATTTTATTATCATTTACAAAAATGTATTAAAGGCTAAGTGTGGGGAAGCAGGAATGAAAGTGGGAAGTCATACATCAACTTTTTATTTAGGCTCCAAGAAATTCTGTTATTGCTGGTTATGTTAGCCAGTGCTAATATTTTCTCAAGCCCTGAAGTCTACTGCATATGATTTATTAAGATGAAACACCATGTCAGGGAAAATTTTATTCTAAAGGAAGGAGGCAGAGTGGAAAGGTCATTTTGACTCATTTTCCTGGCTGAGGGCTTGGTCTGTCGGCTCTGTGGACTCAACCCCGCCAGCAGGGTCTCCCCGCCCACAGTTTCAGGAGGGAAGCGCTCGGGGCGGGCTTTGCCTCCATCCGCAAAAGGAAGCTCAATGCTTCTGGTAGTTAGCAGAGTGGCAGGTGGGACTTCAGAGCTCACTCAAGCCTTCTCTGTCTCTGTCCTCTTCTCTCACATCCTCCTCATCAATGCAGAGACGTTGCATCATTCTGCTCATTGAATGTATACATTACTCAAACTCTGTGATCCAACTTGGCCAGGGATGGTCACAGGTGAGAGAGCAAACAGTAATGCTTGTGATGCTGGTGATGGTGGTTCCAGCTCTTAAGGGAGCTTGAGGTGGGAGGACACACCTGCTCTTCCTGTAGGAAGGGACAGCCCTCTTGCTCCTCGGTGTGTAAACCTGGTTTACAGAGTCACAGTGTTTTCTTAGACCATGGTTCCTAAAGGTAAGCCAGCTATTGTGTCTGGTGTCCAAAGACATAGTCATCTCTCTACTCCAGAGTACCCTTACATGAATGCCTAAGGAGACCTAGGAAAGCATTGACGTGTCAGTCTGGTTCGTAATGGAAAACAACTGGATACACACAAAATGGCCAGTTAAGAGAGAACGTATTCTGGATTGGGTATGTGCCTCAAGTATATGGTCAGTGAGGTTCTTATCTGGAACTTTTGTTAGAGGTATTGGGAAAGGTGTGTGTGTGCATGTGTGTTTCCTTTGGACTCACCAGCCAGGAGGATCATCTAGGCCTAAAGCTACAGATGATAACTTTATATTCATATGGAGAGTCTACCTGAAAATAACGCCAACACAGAGGAAAAGAGAGCCAAGAAAAGGAGAATGGCACACTCCTGCTAACTGCATTAGACACCTGGATCCAGCTATGCCTGAAGTCGACAGTATATTTGGATGTGTCAGTTACATACAATGATAAATTCCTTTTTATTCTTAAAGCAGATTGAGTTATGCTGCTTTCACTTGCAAGTGCAGTAGTCTTGCTATTACATCATCCTCCTTCTGATCTGAACTCTAAATGGATATGTAAATACTTATCTTGATTAATGACCAAACTTTGCAACAGAGAAAATCCACTAATCCAAGAATCAAGTGCTAGGGCTTATCTATATGCAAGGATGGGCTTTCATTTTAAGAAATTGGGCAGCTTCAACCGTAGACAATTTGTCTAAGGGGAAGCAAAAAGGTATTCTAATTGCTATTGAATAGTCCTTTTTGGCATAATTTGGGACCAGTCAATGCTATCAAATGTTGATATCTGTGATAAGCACAAAGGATTTCTTTAACAATCAGTTTTCATCCCAGAAGTATAAAGTCACCCTTTGGGTCACTGGTTGGCTAATAGTTCTTTCTGCCACTTTGGGTCGGCTATTCAAACAGATTTTGAGTTTATGACAAACACACACTCCCAGATATCTGTCCCTTATGAGCTTCTATGTAATGCCCTCTGGCACGTGGGACGTTGCCTTGTAATCTTGTGGCTTGAGCATAGCCAGGTACCCATTTCCCTTGGCTGCCCGCTGAGTGAGTGCTGATTTCGCCATCAGGGCATAAGCCTTTGACTTGTTTTTCTTGCAGAGATAATGTTTCATGCCAAGTCATCCACAGAACAGCATGCAACCAGGGATGAGGCTGAGCTGTCTAGAGATGCAAAAGGGAAATTGTGTAAGCCAGTTGCATAAACACCACCTCCTGTTAGAGCTTGTGCCTGAGAAGACTGTCTTAGACTTCCAGAGAGCTGTGTACCCCCAGGGAGCGAGTATGATGGGGATTCTATCTCAAAGAATGTGGACACTACACAGGTATAGGACCCAGGGCCACAGAGAGTCTGGGAGAGGACCAGGCTGTGCCTACTTGATGAGACTTCTAGCATCTCAAGAAATAAAAATAAAGAATTGCGAAAACAAGGGTTACCAAAAATTATGAAATATTTTCAGTGCCTACATTGAATAAAATAAGAACTTGAACACTCACACTGATTACTGTTCACTGCAGTGACGCTGGGCTGTATAAAGGATTAGAGGATTTATAAGACACCATATCTTAGAATGAACTATAAACAGCATGATCTGTGGATGGGACACAAGCATAAAGGTGAAGCCCTATTACTGCATCCCTGGGAAGGCCTGCAATATTTTTGGAGATGACATCAGAAGATCAATATGAGGCCTAGGTCAAATGTCCCCTAGACCCCTCACTGCCAGCCCTACTACATGACATTCAAATTAATTTTTAAAAATGATTAAATTGTGTCTTGTGCCTCTTGCTTTCTTAGACCTGGACATGAGGGCATTGTGAAGAAGCAGAACCATCACCTGATGGGGACCCAAAAGAATTCAATGCTTGCTCTATGGCTTTGACCCAACCAGCTGTGTGACCTTGGGGAAGTCACTTAACCTCTCTGGATCTCCCCATCTATAAAAATGCAAGCGTTGGATGAGGGCCTTACAAGTTCCTTCTCAAACTTTATGATTACACCAGTTCCATGTGAAGAGTCTAAGTACTAGGGGTAGCATGGTGGGGAAAAGAAACCCAACACTCCACACAGATTCAGCCCTTGTCTGTGGAGTGGGGGACGAGGATAGGGAGGGGTGTGTGTGTGTGTGTGTGTGTGTGTGTGTGTGTGTGTGTGTGTGTGTATGTGTGTTGACAGTCAGCAAAAATGATACTATACAATGTCAGAGAGGGCAAATGCCATGAAGAACAATACAGCAATGAAAGGAGGTAGAGAGAGGTCAGGGAAGGTCTCTCTGAAGAGATGACCATTAACACTTTCCAACTGATTTGATATTCTTTTAGCAAGACACTAAGAAAGGATGTGCCATAGAGGTGGGTGGAGGACTCAGTGGGCAGAGGGGCCACTGAAGGATCTAATGATACAGGAAATGACTCCTTGGTGACTCAAGAATAGAAGGGAAACGAGAGAAAGAAGAGCAGTGATGATCAGAACTGGATTCCTGTAGCACTTCTGAGTGTGCCGTCAGGCAGGTCTGGATTTGAATCCCAAATCTAACCACTTACCAGCTGTGTGACCTTCTATCCCCCCACTGGTCTGATCCTCAGCCTCATCTGTAAGAGGGGAGTAAGAAGAAGCCCTGCCCTGTGAGGGTGAAATGGAATAATGTCTCCAAAGAGCTTAGCCCAGGACCGGACACATTAATAAATGCCCAACCTATAATTAGTATAGTGCTTGCTAATATTTACTGAGCATCAGCCAAGTCATACTTAATATGGATGACTTCCTCTTGCCCTCCCCCAAACAAGCCTAGGAGGCAGGCATTGTGATGATCCCATTTTACAGATGAGGAGGTCAAGATCAGTGACTGGGTCAAGGCATGAACATTAGTCATCATTATTATTTGTCCTCTGGCAACACCAGAGCAGGTTATGGTGACCCAGCAGCTTAACAAGAACGTCAGTGTCGACAGGCAACAGCTGCTGAGGCTGGCACTTTTCCAGAGGTGGAAAGTGAATAAATATCACATCTGACAGAAATACATTTTTTTTTCATCCAACATGCTTGCATTTTATTGAGGTATAATTTACATACAACACAATGCACCCATGTTAAGTCTGGTTTTGAATTCT
This sequence comes from Balaenoptera physalus, assembly GCF_965194825.1. Lineage (NCBI taxonomy): Eukaryota > Metazoa > Chordata > Mammalia > Artiodactyla > Balaenopteridae > Balaenoptera > Balaenoptera physalus. The sequence goes on along the minus strand of NC_138898.1, from coordinate 8,346,522 downwards.
GACAAAGGCATACAGCCCTGTAACCATCACTACAACCTTGGCAATGACTGGTTTGCTTTCTGTCTCTATAGCTTTGCCTTCTCTAGAACTTCATATAAATGGATCATATACTTCTTTCACTGAACATGTTTTTGAGATTCACCCGTGTTCTTGAGCATATTAGTAATTCCTTCCTTTATATTGCTGTGCGATAGTCCATCATAGGAATGTATAACAATTTGTTTATTCATTCATCAGTGGATGGACATTTGGGTTATTTCCAGTTTGGGGCTATTATAAATAGAGCTGTCATGAACACGTGTCATGAACTCGTGTCATGAACACCAGTTTTCGTGTAGACATGTGCTTTTATTTTTCTTCGGTAACGCCTTGGAGTGGGATTGCTGGGTCGCATGCTAAGTGTATGTTTCACTTTAGAAGAAATACCAAACTGTTTGACAATGTGGCTGCACCATTTTGCATTCCCATCAGCCCTGTATGGAAGTTCCAATTGCTCCACATCCTTGCTGACAGCTGGTATTATCAATCTTTAAAATTTTAGCCTAGAATGCGGGTGTGTGGTAATATCTCATTGTGATTTTAATGTGCATTTCCCTAATGACTGATGATATTGAATATCTGTACATGTGCTTATTTGATATTCTTCTTTCTTCTCTGGTGAAGTGTCTGCTTAAACATTTTCCCCATTGAAAAAAATTGTCTTCTTATTACTTATATATCTAGAATATAGGTATTCTTTATCTATTCTATTGTAGATTCAAGCCTTTCATCAGATATATGCTTTGCAAATATTTTCCCCATTTGTAACTTGATTTTTCATTTTGTTAATAGGGTCTTGAAGATCAAAAGTTTTTAATTTTTATGAGGACTAATGTATCCATTTTTTTCTTTTATATGGATGATCTTGTGTCCTAAGAAATATTTGCCTAACCCAAGGCCATAAAGATTTTTCTCCTGTGTTCTTCTAAAAGTTTTATAAGTTTATCTCTCACATTTAGGTCTATTAGCTCTTTGGTCCATTTCAAATGACTATTTCATGTATACTGTTGAGAAAAGGGTCAAGGTTCATTATTTTTTGCTATGGATATCCAATTGTTCCAGCATCATTTGTCGAAAAGACTACCATTTTCCCATTAAGTTGATGCCTTTTTATAAAATCAACTGATCATATTTGTGTGGGTATATTTCTGGATGTTCCACTGATCTACAAATCTCTCCTTACATCAGTAAAAACTCTCTCTTGGTTACTGTAGCTTTATAGTAAGGCTTGAATTCAGGTACTTGAAGGCTTCCAATTTTGTTCTTCTTTTCAACATTCGTTCATGGAGTGCCAACTGTGTATCCATTCCTGCTCGTTTGTTCACTGATTCATTCAAGAAAAATTCTAGAGTGTCTATTATGCCAGGCTTGGCTTTAGGTGCTGGGATACAGTGGTGATAAAAATATACACACTCCCTGCCCTCATGGAGTTTACAATCTATTGGAGGTTGGGGTTGGGGAGTTGGAGTGATAATCAGAAACATATGTAGATTATATTTGTCAGATATATACTGTGTGTGTGTGTGTGTGTGTGTGTGTGTGTGTGTGTGTGTGTGTGTGGTCAGAGAGTAATAAGTGCTATGAAGAAAAATAAAGCAAAGGAAGGAGGTGAATGTTGAGGGAAGGGCTCTCTGAGGAGGTGAGGGTAACCCCAAAAGAAGGGTGGGGTCATGCAGCATAGTCTCTTTATAAAGAGCAGAAGGGAAAAGAAGTGCCCAGAAACTGAGCAGAGTGGGAGATGTTTAGATAAGGTTTCTGCACTATATTTGTATGGAGTTTTAAAAAATATCCACTTGGTGGTCATTTCTATGATAAATAGAGAGAGCTGGACAACAGTTGAGTTGAGACTGACATGATCTTGGAAGATGAAGGCAGTTATGTGAAGCACTGGATAAGAGTTTTCCAGGAGAGGGAACAGCAGGTGCAAAGACCCTGAGTTAAGAAAGGGCTTGGCGTGTTCGAGAACCAGAAAGCAGGCTAACGAGGGGGAGTCTGATATGAAACCCAATAAATGAAAGAGACCAGGGAATTCCCTGGCGGTCTGGTAGTTAGAACTCCACGCTTCCACTGCTGGGGACCTGGGTTCTATCCCTGGTCAGGGAACTAAGATCCGGAAGCCACGTGGTACAGCCAAATTAAAAAAAAGAGACCAAATGCTTACAGGGCTTCGTGAGCCAGAGGTTAAGAGTTTGGATTTTATTCTAAGGGGGCAATGAATACCACCGGGAAGCTTTAAGTAGAGGGAGTGTTTCTGTGTGTACTGCAGTGTAACTTAGTGGCTTGTATTTCAGAAACTTCTAGGGTCCTGAGAAACCACTGGGGTATGGCTGTACCATCTGGCAGCTTCCTGTAAACCCCCTAATCTGGGAGAGTTTATGAAAATGTTCAGGAATGCACCTCACATTTTGACTGTTGAATTATCTTGGGTGCAAACAGGAACGCTTCATTTTATTAGTATGAGGTATGAGCTTTGATATATGGGGGGGTGTGTGTGTTTGGAATTCTTAATCTTGATGAGTTATGAAGTATATTTCTACATTTCAACTAAACGAACACTCTGTTTATTGTTTATAGCCTTTCTCTGTCTCCAGCTTTTAAAACACTGTTTACTTGAAAATAATTTCAAACTTACCCACCAATTTGCAAATATAGAAATAATACAGATTACCTGTATACCCTATATCATATTTACCTATTAATTTTTTAAATAATTTTTTAAAAATTTATTTATTTAATTTATTTATTTTTGGCTGCATTGGGTCTTCGTTGCTGTGCGCGGGCTTTCTCTAGTTGCGGCGAGCGGGGGCTACTCTTCGTTGCAGTGCGCAGGCTTCTTATTGCAGTGGCTTCTCTTGTTGCAGAGCATGGGCTCTAGGCGCGCAGGCTTCAGTAGTTGTGGCACGTGGGCTCAGTAGTTGTGGCTCACGGGCTCCAGAGCGCAGGTTCAGTAGTTGCGGTACACGGGCTTAGTTGCTCCGCGGCATGTGGGATCTTCCCTGACCAGGGCTTGAACCCATGTCCCCTGCATCGGCAGGCGCATTCTTAACCACTGTGCCACCAGGGAAGCCCCTAATATTATTTTACTCCATTTACTTGATTGTTCGGTTTCTCTCTCTCTCTCCACACACACACACACACACACACACACACACACACACACACACACAAACTTTCTTCCTGAACCATCAGTGGCTGTTACATTCATCATGGCCGGGCTTCCCTGGTGGCGCAGTGGTTGAGAATCTGCCTGCCAATGCAGGGGACACGCGTTCGAGCCCTGGTCTGGGAAGATCCCACATGCCACGGAGCAACTGGGCCCGTGCGCCACAACTACTGAGCCTGCGCGTCTGGAGCCTGTGCTCCGCAACAAAAGAGGCCGCGATAGTGAGAGGCCCGCGCACCGTGATGAGGAGTGGCCCCCGCTCGCCGCAACTAGAGAAAGCCCTCGCACAGAAATGAAGACCTAACACAGCCAAAAATAAATAAATAAATAAATAAAATTAAGAAAAAAAAAAAAAAGTTGAGCAACATTCATCATGGCCCTTTTCTCCTGAATATTCCAAGTATGTATTTGCTAAGAATGGGGATAAGCGCTCACACAGCCACAGTAGATTTAACAGCTTCATACATTTATCCTGATACAACTCTTTAATTTATCATCCATGTTCCAGTTTCATCAGTTAGCCTGTGCTGTTGCTTTTGACATTCCCCCCGCCAGTACAGAGTCCTGTCTAGGGGCAGGGTTCGCATTTAATTGTCATGTCCTTTTAGCCTCCTTGGATCTAGAAAATTTCCACAGTTTTTCTTTGTTTTTTGTGAGATTAGCATTTTTGAAAACCACCATCCTTCCCCTGCCCGCTACCCCATTATAAGAGAATGTTCCTCAAGTTGTGTTTGTCTGATTAGGTATAGGTTATGCATTCTTGGCTGGAATGCGGAGCAGAGAAGATGTTGTATGCTTCTCAGGATATCATCTCTGGAGGCACATGATGTCCGCCCGTCTGTCATTAATGATATTAAATACCCACAACCTTTTATCCGACGTTTGTGGACGACATGAGGTGGAGGAAGGGGGAAGAAAGTTGAAATAACAAGGAGGCATATGACTCAGCATTAGTTAAGTTCCTGAGTCATCTGTGTTGCTGATTTAACCACTCCAAGTAAGGTTTTGTATAATCACAAGGGACACACACACACACACACTCTCACACACCCAAGCTCTGTTCCACTTTGCATTTTTTTAGCTACCACCAAAGTCCGGTTTCAGTACATGGGACACTGGAAGAAATAATGTGGAGAGATTTTTAAATTCTGCATTGAAGCGTCACATATAATCATTACTTCCTAATAATTCCTTGGGTCTTAAAGGAGGTGGTCCCATGGTTGAGAGTTTGTGGGCACCAGCCAAGCGTGTGTATTAGCTTCAAGCAGTGGTTTTCAGCCCCGTACATTACATTCTCCTGGGTGCATTTAATACTCAGTGCTGGGCAGACCTCACCCCAGATCAACTGAATCAGAACCCGTGAGGGTGGGGCTCAGGGATGGAAGAGTTTTAAGACAAAGAACCCCCAAGATAAAGAACCACCAGCTTAAAGGTATGATTCTGGAGCTTCAATGATCCCCTAAGGTCTTTAACTTTTGGTCAAGTGCTCCCTTTAATAGCTAAAGTATATTGAGCACTTACTGCATGCGATAGACATCCATATATTTTGTTTACAGAGTATCCACTTTCCCTTCTTTGAGTAAAAAGCTCCCTCATTTTCCTTTGACTAACACCACCCCAACTTGCAGCTCATGTGGGTTTCGGGGGCCTTACCCTGAATCCTGACTTCAGGGATGGACATTAGTACCTAGGCTTGGCAAACTGATCTGTTCACGAATGGTCTAAGTTGGTCAGATGAGACCTGAGCCAAGACTTTCGTTGGAATTATTGGCAAAGAGGTGTTTTATTTCCACTGGGGCTTATAGCTGAGAGAATGTTAATGTGAAGTTACCAGGGTTACTTGGTAACCTGAAGTTACCAGAATTACTTGGTCCAAGAGTACCAAGTTACTCTTGGATAGGTCCCCTATCCAAGGGGGAACCTTGGAAAGGGGACCTATCAAGAGTGAGGCCAACATAGAAGAAAGCAGAAAAAGAGATGAATTTGGTGGATATTGGTTTGAGCCCCAGTCCTGGGTCCAGCCATGCCTGAAGCTATCAACTCCTAGATCTTTAAGTTATACGAGCCAATAAATTCCTATTTTGCTTAAGTCAGTTTGAGTTGAGGCTTAAGAAGCAGGTAAGACAAATCTCAGCTATGAGGACCCCATAACTTGACCTCAGGTGGAAAGTAATCAGAGGCAGGAAAGCCTTAGAGAGGGAGGAGAGTCCAAACACTGGTCCTCTGGCCTGTGGCTGTGGGGTGTCACAATCACCCAGCTTCCCTGGGCTCCAGCTTCCTCCTCAGTGGGGCAGGGGTTGGGATAATAAAATTCAAGTAGGCATCTGGGGACTTCCCTGGTGATCCAGTGGTTAAAACTTCTTGCTTCCACTGCAGGGGGAGAAGTTTCAATCCCTGGTTGGGGAACTGAGATCCCAATTGCCACATGTAGTGCCAAAAAAAAAAAAAAAAAAAAAAAGGCATTTGGAGAGTTGGTGGAACAGGAGCTGTGGATGTTTCTGAAATGAAAACCGTGCTTCCTTCAGCCTCTACCTCATCTGCTCTGTTTGGGGGCATGTGTGAGCAGGACATGGCAGGAGGTTTGGGCTCCTATTCAGAAGGCCACTTTCCCTGCCTCCCCTGTCCCTGTCCCTGTCCTGTCGCCCAGCTTAGGCAGAAGCCATCACGCCATCATCCTTTCCCCTGTTGCATGATGTACATCCTCCACCCTAGCCCTCACCCTCCTGGCCTGCTGTGTTGTTGTCACTTCAGATGACCTGTAATCTAATAGTTGAGCCCATCTCCCCAGCCCCAGATGAATTCCAAAAGAAAAATGTACTAAACCATAAAATAGAATTCTATTTCCTGACATGACACTCAACATTGTATGCTACAATTAAGTTATTTCCTTTTGAGGTGTTCTCTTTCTTGGGGAGGTGAACCCCTTCTTTGCTAGAGCCGCGACCGTGTGATCGGTTGCCCGCTGAGAAAACCTGAGCTGATTGTGCATGAGCACAGGCCAAGGCACCTGCCCGCTAGTCAGCGCACCAGCCCCAGAGGTGGGTACCACCCAGTGATCCCTGGTTTCCAGATGAAGAACGGAGATGCAGAGAGGAGGTGATTTGTCCATGGTCACGGAGCTACTCAGCTCTGCAGGTAGGATGTGATGCCCAGTCTAGCTCTCTTAATCTCCCGTGTGTCTGTCTGTCTCTCTCATCTATCAACCTACCTATCTATCTATCTATCTGTCTGTTTCATCTGTTGTCTCTAATCAATTGTCTATTTATCTATCTATGCATCCATTTATCTGTCATCTATTTATCTCCTATCTATCAGTTATCTATCCGTCATCTATCAATGTATCTTTGTCTCTTACACCTGACTTTGAGCTTACCCAGGCCTGGTGTTACGTTTTCTGTAGAGTGACCTTATTTGTCACCCAACCAAGCACACTTGGGGAACGTGCCCTTAGCACTGAGGCGAACACTGTCGCTGCCCCAGGCACCCTGGGATGCGAGGTGGTGAGGAGGGGTTGTGGCCGGGTATTTCTTTCTCTCTAAACCTAGCTCATCATAAGGGCTCCATAAACGTGTGTTGAGTGTTTTATAAACAGTATGGGAGGGGTGGTAAGTAAAGAGCATTTGTTTTATTCAAAGAGAGACTGAATCACAAAGCCCTGACTTACAAAGTCACAGAGAGGAAGTCACAGGTGAGGTAGGGCCAAACCTCTCCCGCAGGACTCCTCGGTTCAGGGAACACAAAGCTCCCACCGTCAAGCACTTGTGCTCAGAAGCCAAGCTCTAGCCTCCTGGAGGGAGCTCGTGGCAAAGAAATAATAAACTAGTACTCGCTGCTGTTCACTGAATCCATACCATGTGCCTTCCCGAAGCCCTTTACCTGCACTGTCCTACTTACTCCTTAAGGAAGGCGCAATTATTACAGAAAAGGACACTGAGGATGCAGCCGACAAACCACTGGCTGTTGCCCAGCAACTAGAGCCCAGGAGCCCAGCCGCAGGCTTGTCTTCTTCCCAGAAGGTACAACAGAGTAGTCCTGGGGGTTTGCCACCGAGAAGCCCTTTCAAAAAGTTTTCCGGGAATCTTGAAAAGAGCAGTGAACATCCATTTAGAAAGGAGCTTTTGAACCTGCTAACTATGTTCAAGGTACCAAAACAGTAAAAAAATAACCCAAACCCAAACTTGCCTCAGTACCTCACCCCTTAGATACAGAAAAATAAATCACAAACTATGCTCAGTAATGAATTACTAACACTGAGGCGCCCAGAGCAGACGTCAGATCAGCTGGGACTTCAGCCCCCTTCCGTGGGGAGAGCGGAAGACTCCAGCAGAGAATGCGGCCGGAAGAATGAGGAGAGAGATGGGGGGGCGGAGAGAGAACGAAACAGAGACTGGAAAAGAGGGAGTGGGGGGGGGAGAAACAGAGATTGAGAGGGATATTGGTGGAGGAGAGAGAGGGAGAGAGAGAAATGGGGGAGGAGGAGATAGAGACAGGGGTAGAAAAAGACATTGAAAGAGAGAGAGATGCTAGATGACAGACGGACAGATAGATACTGAAATGCGGCCTGATGGTGCCGGGAGGGGCAGCTAAGCAAGTTGTATACGAGTCCACCTCCGGTCCCTGCAGCCACCCCTTTCCAGTTCCCACCATTTTGTTCCCTGGCAGGGGTGTGAGATGCAAGGCTGTTTCCAGGGCGCCCCCAAAGGGCAAAGCCAGCATCAGCGGGGAGCTCCTGGGGGCGGCCCGCTAGCCCCCCAGGCCTGGCCCGCGGGGCGGCACGGATTGAAGGGAAGACGGTTTGGACCTCCTTCCTTAGTTCTGCAAAATGGTGTCTGCGCCGCGGACACGGGGGCTGCGCTGTTGCGTCCGCGGGGGCGAGTGTGCTGTTTCCTACGAGCCGCCTGCCGCCCCAACGGCTCTCATCTCCACGTTTGGATGACATGTCCTTAAAGTGACCTATATTATCTGGCACCTCGGATTGCTACTCACAAAAAAGTAACACTGGAAGAAAAAAAAAAATCCCCAACGATTGTGTAAATATTCCTTACAGAGAAGAGTAAACTCAGGTGCCCTCTGCTGGGCGAGACAGGTAGGGGCCAAGGCCAGGAGGGAAGGCAGCTGGGGGCGGGGCCTGAGCGCGGAGGTCCCTGGCATAGAGGCGGGGCCTGGGGGCCGCGGTGGGCGGGGCCTGCCTCCCCATCTCCCATTCTTGTGTGACCCACCGGCAGCCTTCAGGGCAAATGGGGCCAAGCTGAGCTCTTTCGGGCACGGGGAACGAAAAACCAAAACCGAAACTGCTTACAAGCAGATCATTCACTTTGGGAGAACCGACAATTTCTTCACTGGGATTTTTTTTTTTCCCGTTAATAAATATTGTTGAATTTGACAGGTGCGAGAGAATCAGGAAAAAAGGCAGGGGGCTTGCTGACACTGCCAACTTTTTCAGCAAAGCAAAGGGCTTGGGGTCTCAGCGAAGTCCTGGCAAAGACTGGCGTAGGGAGGCTGCCAGGAGGTGGTGGCCAAGTTCATTTCCATTCTTAAATTATTGTTTACGCTTTGAGAATAAAAGGTGCTATTACTGATTACAGCTGGTCAATAGGTGTAATCCAGGAGTGTCACAGGCAAGTCAGATTCTCTAGCCCAGCATTGGCCAACAAGAACGTTCCACGATGATAAAAATGTTCTAGATCTGTGCTGTCCAGTAGGGTAACATCAGCCCCACGTGGCTATTGAGCATTTGAGATGTGGCCAAGACAACCCAGGAGACAAATTTGTAGCTTCCTTTACCTTTTGTTAATTTAAATGTATTTATTTTTTAATTTTATTTTTCCACATGCGGGATCTTAGTTCCCGGACCAGGGATGGAACCCAGCCCCCTACAGTGGAAGTGCGGAGTCTTAACACCTGGACCGCCAGGGAAGTCCCTTGTTATTTTAAATTTAAATTTAAATACTTGCATGTGTCTAGTGGCTAATGTATTAGACAGTAGAACTCTGGTCATATTATTCATAGCAAAAGACCAGAGCCCTGGGTGATAGCAGCTAAGGCCCCAGGCATAAGACTTGCTGAGACAGGCCCTCAGTAAGAATTGGTTGAACAAATAAAAACTCAATAATCAAAAGTCACTGTGCTCCAACTCTGCAGTGGCAGAAATTCAGACCACTTCTCAGAGATTTCCAGGAACTTCGAGAAACACAGCTCTGCCTGGGGAGAGCCAAGATCCCAGTGACATTTCCTGTCAAGTGTCCAAGGCTAACCCCAGGTCTTGAGTGTCCGCCCTGGCATGTGGCACTGCAATCAGCACTTGGAAAGATCATTTGCCGCTTGTTCCCAGTGGTTTCCTGGTCGCGTCCTAAAAGCCGGTGGAGCGTCCACCTGATCAGAAAAGCCCTTTTGCATTTGGGGTTTCACCAACAACTTTTAAAAATCTCTCCAGTTGTCTCCTGGTGTTATAGATTTGGAAAGAGGCATTTTTGTTTCTAATTATAAATTCCTGGGTGATGTCATTCAGTCCCCAAACACCCACTGGGGCAGTGCTAAGTAGGGAAAGACAATATGCTAACAAGTTATCTGGAGGTGTCAGAAAGAAAGGATGAAAAACAGTACAGTTTGGGGAAATGTTTTCCAGGCCGCTTTCTGGTTTTAGCAACTGCGCTGGAGGAGATAAGATACACATGGCTTTTATAAGGAGGCAGCGGGATCTCCAGGGGACATGAGGCAGGAGAAAAGAATCAGGCTGAAAGCATCCAATCATCACATATTCACTGAGAAACAGATTACAATACAGCAAAGAAAGCTCTTCAAGGAAGGACTCCTACGGGGAACTTTGGGGCAAAGATTCAGTGCGCTCTGGAACAACTTGACTTCAACTCGATGGTATTTGAATAATCGGCCAGAGAGAAAGCAGATATAGCACACACGGTCACATTTAGCGTTGAAACTCTCAGTTTGACTATGAGTAATGATCCGCCGTGCCCAGAGGTCAGGCCGACACTCACTCAGAAACAAGTGGGGAATTGAACCAATTATTCAGATATCCACAGACATAGCTACTGGCCAGGGTTGCATCCCCAATTTAACCCAGAAACAGTAACACTATTATAAACTGTTTGCGATGTGTGGGGCTATCTTGAATTTATTAAGGAAAGGAGATTACAGAAAAATCCAGAACGTCAGTGGGAATGCAATCAGGTTAAGTCACATAGACAGAGTAAAGTGGGAGATTGAGGGCCTCTTACCACCGAAAGGAACATCTTGCTTTCGGCCAAAATGGAAATAAAAATTTGGGTTTAAATATATCAGATGGTCAGTTCTTCACATCACCCTTTATTATATGCACAGTTGCTAAATTTCATATTGGATTACATTTGAGCCAAAAGACCAAAAACTGGTGAAACAGGACATTAAGAATTTTGAAATATTTGCTATGAATAAAGTAATATTATTTCAGCTGTTCCTTAATTAGTCCCTTCCAGTGATTTTTGGTGGGCTAGCCAGAGGGGAAAATGTTTTTTTCCTCCCTTTCTTTCCTCCCTTCAAAGCAGCTTCAAATAGAATATAGTTTACCTGCCTTTAAGAGATAACCCAAATATCAGCAGCTTAAATAAGATTTATTTTTCCCATTTAGTAAGAAATTCAGAGGCATGTTGGTGTAGTGTAGATTTTAAGGCCAAATTTTTGGGTCTTTTTCTCATAGTCACATAGTTTTTCAGGTAGCAGAAAAGGAGAATGGGAAAAGAGATCACCTGAGTCTTGACCACCCCCCTACCCACCCACCCCTCAAACTTTAAGGAGCCTTTTGAGAAGGCCACCCAATGACTTCTGACATCTCATTGGCCAGCACCATGTTACACGGCCACGTCTACTTGCAAAGGAGGCTGGGAAATGTAGTTTTTAAAGCTAAATCTTCTAAAGCCCCGTCCCCCACCCCCGTTAAAGTTGATATTCTGTTAATAAGAAAGAAGGGAGACTGGATATGGGGTAGGCATCGAGTAGACTTTACCACTTCAAAGCATCTTAGAACAAATTTAAAAATTTTTATCTAGTTTTACAAAAATAATCTTGATAGTCTTTATGAATGACTTATTTGTAACTTGGTACCATGTAGTAAAACAATGCTCATGCCTACTATTAAATACGTATATCAAGGAAGAAAACCAGTTAGTTAAGAGGAGTGAGTGAGTGTGTGTGTGTGTGTGTGTGTGTGTGTGTTCTGCAGGAAGGTGAGCTGCATTTTTACTGCACGATGATCTTCAGGACATTCCTCCTGGGGTTTTACATGAAGTAGGTGTGACTTTGTCTGTCAGCCCCTCAGTCTCCTTCCATTAGAATCAGAGTTGAGTGGGATCCTCCTGAGAACTAACTTCAGGAGGAGTTTCTTAAACCTGAAACGCGCTGTCTAGAGCAAGCTCAACTTCATTAGCGATTTGAAGAGAGATGTATTGAGCCAAAGGGACGACCTCTGAACGGAGTGCGTCTACCTTGGTTTAAGTAACTAAAACAGTCATGGTATTTGAGTGGTGCTTAGATTCAGGTCAGAAACAATTTCTTTGTGAGTCAGGAACAAAAAGGGAAGTTGAAAAGAGGGGCTGGGAATTGAGGCTGGGGGTAGAGGGGCCAGATAGCACAGGGTCTCATGTGCACGTTAACAGGTTGAACTTCAGCCTGTGGCTCAGGGCTGGCAGACGCCTTCAGGGTCAGGCGGTAACACGGGTACATGAGGCTGGTCAGGGTGAGAAAAGGGGGTGGGGGCAAAGCCCCCAACTCCCCATGGTGACAGTCACGCTGGGCTCCGGGCAATTAATTCCATGTGAAGCTGCACACCCAGTGTTGCCAGCCAGGCAGATCTTTCAGGAAAGGCCCAACATCTGAAGGCTTATATGAAATCTGATTTGGTTATGTTGGGTCAAATTGTACAATGGTGGGCCAAATGCTGATTAAATGTGGCTGTAGCTGGCAACTTTGCTTTGGGAGCAATGTGGCGCTAGTAAGACTCTGAGCAGGTGGAGGTGGGGGGGGTGGTGGAGGTGGGGTTGAGAACGCTCTAGAACAGCGAGGAGGGTAGCACAAAGGTGGGGCAAGGAGGTACCCACTGATGGCGGGAAAGCCAGTTAGGATGCTCTAGTCCCAGGCAGGGCAGGGATTTGGCGAGCTTTGGAGTTAAGGCAACGGCAGTGAGGATGGAAGCGTGGGCCGAATTCTGGCACAATTTCTTAGGCAGAATCAGAGGATTAGTGACTGATGGGTTAAGGGACGGGCCCAAGGAAGGAAAAGGGGGATTTGAGAAAGGGAGTGATTATATCAGTACTTGAGGTAGAAGTTCCCATCTGGCATCTTGGCAGCTGAATCATCCTCAGAGGTGTGTTGTGTGGACCACATGGGGTTACAATTTCTTTTAAATTAATTTCTATTCTTGAAAAATGTGAGCATTTATATACCAATCTAGATTTCCAGCTTCTTTTGAAAAAAGAAAACTATCTGAGAGTATTAGATGTGGATTCCAAGAAAGCAACAATGGCTGGAGCTGGGGGTGAATTGGGGCTTGGGTGGTAGGGGAGAGGTTCGTAGACTCCCCACTATTTCTTTTACCCGCCTGGTTCCTATACATATTTGAGTCTGTGACCCCCTGAAGGAGCTGGTTGTGCAAGCCATGGGATATAAGAGATCGCTCAGGTAGAGAAAGAAGTGAGGAATTCCAGGCAACAGGCACACTTCAGGACAGAGTAGAGGACGATTGCAAAGGGGACTTAGAAAAGACAGGCTGGGAGAATGAAAAAGCAACAGGAAGGAGAAGTAGAATAAGAAGTAGAGGGGTAGTACTCCCTCACACCACATCCAAAAATAAACTCAAAATGGTTTAAAGACCTGAGTATCAGACATGATACCATAGAACTCCTAGAAGAGAACATAGGCAAAACATTCTTGGCTATAAATGTAGCAATATTTTCTTAGCTCAGTCTCCCAAGGCAAAAGAAGTAAAAGCAAAAATAAGCAAATGGAACCTAATCAAACTTAAAAGCTTTTGCACAGCAAAGGAAACCATCAACAGAACAAAAAGACAACCTACGCAATGGGAGAAAATATTTGCAAATGATGCTACCGACAGGGGCTTATTATCCAAAATATACAAACAGTTCATACAACTCAGTATCAACAACAACAAAAAACACCAAAATGGGCAGAAGACCTAAATAGACATTTCTCCAAAGAAGACATACAGATGGTCAACAAGCACATGAAAAGATGCTCAACATCGCTAATTATTAGAGAAATGCAAATCAAAACCACAATGAGATATCACCTCACATCGGTCAGAATGGTCATCATCAAGAAGTCTACAAATAATAAATGCTAGAGAGGGTGTGGAAAAAGGAAACCCTCCTACACTGTTGGTGGGAATGTAAATTGGTGCACCTACTATGGAGAACAGTATGGAGGTTCCTCAAAAAATTAAAAATAAAACCATCATATGATCTAGCAATCCCACTCCTGGGCATATATCCAGAAAAGATGAAAACTCTAATTCAAAAAGATACATGCACCCCAGTGTTCACAGCAGCACTATTTACAATAGACAAGACATGGAAACAACCCAAGTGTCCAATACACACACACACACACACGTGCACACACACACACACACACAGGAATATTACTCAGCCATAAAAAATAATGAAACATTGCCATTTGCAGCAACATGGATGGACCTAGAGAATATCATACTAAGTGAAGTAAGTCAGACAGAGAAAGACAAATATTATATGATATCATTTATATATGGAATCTAAAAAATAATACAAATGAATCTATATACAAAACAGAAGCAGACTCACAGACATAGAAAACAAACTTGTGGTTACCAAAGGGGAAAGACAGTGGGGTGGGGGGATAAATTAGGAATATGGGATTAGCAGATACAAACTACTATACGTAAAATAGATACATAACAAGGACTTACTGTATAGCACAGGGAACTATACTCAATATCTGGTAATAACCTATAACGGAAAATAATCTGAAATATATATATATAACTGAATCACTTTGCTGTACACCGGAAACTAACACGATATTGTAAACCAACTATATTTCAATTTTTAAAAAAGCAGTAGATGGGGTAGTATTGCTGCACGATGCTTCTGAAGAGCTCAGTGTAGAAGGACTGAAGTAGGCTGTTCATGTAAATTGGTGCTGCCACCTTGGAGGGGGTGATCGTCAATGTGCGTGAACGTTATCAGGAAAAAGTGCGTGCTCAGTGGCCTGGAGGTCCAGTTCTCGGTATTTTCCCTAGAGCAGTAAAATTCCCAACACAAGTGCCCAGAGGAATAAGGTCAAGAGTCCTCTTTGTTGCCTCCTTGTTTGTGATAGTAAACACCTAATGTCCATCAGTAGAGTTACAGGTAAATAAACTCTGGTCCACTGTATATCTGAGCTGTGGAGACACAAGGATCACTTAGAAAGATAAGCTACACTAAAAGACTTCCAAACGAAGCAAATACTACCTGGCACCTTTTCCGTCTCCCTCTCATTCCGTCTCTCTCAATCTCTCTGTATGTGTAGATAGGACCTGGAAACTGCTCCCCTCCCCCATCACCACACTTGCAACGCTGAATATCCTTGTTGGAGGGGAAAGTTTCCAAGATGAGGGGTAAGTGGTTACCAGGGAATCTATCTTTAAGTTGTTAATTATTTTCAACTAGGAAAATGCCTTTCTCTATCACTTGTGCAGTTAGAAATTACTTGAAAGCATAGGACAATGCATCTGGCATTTTGCAAGGACAGTTGCAGCAGGGCAATGAGAGTGGAGGAGAGATGACAGCATCTTGAGGGGTAAATGGGAGGTTAAGAGACAGAAATCAAAGCAAAGGGAAAGAGGAACATAAGGCTACAGAAAGGCCTGGGCAGGGGGAGGCAAGAGAAAGTTCTTTGTTGGTTGGCTTTTAACTGGGGTGACTGAAAAGCTCAATAAAAGGGCATTTTGATTTCCTCTTACAGGCCATTGCTTCTATAGTAGAGCATGGGGTTTGCTTCTGATTTGAGATCACTCCTCTGATTCGCATCCCAACTATTCTGATGTAGAAAAGCCTAGAAGGATTTTGATGGGAAATTAAAATTGTTTGCTTGGTAGGATAGGGCCAGAATACCTGTATAAAGGCAAAACATTCCTAGGGAGAAAATGTTGCTTGAAATAGGTTACAAAGGAATGTCCACCAATGGAGAAATGATTAAATATGTTATAATAATCATTGGGGTAGACTCTTAGGTAGTTATTAAAAACCACGTTTTCCAAGTTTTTAAATTTAAAAACATGGGGAAATGTTGGTAATACAATGTTTGATTTAAAAAATGCATGCCACAAAATTTTATATGCAGTTGAGTCCAATCACATTTACAAAAATAGGTCTATGTGCATAAGGGAAAAAAAAGAAGGAAGCATTCATTTGTTAACAGTGCTTTTCTCTGGGTGATAGGGTAATTGGCGATTTTATTTTTCATGCATTTCTGTTGACACAACAATTTTCTATCGAAAACATGATTGCTTTTTTAATTCCCCAAAGGAATTGTCTTTAAAACTGTAGTTTGAAGATCATTTCTGAGGGAAGACAGCCAAGGGAGGATTCCTGTTTGGCAAGGAATCAACCAGGCAGGACCCAAGCAGGCCTTTTGGGGACTTTTTTTTCCCCTTTTGCCCAAATGTCAAGTGTCAGACATTCACACAGTTAAAAAGGACCTAAAAAGATCAACTTCCCCAATGCTGGGTGACAAGTGTCAACCCCTCCCCCCTCCCATCCCAAGGGGCTGTTGTGTGTCCTTACATTTATAAGAGAAAACACAGAACTTGAGTGGGCTGGAGCCACAGGCTGGCAACAGAGGTTTGGCCCCTGTTTCCTTAGACTGATCCTGAAAGAGTTACGTAACATGCAGACAGAAGAACGAAGCTCTCTCCCTCCCCCTGAATCCCCCTCCTTCCCACTAACATGGCAGGAAGCAATACAGCCTCATGATTAAGCCTGTAAACTTTGGAATCAAACAAACCCGTATGGAATCCTTGCCTTTCTTTCTTTCTTTCTTTTTTTTTTTTTTTAACTTAACAGCTCTGTGGCTTCCGGCAAATTCTGTAACTCCTTTTACTTCTGTTTTCTCACGTGTAAGATGGGGAGAAGATCCCCACCTCATTGGGTTCCTTTGAAGATTAAATAGGATAAAATACAGAGAGTGGACATGTAACAATCACTGAATCAGTAGTTTTATTCTCAGGTTACCTATTTTTCTTTTCTTCTCACCCTACCTTAGGGCCATCATTCATGGGATGAAATAAGAAAAGACGGTGTGGGGAGAAAGATACTCTTGTTAACCTGCAGATTTTCCTGTGAAAAGCAAAACCTCCCATTTCCAGGTTGGTATCCATTCGGAGCCAATGAACCAATCTGTTGAGCGCTATTACCTGCTAGGCAGTGTGCTTAAGCCCCCTTTCAGGTCCACATCGATTATTCTATCCTGTTACGTTTTATTCAAGTAAGTCCTGAAAACAGCCACTTCTCACCACCTCCTCAGCCACCATCTTCTCTCAAGGAGGCACAGCAATAGCCTTCTCCTTGGCCTTCCCTCTTTCATTCTTCCCATTTCCAGTGAACTTTGGAATCAACCAAAATAGGAGAACAACCAATCTGGAGAGAGAGTAGTGTTACATATGGAAGCCCAGGGACTTCAGAACCAGGGAGATTTGGGACTGAACCCTGCCTCGGTCAGTTACTGATATACCTTCGGTCACAAGGTAGCAAGTGGCAAAGGTGCTTTTCATGCCCATGGCTGCCTGGTTCCGGAGACCCCACTCTGGACCACCAGGCTTGCAGTCACCCATCATTGCTGTGACAAGTAAACATCAAGGCGTAGCTGGCTGTCTCAGCATCACTAGGTAGGTGCCTCTCACTTAAATAGATCGTTGTGATTGCTCCTTCCTCTCTGCTTTACCAGCACCACGAGAGAGAAATTTATCCACCCAACCCATCCTAAGATTTTAGGGGTTCTGCTTCAGGAAACATAATACACGGCTGAGAATCTTTCTCCGCAGCTTTTAAAAGCCAATCTTTGGATTAACCAGAGGTCTGATGAGCTCTTTTTTTAAACACATACCTACTAAGAGTGAAAGTGCCGTTGTTTTTGTTTATGAACACGTCAAAATACTCATATCTTTTATTGATCCGTGTTGAGGGAGTTGTAGGTTTTCATACAATGTTTTTTGAAAGAGTGAAAAGCAATACCTCAGAATGAAGATAGGATCATACGTGGTTTTATCACCTTGTGGAGCTCATTTCATTTCAACCTGATGTTATGGAAGGAGTCCCATTTTGGTTTCATCTTTTGGGACTCCCTGCTCAGCTAACTTAAAGGTTTAGCTTGGGATGTTTAATTCCATAGTCTACGATCATCTTAAGAAATTTACAAAAAAGGCAAAACACAATACATAGAACTGTTTACTGTGGTGGAGTCCAAAGTAGAGTGATCTGCAGTAATTCTACGTACGACAGCACAGCAAAAGAGAAATGGCTTAGCCAAGCTCGTGCGTTGACATGAGAGCTCCTAAGGCCATAAAAATTATGATCATGCAGCTTATGAAAAAACATAAGGGGAATGTACATGCTATAATTATAATATCATATCATATGTAATATAATATCACTTAGGTACACAAAGCATAACACAAAATAGTTTGCATTGAATCGGACAATCAGGCAGTCAGTATGCATTTTATTGATCACCTGCTGTATGCAAGGTACTTTTGTAAGTATGAAATAATCTATATAAAAAATATCTGAAAGGACTATGTAACGATAAGACTGAGTCAGGGAGATGGGATTATCATGGGTTGTTTTATCTTTATTCTCCCCTAACATTAAAAATATATGATTTCAAGTGGGACCTAATTAAACTTAAAAGTTTTGCACAACAAAGGAAACCATCAACAAAACAAAAAGACAACCTACTGAATGGGAGAAAATATTTGCAAATGATATGACTGATAAGGGGTTAATATCCAAAGTATATAAATAGCTCATACAACTCAACATCAAAAACAAAACAAAACAAAACACCCTGTTAGAAATGGGCAGAAGACCTGAATAGACATTTTTCTAAAGAGGACATGCAGATGGCCAACAGGCATATGAAAGGATGCTCAACATCGCTAATCATCGGAGAAATGCAAATCAAAAGCCCAATGAGATGTCACCTCACACTTGTCAGAATGGCTGTTATCAAAAAGAACACAAACAACAAACGTTGGTAAGGATGTGGAGAAAAGTGAACCCTAGGACACTGTTGGTGGGAATGTAAATCGGTGCAGCCACTATGGAAAACAGCATGGAGGTTTCTCCAAAACCTAAAAATAGAACTACCATATGACCCAGCAATCCCACTACTGGACATATATGCAAAAAACACAAAATCACTAATTTGAAAAGATACATGCACCCCAATGCATGTATTTACAATTACATGCATTATTTACAATTGCCAATATATGGAAGCAACCTAAGCATCTGACAACAGATGGATAAAGAAGATGTGGTGTATATATATAAATATATATGTATATATATATTTATATATATAAATATATATATATAAATATATATTTATATATATACATATATATTTATTTATATATATATACACACACACACACACACACACACACACACACACAATGGAATACTACTCAGCCATAATAAAGAGTGAAATTTTGCCATTTGCAACGTGGAAGGACTTGGAGGCTATTATGCTAAGTGCAATAAGCCAGACAGAGAAAGACAAATGTTGTATGATACCACTTATCTGTGGAATCTAAAAAGTACAACAGGGACTTCCCTGGTGGTCCAGTGGTTAAGAATCTGCTTTCCAATGCAGGGGCCATGGGTTCAATCCCTGGTAGGCGAACTAAGATCCCACATGCCGAGGGGCAACTAAGCCTGCACGCCGCAACTAGAGAAGCCCTCGCACCGCATCGAAAGATGCCGCATGCCACAATGAAGATCCCACCTGCTGCAACTAAGACCAATGCAGCCAAATAAATAAGTAAATATTTTTAAAAAAATACAACAAGCTAGTGAATATAGCAAAAAAGAAACAGACTCACGGACATAGAGAACAAAGTAGTGGTTACCAGTAGGGAGAGGGAAGCGGGGAGGGGGGCAATAGAAAGGTAGGGGATGAAGAGGTATAAAACATTATATATTGGGCTGGCCAAAAATTTCGTTCGGGTTTTCCATAAGCTCTTGCAGCAATTCCAAAAGAACTTTTGGGCCAATCCAACATAAAGTGAGCTACGAGGATATATTGTACAACATGGGGAATATAACCAATATTTTATAATTGTAAATGGAGTATAATCTTTAAAGAAATATATGATTTCACAATTTTTTTTAAAAGGATAAAAATGTTTGAAGCAGCATAACGATAAAAGCTGCAAATGCTAATTTTGTGCTAACTTAATCCCATGTACTGCTCTGAGCAAGCTGGGAGTTTAATCTGGTTTACTTCTACAGTGATGGTATTATCAATATCACTGCCATTTTACAGTGAAGAAACTGAGACGTGATGTTTTATATAAGCCCAATGTCTTAGGGATAGTTCATAGGAGAACTGAATCCTAGAATGTTCTTAATTACTCCAAACATATCACACAAGGGTACGGAACACAACTATGCGTGTGGGACTTCCTACAGCGTTTCCTTGATATACGGCCTTGGGAACGGATCCCTCCTCAGCCATACTGGAGTGTCCTCTGCTTTTCTTGTTTACCACTCTCCCAGGCCCAGACTCACAACTGACACTCAATCGGTCAACGAATAAACCAATCTCACATTGATAAAGGCGGCCAGGAATTGGGTCATCCACTCCTTTTTTCAGAAGTGTCTGTCAATGCCATGGGACTTTCATAGATTTATTTCTGTGTGTCCACCATTCCAAATTGAAACAGATAATGCCAACCCAGTTCACAAGACAAGCAAACACTTCAACTGAGAAGACAGTGATAAAACCAGGGATTTATTTCACCCTGGGAATATTCCAGAAACCAAGTTTGAATAATTGGTTCATGTTCAGTTGGACACAGGTTCACTCCCAGGTTGACTCACACATGGAAATACTCCTGACTATCTTATGACTGCTACACACACACCCCGACACACCCACCCACACACCCACCCACCCACACACACACACACACACACCCCTATCTTTCCAACATGGTAATTATGCAGCATGAACCAGTCACCCTTGACTTCAGAGCACCGAGTCTTCAGTGTCAACCTTGACTTCCATCTCTTTCTGATACTCACATCCAATCTAACAGCAAACACTGCCCACCCCATCTTCTAAATTTGAGACCTACTGTATGGCCAGCACATAGTCAGTTTTGGTAAATATTCCATATGTACTTGAAAAACATTATATATTCTGCAGTTATTGGTTGCTTTGTTCTATAAATGTCAATTCAACCAACTGTGTAAATAGTGCTGGTCAAATTTTTTTTTTTTTATTCCTACTAATTTGCTTTTGTCGGTTTGTTTATTAGTTACTGATAGAGGAATGGTGAAGCTTACAACTGCCATGGTGGATTTCTTTATTTCTCCTCCTAGACCTGGGGGTTTCTGCTTCATACATATCACAGCTATATTAGCAAGAGTTTCTAGATTTAAAATTGTTCTATCTTTCTCCTTGTCTCTGTACAGAACAAGGGCAGAATAGGCCCTCAACAAATGTTTGCTGTCTGCGTCAAATAAAGGGTCAGATGGAGACGATTCAGAGTCTCTCTGCTTCTCGTCTCTAATAGTCTCTATTTTTTTTTTTTATTGGATCCAATAGTCTCTATTTAGCCCCTGAATGAAGAAGCCTAGGTTTCCCTCTGAGTCAGAGTCAACAGCAAAAAAAAAAAAAAAAAAAAAAAAATCTCCTAGCATGGTCATTTTTCCAGAGTTGCTATCCAAGGCTGCTATGGCACCGAGGGATGAAAGAAACATCACCACCAGCCCCCATTCCAGAATTTCCTGTCTTGTCTTGCGGTTAACTTAAAACATTTCACCTCCCGCCTCCCTCTTTCTCACCATCTCTTCTTCATGGTTAAAGAAGTTATAATTTTGCAAAGGGAATGATTAAGCAAATCCAGAGATCTTGGCTAGGGGACCTGATTTTTCAAGGCCCTATTTTTTTGCGAGCTGAAGAAATCTATATGTTGCAGAGTTTGCACATGAGTTTTTTAGCCTTAGTCAGGACTGGTGCACAATTTCCTGTTTTTGTGTCCTCAAAACTGCTAAGCTACTTGTGAACAACTGGCCAAGAGAGGGAGGGGACAGGGGTTGCGGAGAGAGGGTTGTGAGCCAAGAGGGGTGGAGAAGGCTGTTCCTCCCTCGGTTCTGGCAGAACTTCTGTGGAAGTGGAAAAGTTCCTTGGTGTTTTATTTTTGTTTTTTAAAGGCAGTGAAGTAGAGACTGGAGGCAGATTCTCAGATTCTAGACTTGAAGTTGGGGGTTTGAGTGGTTAAGAGAAGAAGAAACAAGTCTGAGCAGGAATTTTAATCAGTTTCCAAATACTCAAGCGACAGTTGAATCTCATAATGTTCTGATAAACGTGAACATTTACTAGGCACTTATTATGTGCCAGGCACGGTGTTAACTGCTTTGCAGGGAGTGTGCTGTTAAATCCCCGTAGCAACCCCAGGCGCTGGATTCCACTTTCAGCTCCATTTCATGGATGTGAAAGTGAGCCTGGGAGAAGTGAAGTGACCTGGAATTCCAACCCAGGCCCTTGGACCCAGAGCCTGTGTCCTTAACCACTACTCTGTCCTGAAGATACAGAAGGTGACAGGGTTGTCTCAGAGACCATAGTAGATGTGCTCTTGTCTGTGGATCCAGGGGAGGGGATGGGTCCCTGACCAAAGCTGCTCCCTGCTTTTTCTTTTTCTCTCTCTCAAAGCAGGGCCTCAGATTGTGCTGGGCATTCGCCTATTTGCTCCTACTTCCTCTTTCCATGCTTCCCTTCAAACTGCTTTTCCCAGGTTCCATTGCCAACTGGCTCCTGGTTCGTTTCAGCCAGTGGAAGGCACTGGCACCAAGATATTTTTCCCTCCCATCAGCAGAAAAACACTGCTTCCGGACCCCCCTCCCCACAGCTGCCCTCAGGAGGTATTTCCCCTCCCGCACCTCCCCACATGGCACTCCATTTCCCACAGGACCACCGGGTTCCCTGGTCTGGTAACATCACCTCTTCCTTTTATCTGTCTGGCCCTAATAGTGGTTGTGGCTTCCTTCTGCGTCTCATCTCTGGATGGCCTCCTTGTCACATGCTTGCCTTGTCAGCTCTTCCAGCACCTTTAAAACCACTACCTGTATTAATCCTCCTCTATTAAACTACTGGCACAAGCGAGGTTCCCTGACAGAACCCTAAGTGAGACACAGATGTTTGTGCCTTAGATACAGACCCCAAGACAAGAAGTTGGACGCAGGTTGTTTATTTGGGAAGGGGTCCCCGGGAGCGTGAATGAGGGAGAGTGTGCTTGTGAGTGTGTTACTACTGGGGCAGCTGGGTTCAGTCTTGCTGGGGACACTGTGGGAGCATGCGGAAGACCCCCCCCCCCAAAAGATGGCGAAGCTGAGATATTTATCCACCGTTTTCCATCCCTCACTGGTTGAGGGTAGCCTCTGGGGACATGAACTTTCAGGCATTTTCAGGATGCCCTGCATGTGGGCTGAACAAGTTCTCACAGCCCCTGGAGGAAGCCACCAAGAAGAAAAGCAAATCACGGAGGGATCATTGAGGTAGGAAGTTATCAGTACCCGTGAACTCAGAGTTGGGCTGAGGAGCAATGAGGCGGGGCATCCATAGCATCTGCTACCATGGCAACCGGGCTAATAGTATAAGTAGATACAACCAAGGAAAGTCAAAGGCAGACCTGAGTTCCCTCCCCCACCCACCCCAAATTCTACTTTATTTTACAATGGGATGGACACCAGGGAAGATCAACATTTTTTTCCCTCTCTCCTCCCTCCTTTTTCTTTTCTTGGATGAGCCAGACAGACAAGTGGTTACCAGGACGGGGAAAGACGGGGATGCAGCTTAAGGGTGTCCCAAAGATTGGATGGGTTTTGAGCCCTTGAAAGAGAAGACGTACACTCTACCTTGGACAGATGTCACCTGCAGCCTCATCAATAATGCTGACTGAGCACTTAACACTTGCCGGGCACTATGCTAGCAAGCCATAAATGCCTTGTCTCATTTACCCTTCTCAGCAAGTCTCTGAGTTAAGTTCCATTATTATTCCCATTCTACAGATGAGCAAACTAAGGTAAAGTAACTGACTCAAGATCTCACAGCCTTGGTTCATAGATGTGGGTAATCTGGATGGACTGTGGGACAAAATTCCAAATTTACACTTACGACGCTTGGAAAGAAGCATTTAAGCATTCTTTTAAGGACCAGTGCCATTTAGAGGTTTTATCTGAGTATTTCTTACACTCGTTAAAGAGTCTTAAAAACAGAATGATTATACTTTATGGTATCTAGTAGTTCAGGTCACTCAAGGAATCCAACGAATATTAGTTGAATTGAGTTTGCATTACTAGATATGCCTGCAACAAAACACAAATCTGATTATGTAACCCTCCAGCTCAGATCTCTTCCATGGCTCCCTACTGCCCTCAGGAGAAAGTTTAAACTTCTTACCAAGGGCTCCTTACTGCGCGTCCCTGTTGACCTGGTCTGGCCTCCTCCCCGGGCTTCACCATCTTATCTATCCTCCCCCGCAGCCTCACTCCAGCCATGCTGAGCTACTTGCCATTCTCTCTGTAGACTCTGGGCTTTTGAACTTCTGTTCTGCTGGAAACCCCTTTGGCCATTCTTTGAGGGTTAGCTCAACTGTCACCTCCTCAAATGGCCATCCCCTGTAGTCTTGTAGCAGTGCCTTCCTCTGAGTTCCACAATGTCCTGCATTTACTTATCTTATTATGATTGTCTTTTTGTCTGCCTGTCTTTCCCACAGATGTGAAAACATGCCTTTAAGAGCTTAGGTTGGGTTTCAACCTTGGTTCTGACCTGTGTGTCCTTGGGCAAAGTTGCTTCTCCTCTCTGAGCCTTGGTTTTCTCATCTGTAAAATGGGCAGTAAACAAGGGAATTCATGTGAAGCACAATACCCGGCATAAAGTCCACTGTTAGCTGTTATCATCTTTGCATCTTCTGAACTGGTCTTTTTTAGTTGATGCTCAGTGAAGTAAGAGCTCAACCTAGACCAGTGGTTTTCACTTTTTTCTGCATCAGAACCACCTGGAGGGCTTGTGAAAACACACAATGCTAGGCTCCACCCCTGGAGTTTTTGATCCAGTGGGTCTGGAGGAGGGCTTGAGAATTTGCATTTCTAATTGGTTCTCAGGTGATGCTGATACTGATTGTTATGGGACCACACTTTAAGGACCACTCAGCTGGGCACCTGAGGAGGGAAGATGTCTGATTAGAGTGATCAAACACTTGGAGCTAAAATAAACTCATACTAGAGCATAAGGCAACCCTCTTCCCAGTGGACGTGGCCATAGAATATTTATCAATTTACCCATTCGGTTGCCATTTATTGAGTATCTACTATGCCCAGGCATTGTGCTAGACACTGACGATAGAGCAGTGAATGAGACAAGAAGGTCCCCGGTGTTGACGAGCCCACAGTCTAATGGCCCTGGTTTGCAGGGCAGGCATCATAATTGCTCAAGTCCCATCAATTTGAATTGAAGGGGCCTGGTTGGTTTGGGGAATGGCTACCTTTAAAAATACTGATATTAATGCTTGCTTTACTGTTTACTGCATTATCCTAGTTGCCTTCTCAATATCGATTTCACCAAAATGATAAATCAAAACTGATTATGGTAATCCCGTAATTCCCTTGTCTGGCACTGCAGCCATCATCTGGCACTGGTTTTAGGATGAAGTCAGCTCATGGGACGTGGCACAGCAGAGTCCCAGAGAATCAGAGGGAGGCTGTGACAAAACACCTGTTACATGAAATGATAAATATCCCTACTGTTTTTGTTATTAATTAGCCAATTTGAGTCGGAGTTTTCAGTTATTTGGTGCTAAAATTCCCTGTGCTCTAATAGCCCTCCTGTACTGTTTTTTATGCACCAGCCGCTGCACGAAGCGTTTGCCTTGCTCCTTCTTGCTCCATGCTCACAGCAACTCCGTGAAGTTGGCCCTTTTATTAGCCTCCTGTTTAGGGAGGAAACTGGCGAGCTAAGTCACTTGCCCGCTCCTCTAGTTGGGTGTGGAGACGGGAGAGGTCTGAGCTGATAAGAATGGAAAAACCAACCAACAACCAACTTTATCTTTGTTTGGGGGACTGAGAATCACAGAAGGCAATTGACTTACCCGGTTTGGCCCTCTTATTCTAGTTCTCTTCATTCAACTTGACCACTTTCTAGAAGTTACTTCAGAGTAACACATTCTTAAAGAGTTGCTTCAGCCCAGCCTCCTGGTCGGGCAGTCAGGGAAAAGGACCAGGCTAGAGACTGTGGAACCCCAGGTCTTGGAACTCCCCCCTGTGGCCAGATTTAAAGGGAAATGTCCTTCAACGAGAATAAATCATGTGAGCAATGAGCAATCATTGCCAGAAACCCAGCTGGAGGCCATTTTGTTAAGAAGTGCACCTTTGGGGGGAAAAAAAAGCGCCATACAGGTGCACACCAGTCCCCCTCATAATAAAATATAACAAAGGAGGCAATTAAGTTCAGTTAGGGGCATACAGCTTTAAATTAGATAATGTATTCAAAAAGCAGTCTATAAACTGTGAAGTGTGTTAATGTAAGGCCTTATTATTATTACCCTTACTTCTGTGAAATTGCACGGGTTGCTACCCAGGCATGGGCTATGGCTAGTTAAAGGGCCAGGGGATAGAGAGGCTCCAGTGAATAGGTTTCTGGGGAAGGGAAACAGAGGCGAAAGAGTTAAGCTCCCCAGAAAACCAATTTATGCAAAGGGCTGGTTCCTGACTGGCGTTCAGGCCAGGGCTAAGATCTGAATTACAAATTTACAGAATTTGCTGTTCTGTAAGTAATTTCTTTTCTTCCTAATGGAGCCCATAATTTCCAGGGGGGCTGGAGTCCCTTTATTTCCACTGATAGAGTGAACAAGATCTAGACCACAGAGGAACCTAATCCTGCTCACCGAGCAAACTGCCTTTTTAAAAGGCCGAAAAAGGGACATTGGGAGGATAGTTAAAAGCTGATAAGAATCATCTTACATTTCTGCAAAGCGCATTCCCTGCATATGCAACTTGGGTGAGTTAATAATGGAAATCATTTTCCTTTCCTTCTCTTTAAGGTAGGGTGGCGATCTGATTTTATTTTGTAAGGCTTAAGATCAATTTGGGATTATTTGACAAAAGAAATGATACTTGTCAGGTCTGCTCCCTTCCAGGCACTTTGAGAAGGAGCCAGCAGGACAGATTCTAGCCTCTTGGAATCTAATTAAAGGGGACCCCAGTGCATCTGTTTGCAAACAAACAACGACAGTCCAGCTAGAGAGTCTGCGTGTGTGTCTGTGTCTGTGTGTCTGTGTGTATTTAAGTCCCCGATAATTTGTTTAAAGGGCAGGGGGTACAATAAAACCACAAGAACTTCACTTTTCCTTCCCTGTTTGGCATTTCCTTGGGTGGTATGTGTCCCTTTCCCCAAGATGATGAATTCATGAGAGACCTCAGGGGCTGCTGAGAACAACTGTGCCTTTGAACGAATTCTTTTATGGATATTAGTCCAGAAGTCACCGTTGGCTGGAGCTGGAAAGCAGAGTTTTTTGATTTTTGTTTTCCCCGATCACAGCCATTTCAGCTCAATGGCCCAGTTCTTGGAAAGGGCACTTCTTCATGACATTGGAGAAGACACTCTTCCATGTGCACCTAAAAATAAATAAGTAAATAAGTTAATGAGTATGTCAACTTTAAAAACGTACCTTTGCCCCCTCCTCCAGGTCTCAATTTCTCTTTCAGTTTCAGGGTGTTCTTAACATTTTACTGTGTGCCGTTTTGCTATCCAAATGGCATTCCTGGGTTCTGTAGTTTGAAGAACTTCAGTCCTTCTGGGAATCCGTGTCCTGGGAGCTTTCCTGAGCTCACTTGGGAACTGTGCGCTCTTTTCACACTAGTTCAGCAGGAGCATGGAAATTAGTATTTATTGTAAATGCATCAAGAATTGGCTCGCCACTCAAAACCAAACAAACCCCACAAAACTCAAAAATGGAGTTTTAACTTGCTTCTCAGGCTACAACTGGCTTTAGAATCCCCCCAATAAGCCATTTATTTGAGTCCTATCTGGCTTAAATTTTCTTAAAAAAAAAAAAAAAAAGCAATTTCATTACAAGATTGTTCTCTTTTTTGGCCAGGAGGATGGGAAACCAGTTACAGAAACTGTTGGCATGCTTTCCAGCAAGATTCGCAGCAGAGAACTTCTTTTTAAAAATTAAAAAATTTTTTTCTGGGGCGGGAGAGGGTGGGAGGGCTCCTTCTACATTAGTGACTCAGTCCTGCCTGGGGACATTTCTCTTCAGGGCAAAAAGCCCCTGTGTCCAGTGAGGTGAAGCTTGCAAATAATACTGTCACCATTCTCAATAGACTGGTATGGTCTGGAGCCCAAAGGTCACACCAGGCAACCCCCCTGGTGTTTAGAGACAAAGCAGTAACCAGCTGCCTGTTTGCCTTGAATCATCCCACGTACTGTAATGGCGATGGTGGAGGGAAAGTCATCCCCCCACCAAGGGCTTCCCCAATGTTTTGTTTTTTCTTGATTTGGGCAAAGTTAAGCATGCAGACATGAAGCAGCATGAGGTCATTCTGAGCTGGGTGGGTCACAGACACTGAGGACTCTCCAGGTTCGGTCAGGAGGGATGAAGAAACCAACCCCTCTGCAAGGAAAAGGCCTCTGGTCTTTATTGGAAACTGAGCATTCAGGCAGCCCAAGCTGGGAACCAGCGGGTTCCAGGAGCCAAGGATCTCCCAATTTGTTTTTTTAGAAACATTTTTGTCCCGAACACATTTTCCAAAGGCCTGTTTGCCTAAGCCATTGTTTTATTTGCCTAAGGTATAGACTTGTCAGGAGAGGATGTTCAATGTTATTCCCAATCACTGTGTGATGGATTGTACATGCAATGGATTTGTATGAGTCAGTGTATGCATGCGGTTCTGTCAGTTACACGTGTCTGTTTGCCTGTGTATGATTAGGAATGAGTGCACACATTTATCTGTTCCTGTAGAGAAGTAACTACAAGTGTGAATGTGTGCATGTGTGGGTATAAATACATGCCCGCACGTGCACCTGTGTACCCGTAGTGGACGCTTGGGATGACCCTCATCCTCCAGCCGGTAAGGGGTCCAGCTTCTCAGCTCAATGGGAGCAGCTGGCCTGTCCTGATACCTCCCAGGGTGGCCCACGGCTCACCAACAAGGGGACAAAGGCCGGGCCCCTGCCCGTAGGTATAACCAACTTTAGGGTGCAATTCATGCTCCAGGGCCCCCTGGCAGATCAGGACGAAACTCAACTCCAGCTGAGACCAATCCCTGCCCTGTCCTTCTCTTCCTCCCTTTCCCCTGGAAGCCTTCCTTCAGCATTAACACGTGCATCTGAATCCCTGTCTCAGGCTCTGCTCTAGGCGGCGTGGCCTAAGAAAGTGTTTGTATATATGTGCATGTGTGCGTATACACAAATATACATGTGCACACATTTGTATGTGCATGTGCCCACATACAAGGAAATTGAGAAGGATCTGGGAGAAGAGATAAGATGGAAGAAAAGCACTGATTTTCTATTGTGGAAGATAAAGGCATCTCAGACATAGAGCACGAGAGACCTGCTTTCAAAGTTGAAAATTAAAAGATCCTTCAGATGTAAATGTACTTTTTATTAAATCAGAAAAAGATACAGTAACATGGTATCAGTCAATCATATGGCTACTTTGGATTACATTTTAATACACTCATCGTCCTATGTACTCCTCTGTACAAGTATTAAAAAAAACTCAGGTATTTGAATAATCTTCTGTAAATTTTTATTATTAAGTGGGGTTATAGGGAGGGTTTTATCAGAGCACATCCTGAGAACATTAGGAAATTACAGACAGACTTGAGATAAGTGTCAGACAGAACAGATGAAGCAAGCCCCTCAGCCATCTGAGAAACATTAATAATGTAAGATTGCAGAGACCGAAATCTTTGTTAGGGATGCAGGATGCGGGATGAAAATGGAGACCTTGGCGCCCCCTAGTGTTGCAAAATAAACTCGCAACTTCATTTATTCGGTTTGGTTTGTTTTTTTGTTTTTTTTTGAAGTTGTAATCCCCGCCCTTGTCACTAAGCCTCAAAAAGCAATTGTTTTCCCAAATTATGTCAAGCCCTCTCCAGTCAATCTTTTCCCCCTCGTCAGTAACGTTCAAGGACCCTATTTGTAAAACAACTCTTATTCATTCCTTTGTCATTCCCCACACATTCCGTTCCAGAAAATTGGCAACCTCCCAACACAGAGCCCACGTTTTCCCTCCTTGAGATGTGAACTTAAACAAACGATTCTTGTCTCTCCTCTTCAAGCTGAGAGGATGCTTCAGGCAGGCGTTTTCCTTCTGCAACTTACTCGTCACCGGCCATTTTTCATAACTTCACCAGAAGGCAGTCCTCAGCCCCCTCCCCCCACCTGCTTGGCAACCATCGACTCTTCTGACCTGGCTCGTTAACCTGCTAAACCATCTTGACAGTTATTTACCAGGAAAGACTGGACCAGAGACAGAAATAATACACCTCAATATACAACAGCTCAGGCTTAATTTGTAGGCAGAATTTCATTTGATGGCCATCAGAAGAAAACATATATACATGGAGCCGGGTTGGGGAGGAGATGGAGTAGGGAGAAGACCTCTTGGTGGCAGAACTTGGTGGGAACCGTGGTGATTTGTTTACTTGGATTTGCCAACTGGTCCGATGGATACGGGGTCTGTTTGCACTTGAGCATCCAACATCTGCTTTGGTCCCTGGAGAGAAATATACAAGAAGTTGCATCCTAGTGAAGACCTGTAATATCAACAGCAACAACTGCCATTTATTTAGCACCGACTCTGTGCCAGGCGCTGTGCCACATAAATACACCTTATTCGTGGGCAGTGAGTAAGAGAACGGTTTCCAATGAGATGTCCGAGTTCAGCGCCAGGTTATATTACTTTCTAGCAGTTGTGAAATCTTGGACAAATGGCTGAACTCTTCGTGCTTCAGTTTCCTCATCTTTAGAATGGAGGTGATAACATTTATCTCGGAGGGGGTTGTTCCAAGATAAAGTGAGTCCTGACTTGTAATGTACTTAGTACCTGGGGTGTAGAAAACCTGCCGCAGTTAGAGCTCACTTCCGTCACCCTCTCGAATCACTTTCTAACCACACTGCCTGTTTACTTTTCTTACAAAACGCATCTTTGCAAAGTTTTCATGTAATACCAAGTAGGCTGCTTTCTGTTAGAATCCGAGCAGCATACGGAGGAGGAGGGAGAAAGGGGCAGAATGAAGGGGATGTCACTGGGAGGGCAAAGGTCACACAGGGAGTGGCTAGCCTGAGGGCTGCGGCTGGGCTGGGCGGGGGTGAGGGGGGCCAGAGGCTCGCTTCCTGTAGGCGGCGTGGCCTCGATGGGCCCCCGGCTGGTGCCAGTTCTGCTGCCGGCGCTGCCCTCTCAGGAAAGGGGTCAGACAACCCCAGGGAAATGTGTCCAGCCTGGCAGTCCTCAGGGCTTGATCGGATCCTTGCAAAGTGGCAGGAAACCCCTCCCTCCTTCTCCACCACTGTTGGGAGTCTCCTGACAATGGGAAAGTGGAGAATTTGAAGAATAAGCGTTTCTACCTCAAAGGGACATTGCCGTAATTAAAGAGGTGATGAATATAAGTGAAGCACAGCCTCAGAGGGAGGGCTTGGTGACTTGAACTGTAATTATGATCTAGAACCTGCCCACGTCTTGGCATCTCTGCAGGCATCACAATGCCAAACCGCCACTGGCTCTCCCAGGTAACCCTAGAAGTGTTACCCAGGACATCTATTTCTGCTCTTGCCACTCTATAGCCATTTCTGCACTATAGCAGCAAAACAGTCTTTAAAGGCTACAAGCAAAGGTCCAACACTTCCTTGCTTAACACCCTTTAATAGCTTCCCAATTTAAGTAGGATGATGTCAACATTCTTCGCACAGCCTGTACAGCCAGCATGAGCTGCCCATTGCTCCAACCTTAGTGACTTTTATTATTCACCTAGCTCACCACCTCCCACCAACAGGGGGGCCTCAAACATACAAAGCGCATTCCCACCCCAGGGCCCTTGCACATGCTGTTCCCTCCTCCTGGAACAAAGAGCCTTGCTCTCTTCCTGTCTGGCACCGATAATCAATCCTGTCTCATCTCAAATATTATCTCCTCAGAAACACTTTCTGGATCCATAGATTCCAAGTTGCACATGTACTGCTGTCCTCATCCCCAGCGTAACCCTATCACATTACCGTGTTTATTTCCCCTCCGTGACTTCCCACACTCACATCTTTGTTTTTTAATTTATCTACTTTATAGTTCCATGTGTCCCACTAGAAAGTGAGCCTCAAACTGAGGTTCTACACACATACTCAAGGACACAAAGATGAGACAGAAATAGATGACATTGATCATAAAATTTTAAACTTGGGGCCTGAGATTCTGTATTTCTAATAAACTCCCCAGAGATGCTTCTAAAGACCAAACTGGGGCCAGAGGAACCACAGCCTCCACCTAACCTCTATCTATAATATTAGAGAGCACCAATGTCTACAGATATTCATGAAACAGAATAGTTAGGAATGATTAGGGCAGTTTGCTTCACGTAACTACCCCATCTTCATTGCAACATGAAGGTGAACCCCAGTTCACTGGCCCCATAGCCGATGCCAGTAGTATTTCCTTGCCTGGCCCTCCTGGCTCAACCCACGTTCCCACGGGCCCTGGGTATGAGTTCACTTGTCTCTCCTAGTTTACGCTTGATCATTTTATTATTTGGGTGATGATTCTTCAGACTCCTCCTGTTTGCCAGGATTTACGTTATCCCAGATATAATGAAACCTTTACTAGTATCATATTTCACTCCATCTATTCGTTCATCAACAGACACTGCCTGGGTGCCGACTGTGTTCTGGCCACACGCTGGCGGGGGTGGGTGGCGGGACGGAGGGGACAGCACGTCTGCCCGTGACAGGTCCGGCCACTGCCTTCCCTAAGCTAACAGTCTGGAGGAGACAGAGAAGAACCAAATAGACATAAATAAAGAACCCCAAGCTTAATTCATTATTTAATGTCTGGCCTCCACTCACCCCTCACTGGACTTCCCCAGAGGGAAGGAGCTAGTAAGTTTTAGCCTGGTCTGTATACCCACCACCCAGGGCCAGGCTCAGAGCAGCTTCCCTGGTGGAAACCCCACAAGGCTGTCTTTGGCCACAGACGAGCATCCCTGCTTCTCATCACCACCTGTTCCTGCCAACCCACCCCATCCTTGAATTCCCTCTCCTCCAGCCAGACTGAGCCTCAGATCCGTGCTGTCTCTCCCGCACACCTTTGTTCCCATGGCCTGGACCTCACCTGCCTTCAGACTTCCCCTTGTCTCATCCCTCTACAGGTTAACTTGAGGTCCCTCCTCACATGGAACCTCTGAGAAGCCCCCGCCCCCTCCTCTCAAACCCGAGGCCAGGCCACGTCCTCACCCTCAGGCTCCCTTCCTGTGCCCGCCCCCGCCTCCCAGCTCCGCCCCCGCCTCCCAGCTCCGCCCCCGCCTCCCAGCTCCGCCCCCCGCCCCCCAGCCAATCAGCATCACACCTGCCTGTGGCCGCGGAAAAGCGAAGCCCGCGCCCACCTTGCTCTCTGCGCTCGGCACACAGCAGGTCCTCGGTGTTTGGCCAAGGCCCAGCCACCCCCTGGCCAGCCGGTCCCCTTTGGAGGCGGGACCCACACCCCCGGCCCAAAAGCCCAGAAAGAAGAGGCGAAGCGTCCACCCACCAGGCCCTTGAAGAAGCCCCCGAGGGGCTGTCGCCGCTTCTCGAGCCTCTTCTGGGGCTTGTCCCCGTCCCGCAGCGAGTTCATCTCCCCCGGGGCCGGCTCCGCGCGCGGGGCCGTCTCTTTGGCTTCCGGCTTGCTGCTCTTCTGCTTCTCGGGCTCGGCGGACGCCTTCCTGTCCTTGGAGGCGCCCTCCTTGCCCTTCTGGCCAGCGGCTGCCGGTTCTGACTCCGGCGGCACCACCGCCTTCTCAGTCGACTCTGAGGCCTAGAGCAAGTTCAAACAAAATGCATTTCTAGTGGCTGCAAGACAACGCTCAGTAGCAGGTGAGTAAACGTGTTAAAACAGAGATGTTCAAAGGTTGGACGGTGTCTACGTGTTCAGGATTTCTGGGTGAGATGGGAAAAAATAAGAAAAATGTGGAAATACTTTTTCTGGTATGAGGTCACAGTGGGGACATTTATTTACCAATCTGATCATTCATTCATTAATGAAAACTTCCCCAGCAAGCATTCTTTACTCCTTCTTCGGGAACTAGAACCTGGGTTTTCCCTGGAGAACCACCCTTCTCTCTGGTTTATTCCCTGTGGTTTCGACACACTAATTTCATCCCTGAACAAAGGGCACATGACTCAGGCCTGGCCAATCAGAGCACTGCATGTGACTGGGATGCTGGGATTGGTTCCAGCTGGCCAAAGGCAGCTAAACCTGAGCTAATCTCAGGGCTTTGCTAAAACAACCGAGAGAGAGGTTAGTTCCCTTTCCTTGAACTTGAAGCTGTGAAGATGAAAAGCCTGGAGCTTCCAGAACCACCACCATTTCCAG
Source organism: Balaenoptera physalus (assembly GCF_965194825.1). NCBI lineage: Eukaryota > Metazoa > Chordata > Mammalia > Artiodactyla > Balaenopteridae > Balaenoptera > Balaenoptera physalus. The sequence goes on along the minus strand of NC_138898.1, from coordinate 8,312,446 downwards.
AAAAAATCCTGGAAATGGAATTTCTTTTTTCTTGAAAAATAAACCATGAGACACAGAGGAAAGCAGAGCTGAGAGATGAAGAGAGAGAAAGGGAAAAAGAGCCCACATATGGATGGCATCGCACATGCCCCTGGATCTAGCTGTTCCTGAAGCCCCTTTTTGTATGAGCCAGCTTTGAGAGGATTTCTCCCACTTGCAACCACATATGACTCTTCTTGGGGATGCTTGGTCTTTTCTTCATGATTATGTCTATCTTAATTTCTAGCATGAAACAGTCATTTCATAAAACAGTGGTAAAAGAAGATAATTGTTTTAGTTTTGAACATACATCTTTTCATGGTAAAGTGAAATGTTTGCGTTCCTACTTGGTTCCTACAATTTGGAGGAGTAAGGCTGTAAAATCCAAAATTCTAGGTAAATTACAGACAACCAAAAATCTGTTAGGAAGTAAAAGACTTTTTCCCATAATTTACTTGAACTGAAATGACTCTGGGGGCCAGACAGATAAAAAGAAAACATGAAAGAGGCTAGGGGTAAGAATAATCATATGGTGAACTTATTTCCCCAGTTGTGAAAGCAGCATAAGGCCAAAGAAATATTTCTCTAGTGTACGAAAAACAGTTCAAGCTATGCTGACTTTGATGTTGGGGAGACAATTTGCAGTAGGGGGGACTGTGGTGAATTGAATGCCACATGCCTTGTCTAAAGGGGCAACAACTGCTCAGACCCACCAAAAGATACGATGTAGGATTACAGCCCCAGTGCTGTCATATCTTGTATGTTTTCAATGGAAACTTGAAATCGAATTATTTTAAATGCAAAATATATCAATTTAAAAATACTGACATCGAAAGTTTTAAAGCCCTGTTCACAGCAAACAACCACAACACAATTATCCCTGTGGGCTACATTTGGCCCACTGGATACATATTTACAATTTATGATTCATAAAATTTATGTGTTGTCCCCAAGTCACAAAGTTCTATGACAAAGTGGCAGTTTTGATTCAGAGGGTATAGAACTGTCATTTCACATCCGTGAATCAAACACACCCCTTAGAAATGAGCAAGAAGACAGAGAAAATTCCCCTGTCCTGAAGGCCTCCCCAGGCTGCAGCGCCCCCCTGGAGGGCAGAACTCCTTGGAGAACAAAGCCTCAGACATCCAGTGCAGCCCAAGAAGATGTTTTACAAGCACATGTCCTGAATATTTCTGTTAGATCCCAGTTGCCGAAGTTGTAGCAAATGCTAAGATACAGATGTCAAGTATAACAGAGGGCCCAGAGCACATACTCGCCTCAGAAAGAGACAGAAGCTCCCACCGTGCTGCTCTGCACAAAGGCCAGAAACCAGTGACCCTGCTCAAACACCCTGTTAACTGTTTTTGTTGCAATAGAAGATTTTAAGGTACAGTGAGTAGCTAAAAGCTTAGTGTCTGGAGTCAAAAGAACATGGCGTGTGGACTTCCCTGGTGGCGCAGAGGTTGAGAATCCGCCTGCCAATGCAGGGGACACAGGTTTGAGCTCTGGTCCAGGAAGATCCCACATGCCGCGGAGCAACTAAGCCCGTGTGCCACAACTACTGAGCCTGTGCTCTGGAGCCCGCGAGCCACAAGTACTGAGCCCGCATGCCACAACTACTGAAGCTTGAGTGCCTAAAGCCCGTGCTCCGCAACAAGAGAAGCCACCAGTGAGAAGCCCGCGCACCACAACGAAGAGTAGCCCCTGCTCGCTGCAACTAGAGAAAGCCCGCGCGCAGCAACAAAGACCCAACGCAGCCAAAAATAAATAAATAATAATAAAATAAAAAATTTAAAAAAAAAAGACAAAAACATGGTGTGGTTCTGGTTTCATCACATCTTTGCTATATGACCTGGAATAAATGGTGTGATCTCTCAGCTTCCTCTTCTGTGTGGGAGTAACAAACAAACAAATCATACTTCATGGTGTTAAGTGAGGATTAAATTAGCTAGTAATGGAAAGCCCACTGCACACAGTGTCTGGATGCCAAGCATAAAGGGACCAACCGTCTTGGTCTGTCTGGGAGTGAGGGGGTTCTAGGATATGGAACCTGCATTTTTAAAACCAGGAACGTCCCGGGCAAACTGGGATCAGTTGGTCGTCCTGGCTTAACACTACCAGCAGTGACTCTGAGGGGCTGTGCATCCAAGCTGCAGGTGTAGACAAGGCGCTCAAGAAATATAGATACTTGCTGAATCGAGTCCCCGTGTCTCTCCAGCCTCATCTTCTATCCCCCCCCCCACCCCCGCCATTCTGCTCCAGCCACACGGTGCTTTTTTTTCTTGAACAAATTTATTCTCAATTCAGAGCTTCCTATTGGCTGTGCTTCTGCTCGGTCTGTCTCCAGGGCTTCAGATGACTGCTTCTTTCCCAGAAGGTCTCAGCTCAAATGTCATCACCTCCTTGGAGACACAGTCCCTGATTAGAGGGTCTAAGGACGAATAACCCCCTTCTTGTGGAACACTGCTGAATTTTCTTTTTTTTTTTTTTAACTACCTTTCCCTATTGTATTTTTTAAAAAAATATTTATTTATTTGGCGGCGTTATGTCTTCGCTGCTGCATGCGGGCTTTCTCCAGTTGCGGCGAGCGGGGGCTACTCTTCCTTGCGGTGCGCGGGCTTGTCTTGTTGCGGAGCACAGGCTCTAGGAGCATGGGCTTCAGTAGTTGTGACACGTGGGCTCAGTAGTTGTGGCTCATGGGCTCTAGAGCACAGGCTCAGTAGTTATAGCGCAGGGGCTTCGTTGCTTCGCAGCCTGTGGGGTCTTCCCAGACCAGGGCTGGAACCTGTGTCCCCTGCATTGGCAGGCGGATTCCTAACCCCTGCACCACCAGGGAAGCCCCTGAATTTTCTTCATGTTTGCAGTCATCGCGGGGATTTCTTTGCTCACTTGGAAATGTTCTGATTCCCTCCGGAGCACGAAACTCCTCTCTCTTCCATTGCTTTATCCCCAGCACCTCACCTGACACATGGTAGATCGCCATCAAAATGGGCTGAATGAATGGCCAGCAACTCACCTTCCAAGTGTTTCCAAAATACTTCCCTTAGCACATCACTCGGGTATGTAGTGGGAAGTCCCTACAAACCAACAGCTCTCATGGGACACTGATTTTTTTTCAAGAGGGGAGCTTTCAGTGTGTCATATCCATTTACCACATGGTTACTCCATCCCTATTAGGCCTAAGTTTTTTTTTAGAATGGCTTAGAAACGAACTTCTGGAAACAATACATGGCCGGTTCCTTACCTTCAGAGTGAGCTAAGAATCTGAACTGTGCATGATTGCGTTGTCATGAAATGCAGAAGAATTAGAACCTTTGCTTGGGGCTTGACGCTGTCTCAAAATTTATAACAAAAATTATTCCCGTCTGAATAATCCGAGAGTCTCCTCTCCTAGAACCCAGGGAGGCTGGCAGGAAGCTGGAGGACAAGGTTACTGGAACATCCCATTTGATTCAGATACTGGAAGCCAACCCAGGCTGGGAATTTCTTGGGTTTTTCATGGAAACATCAACTAAGGCTTTTATAACTCAGAGGGCAAATCTAAAAGGAGCAGAGAATGTCTATTCCCACCCCCCAAAGTTAAACTAAGCATTTGTCATCTCCCAATAGTACACATCAATCTTCTCACGTCTGGATCCAAAGCCCTGGAAAATAGAATTCTCAAAACATTTCTAGATGAGTGTAAATAGAATGACGTTTCCAGCTCATTCAAATTTCCACTGACTGTTTTCAGATTTTAGAATCACCAAAATGACTGGCATAACTGTTTCACTGTCAGATTCCAGACAAAATGTACAAACATATTTCAGTGTTTCATGGTGAATAACGTAAGTTTATCATGTTTCCAAGGTAGTAACCTTTGGGATTTTTGGTTCCAAAGTGGTCTAGAGTATGGGCTTGGGGGGCAGGTATAGTAATAAGTTAAAAAAGAAAAATGAAAATAATTTGAATGCACTAAAAAGCAATATATTCCATGTTGAAATATACAGGATAAACTAATTATTATGGAAGTAGAAATATCATAAATTATTTAGTAATTGCTGGAATTTGTATGTGATATGAACAACATTATAGGGTGATAATTTCTCATCAGAAGCACAATAGTAATAGTAATAAAACAACAGCAATAGCTGCTATGGCTTTATATGGTGAAGCCATATAAAGCCAATGTGAAAGTATTTGGAGTAAGGAAGTAATTAAGGTTAATTGAGGTCATAAAGATGGAGCCTTGATCCAATAGGATTAGTGTCTTTGTAAGAAGAGACACCAAAATACTCATTCTCTCTCCTCTCTATGGTATTTTGTTATGGCAGCTCATGCTGATAAACACAGCAACTAACATTTATTGAGTCCTCTATACCAGGAATGTTCTAAGTGCTTTACATGTATGGATTCATCTAAATATGACAGCCCTATAAGGCAGCACTTTTCCTAGCTCCATTATACAGATGAGAAACTGAGGCATGGAGAGATTGGTAATTTGCTTTTGGTCACACAGCTAAAAATAGCTGAGCCAGGATTCAAACCCGGGCAGTTTGAGTCTGCAACCCATGCTCTTAACCACATCTCTGTATTGGCAAAATTAGAACAAGAATATTTGATGACATTTTTGTGGAGGTATATTTCTAAGTTAAAAAAGAGTGCAGGTTATAAAATAGGGTGTTGAGCATGAGATGATCCCACTGGGAAAAAAAAGAATACATATAGTTATAAAAATGTCATTGCTATCTCTTTAGAATAGAGAAAATGATAGAAACGAACCGCCTGATCCCATGTCTTTCACACATCTATTCCAGAAAAAGCTCCTACTATGTACCAGGCACCATGCAGTGTGATAAAAAAAATAGAAGAGGCCCCTTCCTTGCTCTACAAATACTCCAGACAGGGGCGGGAAGGGGTAGGGGAGACAGATAACTAATGGACAAATGACTTATTTCAATGTGTGATAAGTGCCATGAAGTAAAAGTACAAGATGCAGGGATGATGGGTGGAAAGAGAACAGCTTTTTGAGGAGGTGACATTTAGGCCAAGATGTGAAGAATGGGAAAGAATTGTCCATGTGGAGAGAGGGAAGAGCACGTGAAGGAGCTCTGCAGTAAGAAATAGCTGAGGAACTCTAGCTTGTTCATGCTTGCATCTGCAAAGCCCAAGATGGTGCCTGGTATACAGTAGGCACCCAATCTAGAGACATCAAATGAGTTGGCTGTGGTTGAGAATTGCATCAGAAATGAGGCTGGAAAGAACCAAGAACATGCCAGCTAAACCCACCATTGAAGGCACCCAATCTAGAGACATCAAATGAGTTGGCTGTGGTTGAGAATTGCATCAGAAATGAGGCTGGAAAGAACCAAGAACATGCCAGCTAAACCCACCATTGAACCGAGTTTACAGATCACTTACTTGGTAGCTGGAGTCTTTCCCATTTATTTCTTCTGAGTGGGTGATCCCTCCATCCCCTTTCACTGACTAAAATAACAAACAGACAATGACCTTTCAGCTACCACAAGCACAGCAACATGGAGAACGCAAGGGAGGTTGTGAAATGGATAACCTCAGTCATTCATTGTTGAGATTCAAGGTCAAGACAAATGGAAGACCAACTAGAAATGCATTCCTCGTGAGTCACATGATTTCCATGTGGTCTATAACCAGAGTCTGATTAAATTCAAGTGTTGGTCTCCAAAAATAACGACAATAAAAGTCTTAAACCCTGGGATTAGGTAATTCTGGGATAAATAAATGATGATGAAAATACTGATGCTGGAACCAGAAGGTGGTTGAACATATAGAATGGATGAATAAGTAAATAAACAATTAAACCATTGGTAGCTATCTGTTGGTAACATTTAAATGATGGGTGTTTTGTTGTAGTATTTTTTTGCCCCTGGCAGAGAGATGGGCTATGTCGAACATTCTATTTTCCAATCTTTAGCGCCCCCTGTGGCCAGCGGCATCAGGGACAGGGCTGAATGGGGTTGACGTCACAGATTTGGGTCCTTAAACCAACAGTCTAAGCTCAAGGTTCTAAAAGTGTGATACCGGGACCAGCAGCTTCAGCGTCACCTGGGAATTTGATAGAAATACAAACGCTGAGAACTACACCAGATCTACTGAGTCAGTAACTCTCGGGGTTGGGACCCAGCAATCTGTGTTTTAATAAGCCCTCCAGGTGATTCTGAGGCATCACTGCTTTAAGCTAACTGGCCATAGACAAATACAGACCAATACTGGAGTCTGTAGTTTTAGCTGTGGATTTAGTAATGTTCTATGCTTGATGCTTGATAGAAGACCTAAGAAATCTGGCAATGAATTGTTCAGTTCTTATTAACAATCTGGACTCAGGTCTAACCCCATGTATTTTTTCAATGCTTATGGTCTCCTCCTCCTGGCTAGAGGGAGGGATTGTAGGAAGTGGAGGTTAAGCTCTGTGGAACAAAGAGGAAGACTGGATTCCACTGTTATTATCTTGGCTGTTCTGCTTGCGGACAGCAAGAACCTATATAACACCCACACGAAGAACAGTTACAAACATTAAAGCATTCAGTACTTTTTTTACTGATTAATATTATGCACCTCTATAATCTGAGACAGGGTACTCATATTAGCAGAGATAATAAAAATTATTATTTATGACAGCTTTTAGTGGAGTGCTAAGTGCCCGGAACTGTACTAAATGAGATAATAACATGCGTTAGTTCATAGATTTATCACTCCAGAGCCTTTAGAGGAACAATTTTAGTGCTCTGTTTTACCAGCAAGAAAATGGAAGCTTCAAGAAACTAACATGGGTCATGGAAGTAGCAGGTTGGGAGCCATGATTTGGCACTATGGCAATGAGTCCATCTTCTACATTCTTATTTATTTTTTATTTTTGGCTGCTTTTGGGTCTTCGTTGCTGCACGCGGGCTTTTCTCTGGTTGCGACGAGCAGGGGCTACTCTTCGTTGTAGTGTGCAGGCTTCTCACTGCAGTGGCTTCTCTTTTTGTGGAGCATGGGCTCTAGGCGCATGGGCTTCAGTAGTTGTGGCACACGGGCTTCAGCAGTTGTGGCTCGTGGGCTCTAGAGCGCAGGCTCAGTAGTTGTGGCACACGGGCTTAGTTGTTCCGCGGCATGTGGGATCTTCCGGGACCAGGGCTCGAACCCATGTCTCCTGCATTGGCAGGCAGATTCTTAACCACTGCGCCACCAGGGAAGCCCCATCTTCTACATTCTTAACCTCCTCCCCACACTGCCCCTAGAAGGTATGAGGTACCATTCAATGAACAAATACTTACTGAGCATCTACTATGAAGCTACCTAATTAGGAAAAATGATAAGGGCTTGGATAAGGTGGAGGTTGAAAATCTCAAAGAGGGATGTTTATGGGACATGCCTTTCATCAGGGCACAAATATGCTTGTCTTTACTGCTTGGTGCTGTTCTCTGATTCAGAAGACTTGACTAGGACTGTCCATGGTTGAACACAGTATGAGAATTCCAATATCCTTCCTACCCCCAAAGCAACCTTTCCAGAGCTAGGCATAGGCTAGAACGTTGATATCTACTTCTTCATTGGTTAGGAATGGAGAAGCCATTCCTGAACTCTTTCTTCAGCCTGAACTCCCAGTGTCTGGAAGTTCCATGCACTTCTCTTAGAGATATCATTGTCATGGGTTTCCCCAAGCTGCTCAACCCAAAGGCAAATAAGGATCTGTTCTCTATGTACAATTTAGACCCATTCAGATGGAAGGTGGTTTTCTTCTTCCTCTAGGTCTTCTGCATTGTTCTACAAGGACCAATCTTCTTGAGAACATTTAGAAAAAGAAAGGGCTCTCAGTTATTATTTCTCTCCCTGCAACTAGCTCTTTCAGCTCTCACCCAAGAGTTTTACCACTCTGGGATTTCACGGGGCCTCCAGAATTCAGGCTGTGTTGTAACTGCCCCGCCTACTCAAACATACTCCCTAGGGTCCTGTAGAATACAGGGTCCTGTCCTCATGAGGTGGTCTTTAGGGAGTGTTGAAAGGCAAAAACCAACCAACCAACGTGGTTTTTTAAAGCAAAACCTGAATGGATAATTAGGAGTCATGTTATACGCGCTAAGAGAGAGAGATTTTTAACTTCCCTTTAATTGTTTCAATTTGGTTAGTGTTAGGTATCTGCCAGTTTAAGGTTAAAATTGATTTTCTTCTTCCTTCCTTTCCTAGCGAGCCCTTGAGGGAGAATTTGGATTTAATCAGAAGGCTCCCTTGACAGTAGTGGATCTAGGCTACCATCCTGAAAACAGACCCTCATGCTGCCAGGGAAATCATTGCAAATAGGTTCAAAGTCTTAAAAAAAAAAAAAAAAAAAAAAAGGGAAAATACCTCGAGTTTTTCTATGATTTTTCTCTGTTGTTCACTTTGAGGCATATAAAACTGTATTTATGCAAAGGTGACTGTATGCTGAGTTTAGACTAAGGGTCTTACTAAGTCCATCTGAGGTCTCTTCAATACCTGCAGTTATTAACAGTTCCTCCCCTCCTTCCTCCCTCCCTTCCTTTTTCCCTTCCTTCCTCCTTCCTTCCCTTCTTTCCTTTCTCCTTCCCTCTCTCCCTCTCTCCTTTGTTTTCTTTCTACCCCTCCTCTTTCCTCTTTGCAGAGCCCTCTTTCAGTGACAAATTAAAATAGTTCCTCTTGGGCTTTCTATTCAAAGGACCATAACCACAGAAGCTTATTTTTCCCAGCTGTCAAAAAAAACAGAGTTGCTGTTTAAAGAGACAAAAATGCTTTCAGAGACTATTTAGTATTTTAAAGAACAGTTTGAAGACTATTAAGTAATTGTGGAGATTTCCCAGTGTGATACTGAGCAACTTTCTTTACAAAGAGTTTATTTTTATTCACAAGAATCAAAGATGAAGCATCTCAGGACATCCAGCCTGTGGTGCTGAAATGGGATCTGGTTGTGAATCCAAGCCTTGCATATTAATGAAATCACTTTTTAATTTCTTTCATTGTGTCATGCATTCCTATAGCTTGATACTCTGAAGAATGTTTGAAGCATCTCTGATATATATCACTTAGGTATTTAAAATTCTAGTGGAAATGTTTGATGGTCAGTTCAAATCTCTTTGAAAGGAATACAAATGTATTTTGATAGAGATCTATTCCAACTGAAGTTGAGATTTAAAGGAAGAATTGGGATATTTTAATTTAGTGTGAGTAGAGGAGCCTGATTGTTTACTAAATCAACCTCATTACAACAAATCTAAAGAACTGGACCTGCTAGAAACTTCCAGGATAAACAAAGGTTATGAGTCCAGTCTTTGTGTTTTACCAAGATGCTCACCTGCAATGGAATCGGACAATTCAGACAAAATGACACAGCCAAGGTAAATCTCATTTTAGTGACAAGTATATTCAGAAAACTTTCGTCCAAACTTTATGTAAGACATGTATGAATTCTGCTTTCTTGTGCTTTGTTGTAATTTCAGGTCAGTGTAATTTCAGGTAAGCCCAACACATAAACATGATGTTTCCACAGAAAACATTAATAAGAGAATCACGAAAATGGAGCTACAGTTGTTCTGTTTACTCTCAAATAAAATAGCTGCCAGAAGCACAGGAGGCAGCAACAAGGGTCAGCTTTAGAAGCAACGAAAGCCTGACTCTGAATTCTGGCTCTGCTGTTAACCAGCTCCGCAACCTTGGGCAGGTCACTTAAACACTGAGTCTTCGTGCCCTCACCTGCACAGTGGGGCAGTAAGAGTGTTTCACAGGGTTTTTATATTAATAAATGAGTTAATGCATGCAGTGTGCTTAGCCCGGGCCTGGCCACATCATTTGCATGCAAAAAACAAACAGTAGCTATTATTATTATTACTATTAATAGCTGAGACCTGCCAAATGACTCCAGAGTCCCCTTTTAGGGTAGGAAAGAATGCAAGTCCCCGATGGAGACACGAATTGCCCCAAACAAATGTTACTTTCAGAAACCTTACGTTAAAGAGCAACTCAGTATTCATATTTTAATACTCAGGGAAGAAGTTGAGATCAAAAACTTTGGCTAAAAGACTCCTGTTTGTTGTTTTATAATTATCCTTACAAACTATTCTCCTTTTTCCACAAGACGGTCAATTTCAGCAGGTTTTCTTAGATTTATTAGATTGAATGTAATTAACAAAATCCCTCTGACTTCATGGCTCTCTCACTTGGGCCTTTAATTTGCCCAGTATTAAAGTTCAAGAGTCTTTCTTATCTAAGCCTGAGAAGGTTATTCCAACAAAGAGTTTCTTACAAAACTAATGGTCTAAAGAAAGAGACAGGAGGAGGATTAAATGAAACAATGTATGTGACAATAGTTTGCAGGAGAAAGCACTTTTCAAGTGTAAGGTGTTATTAATATTGATAAAGTATAAATCTATATCTTTGTACTTCCATCCACCACCTTTCTGGTTTCATCTGCCTACCTGGTTTGTGGGTACATGAATACAGTACTCCACCCACGCACTTTGTAAAAATATACTAGTGCTTCAAATAGCCAATTTCTTGACATACCGTTGAATTAATACACATAAGACTCTTTTTCTATTTAGGGCGTGACAGATGTCTTAGCTATTCCTTGCAATTTTTTCGAAAGTCTGTAGGAGCCCATAGGATTTTTGTGAAGTGCTATACCTACATGTGCCCAATGCAATGTTAGGACTTATATGACTATTTTCTTTTCCCTGAAATATAATTATTTGAAAAATGATCTTCTTTCTATTTTTATGAAAGATTAATTTCTGGAAAGAAAAAGATCACTTTAGAAATGAACTGGGAAATGCATTTATTTAAAAAAAATACTCAACCAAGAAGTACTTTGCCATGGGATAGTAAAATACACTATCTGAAAGAAATTTAAGGGAAGGGAAGGCTAGAAAGTAGAAAATCAATGATCAGATGAATGGAAACCCTGATTATAAAACAAGGGTGATATGTTTGCAATTGAGTTTTCTCTTCTATTAAATCAATTATTTTTAAAAACTATATTTTGCTAAAAATACTTAAAATCAGTTTAAAACATTCACTTATTCAATTATAATGCTCAGGCACATACTAAAAAAAATAGAAAATAAAAATCCCATAGTGATGGGCCAGATGCTGCCTCTATCTTCACGCCCTTAAAGCAGTTTTTCTGTTGTTTTTTTTTTTTCCCCTACATAAATACAAAGACTTTAGTTTGGAAGCTATGAAATATTACCCAGAAGTGTTTCCTGAAAAAAACTGCTGAAGCTGACTTGCGGGATTCTACACTATGGGGATATTAAAACCTGGGCAAAAAGTAGGCGTATAACGATATTCATGCAGGTTAGTAAAGCAGCTGAGATCACGTGTGGAAGATACAAGGTGCGTGCTCACTGAACATGGCACAGACTTCAAAATAAGTCTGTTTTCCTTACTAGGCTTTGTTCTCCATGAGGACAGGGACCACATCTATTTATGTATCTGTATTGTCTAGAATATAGTGGGAGCTTAATAATTATTTGTTGGATAAGTGAATAAATGAAATGCAGAAAGTTGGAAACCAAATGTCCATCCATAGTGCAACGGTTAATCAGAACATGATAAACCCAGACAATGTGATTCAATGAAGTTCTTATAAAGCGTGAGGCGGCTCTGTATCTGGGGCTGCAAACTCAAGTACCCACAGGGATAGACCAGTAATGTAAATGAGGGAGGTGGCCTGGTGTGGCAATAGGGAGTGGCGGGAATTGTGGTGAACTTGAAAAAACCCGTCTTTTGTGTACCTGAATTAACTACAATGGGAATATAATGTTCTAATGAAAACAAAACAGAATGCAAGACCAGAATAATTAAGATATCTGGAATTTTAGGGGAAATCTCAATCATGGAAGCTTGGGGGTTTAAACATTAAAGGGAAGCAATAATATTCAAGCTCCCAGGTACAACCTTTTTAGTGGGCAATAGGAAATAAGAACAATGGACATTATAAGACCTGGCACTGTGAAGTGACTGAGGATTACTTGGGGAAATGTGTCCTTTTCTACCCCATCCCTATCCTGTGGAGAATCAACTCCAAACGACTGTTTTCCAATTTGTTCAGACTAACACAGTTTCTACTGCTAGAAAATATCCCCAAACAGCATCTAATGGGTAACTCCAGAGGATGAATTTAAGTATGGAACCTTACTTGAATTTAAGGATTTGTTTTGAATGGATGCAGTGGGTGGTTTGGAGGTCTTTCATGCTTTATTTGGAGTCTCTTATATTTTCCTTCCTTTTAAACGAAGAAGTCTCATGTTGATTATTTGGAAGAGAAAGTCATTCTGTTTGCTTTTTTTTTTTTTTTTGTATCTCTCAACTCCATCCAGAAACGAGAAAGCTGGACCATCCTCAATGTTGTGATGAGCTATTTGGGGATCCCATTTGTAATGTAGATGGGTTGCCAGAAAGAGGCCAAATGTTCTTTTCTTTCCTGATGTCATGTAAAAATTGATTTAAAAATCTCAAATCTTGATGCCCATTTTCAGTGCCAAATTGCAGAATAAATGGCCAGGAATATAGATGGGGTTCCAGCCATGCAGGCTGCCCAGTACTTCTTACTCCATGAGAATTCAGCAATAAAAGAAAATGATTCCTGTCAACAGTTTCTAACAGTGATTTCTAATATTCCTCATCTCCCACTGGCAAGGGTTTTGTTCTGTTTTGTTTTGTGGACTAGAAAGAATTCCTTAACAGATTGAGCTTGTGAAATTACAGAGTTGCTTTCTCAAAGGATTAATTCCCAAATACTCCTGAAAATAAAGGCACACTATAATGAAATTCTTGTTTTTCATTAAAAGAGAATTAAACCAATGACCTTTTACATGGGTTTTTGTTTTTTTGTCTTCCAACTGATTGGGGTTTGATTGCATTATATTACTTAAGTTTCTGGATGTTTAGATATTTTATGCACATGACTCTTCACAGACGCCCAAAGATGTCTACCCAGATTCCTTCCATTCTATAGAAATTAAAAACATGGCAAATTCACCAACTAAATTATACACCCTCACTATTAGAAAATCATCATTTCCTTTCATATCATACCCTTTCTGGAATTATCTATAAACCAGCTTTGCCCAAATTTGTGTCACTCATACGTCCCCTTCAGAAGTTTTCCAACATCAAAATATAACTTGAACTATTAATTACTTAATCCTTTAAAAATGCCTTATGTTCTTTATGTAAATAAACGTATTTTCAAAGGAAACTGCATATTATCACCATAACGAGGAAAATGGAATCGTTTGCCAAAAACAGAGGGAAACTTTTAAAAATAAATAAAATTAAAAGTAAGCAACACTATTAACTTCCAGGTTGGTATTGTTGTCTGCCACAGCTCAGGAGCCCAGGCCAGCTCTTCTTTTGTTAAGAAGGCAGTTAGCAGGGGTTAAAGGTTAAGGAAAATTAGCAATAAAGAGAGACATTCTCTGTGATTAAATCAGGAGGACGAAAGGGAATTTTCTCACTGCACAACTCCTATTCGGTTTATATTCCATCTATACTACCTAGAATCATGTCTCACCACCTGACCTGGGCTCTTTGGTCTCAGAAGCTGATGTGGGTATTTCAGTTTCCCTGAACTGGAGGCAAGGGCTTACCATCTGTCTGAGAAGCGCCATCAGGGAGGGTCTTGGTGCTTTGCGTTCTGCTCTCTTGAGCGTTTCTTCTGCGGGTTCAGGTGTGCAATCTCCTTCTTCGCTGAGATCCACTGTTTGTAAGGCTGATTCTACTTCTTCGGACTTTACAGCCTCTACCTGTGATTCACACACCACCTGGATTGTTTTGCCAGGTAATAAGACAGTGGGGGAAAAAAAAAACCCATCCCCCAGACATGTTTTATGAAGTGGGGTCCCGGTTCTCCCCTCAACCACATGGTAGCTACAGTTTGGAGTCTAGGTTATACACAGGCACATCTTGAAGAAGTAATACTCACATCATATCATGTGCTCTCCAAATATGCTGAAGTGGAAGAGACAAAAATCCCTGCCCTGTGAAGCTACAAGGCTTGACTAGGGAGTCCCTTTTAAGGACTGCCCTTCAGAGCATGCTCAATACCCCTTCCAATCAATCTATCAGACCCACCTGTTTGGTCTCCCATAAAGGTAAATCACACCTGACCTGTGTAATTATTTCCTTAAGAGTACAATCTTAGGACAGTGGCCGGGATGTTTTCCACTGCACATCCTAGCTCGCTGCAGCTGTGGAGAAACCGTCCTCTTTGCAAGAAAGGAGAGTGTGAAAGCCTCTCAGTTTAATGGCCTTGACTTCCTTGTTAACTCATTTTCCCACTTCTCCCCAGACCAGTCACTTGTTCTTGTTACTTGACTGAAGTTCCTGCTTTCAGAAGCAGGATGAACTTGGCAAGAGAACCCCGGCTAAGTTCCTTATGGCCCCCAGCAGGGTACCTCGTGAGCTCAGCGGCCCTTGAATGTCTGAAGGGATGGCCACCAGTCGGGGGCTGAGATGGAAGCCCTGCCCTTAGACGGTTCACCTGCGCTCTGATTCCAAATTTTGTTTGTTTGCATTGCCTCACTCCATTTGGGCTGTGCCCTAGTCACACCTGGGACAGCTTTTGTGTTTGCAGTGGTCCTTGCAACACGACAGAGTTAGTTGGCCTGGAAAGAGTTTTATAATTTCCTTTTTGTTTCCTCAGGCAGGGGTTGGCACACTACTACCAAATTCATCCCAGAGCCCGTTTGAGGATGGCCCCTGAGCTAAGAATAGATTCTACATTTTTTAAAGGGTTGGAAAAATTGTTTAAAAAGATGAAAAATTGGCAACGGAGACTCCATGTAGCCGGCAAAGTCTAAAACATTTACTATCTGGCCCTTTACACAAACACTTGTCATCTCTGCCGCAGAGGGAAGTCCTCTAGAGCCAAAGGCATCTTTGCATTTGTTTTGGCTGGTGCCAGACCCCCAGCTTCCTCCGAATCCTGTTCTTGCTGTTATGGAGGAGGGGAAGGGAACTTAATCATTTCCAAAAACACAGAATGACTGTGGAGAAATCATTTTCCGTTCCTCCGTGCAGAATATACCATTGGTTTGCAAATAACCCAAATGATCCAAATTGAGAAGGACCCTTCGTCTTTATATTGTCAGCTGAAGCAGGAAGGTGCCCATCAACAAATCAGCATATAGAAACATCCCCACACCTGGCAATTAAATCATAGCATTCTCTCCTCACCTTCCATTTCTTAAGGGTATTGACACAACTTCCAGCATTTTCCCTTTGTAATCTAAGATCTAGGTTGGGGAGTTATAAAGTCAAAAGTCCCCAGAATGCAAGGCAGGTGAAGCCAGCATGGATTGACCAGGTTTAAGACAAAAAGGAGTGGTGGGAACTATGACAAATGAAAGTTAAGTCATCCCATTGAAAGACAGTAAAACACTAAAACCACTGGACAGTCAAACAAAGCACGTTTGTGACGAGGCTCTGCTGCTGGGCTGTCTGTCTTCAACCCAGGCCCGTCTTTAGGAAACCAGGCAGAGACTAGAGCCAAATAAGAGACTGGATTAGTGGTCAAATGTGGTCCTGGGTTTCCACATCCAGGCCTGACTTAATTTAATTGCATTTCTGAAAAATAAGCTTCAGCCACAAGAGCCCTGGGGTACATCTGAAATGTAGGCAGCCTGATAGAGTAACCAGCCTGCCTGGGCCTAAATCGTGACCCTACCCCTTCCAGGGGCTCTAATCCAAGTTTCCTACTCAACATCTCTGTGCTTTCATTTCTCATTTCTCGATGGGGATAGTACACACATCAGAAAGTTGTTTTGAGAATTAAATCAGGCAACACATGTAAAGTTCTTAGAACTGGGCCTGACACATAATAAGCACTTAATTAACACTAGCGGTTGTTACTTATGCTATTTGAGAGCCATTTACTCCATGGGCATGAATTATCTGGAATCACCCACCATGCACATGTCCACTATTTAGAGAAGATATCAATAACTATGAAAACAGACGTTGTACAAGGTATTTTTAATATATTACCTCAAAAAAGAGTTACTGAGTTACTCAAGACAGCTCAGACTAGATAACATTATCCCTATTCTATAGATCAAGAATCGTAATGAGTGAATGACTTAGCCAAAGTCACACCACAGGCAAGTAGTCATTTCAATGAGGATGGAGTTGTTTACCAGTAACTGAGTATCTAATAGTGACTTAACCAATAACAATATGGAACAAGAAGGTTAAAAGTAGGAAGTTATGGGGTTGGTTCGGTGGCTCCACAGTGTTTCTATAACCTGGGCTCTTTCTATCCTTTGGCTCTGCCATCCTTGTCATGCTGAAATTTCATCCTTTTATCTGCTGCCTCATGGATATAAAGTAGTTGCCACAGTTCCATGCATCACATCCTCAATCCAACGTCCTAAGAAGGAAGGACAGTCACAGCAAAAGAGTGGCTTCAAATGAACTTCTGTATTTTGATCCTCTACTCAGGGTACATTTCATTGACCAAAAGTAGGTCACATCCTTACCCCTAGAGTAATTATTGGTGAAGAAAATGGGATTGTTGGTTTAGACAAATCACAGTGAAATACTTTGGGGCTGTGGTAGTTGCCAACCTTACCTAAGATCAAGAGAAAAAGGGTGGAGGAATGGGAAATGGCCCTTAGGTAGGTAATGAACAGAGTCTGACTCACTGACTCTGGTTCAGATTTATTTGTGATTGAAGCAGCAAGTTCGTTTTTTGTGTGGAGAGCCTGGAGGGCCATTTACAATGATTGTATGGCAATAACTCTGCACATCAACTTTATTTGAGCGCCAATGGTTTTCTTACTGGACCTTTCCAAATGTCAAGGGGGTGTCAACTTATAAATCCTAGCCCAGAGTCCATTCTTCAAAACACAACTATTTCGATAGGAAGAAAAAAAGGGACTTCTAGGGACTCTCATTAGCTTTGAACTCAGACCAAGAAGTTGGCTTTCAGCAGCCAAGAAAAAAAAAAAAAGTCCACTGACATCCAGCGTGGAAATCTAGAAGGATTTGAGCTAAGTGAGGATCTGATTTGCATATACAGACATAAGAATTTGATTTTTATTTGGATAGTTTTCTGATTCCTTTCCAGGCCAGAGCTTTGGAAAAAGTTGTTCCTTATTCAGAATATATGACTGCATCTGCACATTTTAACTTCGGGTACAGTGGACAGAGTGAAAATTAGATTTGTGCTGTATTTTAGAATTAAATCTCCCTTGCTTGATTTCAGTAGGGGATATTGTATGTTGCATGTAGATGGCTAGTACAATTAACATGGACAACACACATTTCAGCAAAAGGTTTCACTTTTTGCCCCTAGTAATATACCATATTTACTCTTAAAATTCAGTTTACACAGTTTTTACTAGAGCTGTGAGTTTCGGAAACTGATTTATAGCAAAACGGATTTCCTCCACTTAAACTTCACCCATGACATAATAATATTGATATTAAAATTTTTTATTTTAGAATCTTATTTGGATTCGTTCTGATTTGATTTATAACATGATTATTTAATTGCAAAGACACTGTAGAGATTTTATTTTTATACCCAGTAACTCTTTCACATTCTTCCTCATTCTCAGCCCCCTAGGTTTTCTTTGGGAGGACAATCCTCCCTAACTTTAATACTATGTAATATGGATGAAGCTGGTTGAGCAGGTCTAAGCCAATTAACATGGTCTAGCTCCTTGGTCATATGAGTTCAGGGATGGGAATATGTGGCAGAAAGTAGAATTTTCCCAATTATTCATTCTGCCTTCCTATAAAAGAATTACACATCCGTGCCCACTGCTGTGTGACTTGCTTTGGAGAATGGAATGTGAGTGGACATGATATAAACCTCGACTGAGTGAAAGTTTTAAGAGCTATTCCATGGCTCAGCCATGGCACTATTTTCTCTCTGCCATTCCAGCTGCACCTCCTTGTTGAAGGGGCTGCTTTTTCCATCTAGATTTCAGTAGGAAGCGGCCATAAGGATCACCCACAAGCCAACTTACAGCTGATATGCAGCATGAGTGAGAAAAAAAAAGAATCTGTGCTGTTGAAAACCACTGGAATTTGGGGCTTGGTTGTCATTACAACACAACCTGGCAGATGCTGACTAACAGAGCATGGGAACCCGTTTAAGTCAATGAACAGGAACAAATTCCAGGACATGCAGGGTTGCTGCTGGACCAGTTTCTCCTTTACTCTGCACTGGCTGACGTGATGTTGGAAGGCAGAGGACGTAGCCAGGCCAAGAAGGCTGAGCCAAGGGAGAGCATGAGAGCCAATAAATTCCACTTTCTTTTTAATCCAGGTACGGATGGGTTTTCTTTCACTTGCCACTGAGAAGTTCATCACTAAGAAAGAGAAATACCTGTTTCCCTGATCTAATAGGTCACTGGGAAGGAAAGCTCCCACCCCCGCCCCCATCCCCCTACGATTAGTTAGAACATTACCTCAATTAACCAGTGGTCAAAACATTTTCAGGTTACAACAAAAGAATATCTTCATATTCAGTGAATAGTCAATATCTTCTGTAGTCAGGATAAATAGATTTTTTTTCCTGTTAGGACCAGAGGCTCATTCTAGGAAAAGCGTTAAAACTTCCAGGGGCTTCAAGCACCTTATTTTTCTTTTCATTAAACATTTTGAAAAATGTTGACATCAGCCTGCTCTTTACTTTGCATTGGGCGATAGATCAGTTTTGGAAATTCTCGGTAGAGAAATTTTAAAAACTAAACTCGATCGCATTTCAGCCAGAAGAAGTTGCGACTGTTTAAGGACTCTTGTAATAAGGTTAATGACACCTAACTGTCCTGTTCTGAAGGCTTAGAGTATGAGCCATTGTTTTGATTCACACCATCTCTCTTACTTGGGAGAAGGAAATTAAACTAATTGTTTTACACATACCTTCACTCCACGTGAACACTGAGTCAGCTGTGAGGTGTGTAATTTCATGAGGAAATATAACCCCTGATTGCTGGGAAGCACTCACTTCCTGCTGTTACAACTCCTATGCATTGACATTCCCGCAGGGGGAGGCAAACTCTTCCTGCAAAGGGCCTTGCAATTACTCAGCTCTGCCCTTGTAGCATGAAAGCAGCCAGAGACTGTGTAAAGGAAGGAGGGTGTCTGTGTTCTAATAAAACTTTATTCATAAACACTGAATTTTGTATAATTTTCACGCATCACAAAATATTATTCTTCTTTTGATTTTTCTTCAACCATTCAAAACGTAAGAACCATTCTTAGCTCATGGGCCATACAAACACAGGTGATGGGCTAGATTTGGCCTGTGAACAGCAGTTTGCCAACCCCTGAATTACTGAGTTCTTCCCGTGTTTCAGGCACTGAAATACGCACACTACCTGCATTACTCATTTAATTCTCACAAGAATCCTAAGGGGTAGGTAATATTATTATGGCCATTTAAGAGATGAGTAAACTGAGGTCCAAGAGGCAGCACAGCCTGGGGATGATGGGGCCAAGATCACAACATTTTAGCTCATTCTTTCCAGCTAATAGTTAGGAGATGAAATGTGGAAGCTTAAAAATAGAAACACCATTTGTAGGACTAAGCAATTTAAAGTGATTTTTAAATGCTTCTTTATTTTCTTGACAAAAATATTGGGTTGGCCAAAAAGTTCGCTTGGGCTTTTCCATAAGATATTACAGAAAAACCTGAACGGACTTTTTGGCCATCCCAGTATTTTGCTTTCATTTGTATCTCCATCTGATTTTGTGTTATCTTTCAGTATCAATCATTTAACTAATTCATGTTATTTTTGTTTCAAATTTGAAAATGAAACACTTTGTTTGCCTGTTGGAGATTAACTCTGCGTTTTCACACGCGAGCTGCAAGAGACACGAGGTTCCTCGGATAGGCAACTACACACGAACATCCAAAAAGAAGTTTCTCTTCAAAAAACCTGGAACTTCGAAGCTAACAGTTGCCCTGGATTTAACCTGCAGGCTTTAAATTTAAAGTTCATGGGAAGAAGACTCATGGAGCTCCCCCTTGTAGGCGGAAACAGAGACCTAGACTTGCTAGAAAATTCCCAGCAAATTCATGAGAATTTGAATTACAAGAGACCTGAGCTTTGTGAGCTACTAAGTTTGGCTCCAAAAAGAAAGGGGTGGGGGAAGGAAAGAAGAAGAAGAAGGAGGGGAGACAGGAGGGGGAGGGGAGGGAGAGGAAGAGGAAGAAGGGGAAGAAGAGGAAGAAGAAGGTGGGGGGGGCGGAGAAAGAAGGTAGAGATGGAGAGAAGGAAAGATAAATAACAACAGTAACAACAACAATAAAGCAGATTCCAAAGCGTTTCCTCCCAACAAGAATTACAACATAGCCATTCTCATTTTTATTCCACATCACAGACATCCTTTCTGGAACATATTGGATTTTCAACTTCTGCTCAGTTCCAGCAATTAAATAAAGGTGAAAACACAAGCCCCATCCATGGCAAGCAAACAAGAGACACCTCGGAAGAGCCAAACATATTTTGCTTTGGTGAAATGATAACGATCAGTTTCTATCTTAAGGAGCTGTGAACTTAGCCCACTTAGAACATTTTCCAAAGACTGTACTTCTTTCAGAGCTTAAAGCTGCTGTTTTGGGTCTGAAACTCATAAGGCCAGTTTATTCATCTCCCTGGAAGATGTTTTGGAAAGATACATTTTTGTGGTGTCTCACATGGAGCCACCTCCTTCAGACATGAATGCAGTGTCTTGAAAGTTTTGACCATCACTCTCGGAAATTAAAGGCCAAAAAGACAGTGAGGCTCAACCTATGTCTGTCAAGTGTAGACCCACGCAGTTGGCTCCCCTGCCCGAGACCAAGAGTCTCACAGCAACTACTGCAGCAATCTGCTCTCATGTCTGATGTAACTACCTGTCCTGGGTACCACCCACTGTTAGTGGAGAATCTAGGTTGCCATGGAGATAAAGGCGAAAGAGCAATCAAAGTAAGATGAAGCAGAGGGTGCAGCATCATTGTCCCTTAAGGAAGTGGCAAGATGTTCTTATGTTTAGTAGACTCTTTCAGCCCCTAAATGGTAACAAATGCTAAAAATGCGTGCTCTGATTTTGCATTTTATTTGCATTGATTCAATGGGCTTTCCCAATATTTATCCAAAGTTGTTCCCCCATGGTCCCTAATTACGTGAAAGGGAGAAAGAGTCTACAGCGGATGAATAACACTTGGAACATGCAAGAACCCAGGACCCCAGAGCTGACACGCCCAGTGGTCCATCATGCCGGAGATGAGTATGGAATGAGTCTGTCATTTAATGCATAACTTACATTCTCCTCTGCACTTGTGGGAACTGAATCCTCTTTAACTGACTAAAGGGAAGATAAAAACAAAAGTAAGAGTCAGATTGTTACCAAAACCAGGGCTAACAGCTTTTGGGTGCCATTCTCGGACATTGCTTATGCGTACCTTGTTCCAAGAAGAAACTGAAGGAGCTTTACACAAATGTAAACAGTGTAAATTAAGTTATGTATTTTAAAATGTAACAAAGGAAAAATAAACATACAGATGCAGGCAGAATACAAATGGAATGAGAAGAAGGGATGCTACAGAAAACACAAACTACAGTCTTGGCTGTGGGCGAGTAACACGTTTGCCTTGACAGTTCCTGGTAGCTGATGAAAAGAGGGATCTATGATTGGTCACACGATACAGTCACTGTTAGGTAAGATACATGAGCTGCTCAGGAAAATTCTGGTAACATGTCCAGAGAAATCCATCCCATGGTCCTCAGAGAGCAAGCAGTACTCAGCCTTACCCTGACAGTCTGGCAGTGGCCAGCATCCGAAGCTCCATCTAACATCAGCCTTCGACGTAGGTCAAGGTCACCATGCCAAAGTACAATCTGGTTAAAATACTTCTATGAAGGGCCAGAGGGCTGGGGTCCAACACACCCAGCTTCAAACCCTGTTAATCCCTGCAGTAATTCTGACATCTACAGTCCTGCCCCAAATAGGAGAGGAGTTATCCAAATTCTATCAAAGGTCAATGTCCCAATCATTGTATCAGTTTGCCAAGCTCCAACTTGGGAGGTCATCTTTGCATATTTTTTGCAGTTGTTCTGAAGGATTTTTAGGTGGGTGGGTGGTGGTGTTTACAGACCACTTTGAGACTCACTTGACAGAGCTGGACTCTCTTCCCAGAAAAGCAAACATGAACAAAATATTTTGCAAATAATTTCAGGGTGTTCACAGACCCTTGCCTTTCTTTTGGATTCCAGGGTAAGAACTCTTATCTATGTTGATTTTGTTCCAAGTCCTGCCTTTATTTTTACCTTGAAAACATGCCGTGGGAGAGGAAGAAGGGACCTGACATTTGCAAATATATCTTCTTCATTTGGTGCTCTGCATACACCATGTCACTTAAAGTAGCCCCAAGTGGTCAGCATGATGATCTTCACTTACGTGACAAGAAACGGAAGTACAGAGAGGTGAAGTCACTTGTTCAGGATGGTACAACTAGAAAGTGGTGAAAATGGTTCCAAAAGCCAGGTTTTCCCCCTGCCGTGATAACTTGAAGGATCAGAATCACTCTGTGTGGGGCTTCCCTGGTGGCTCAGTGGTTAAGAATCCGCCTGCCAATGCAGGCGACATGGGTTTGAGCCCTGGTCTGGGAAGATCCCACATGCCGCAGAGCAAATAAGCCCGTGTGCCACAACTACTGAGCCCACGTGCCACAACTACTGAAGCCCCGCACCTAGAGCCCGTGCTCCGCAACAAGAGAAGCCACCACAATGAGAAGCCCGTGCACGGCAGTGAAGAGTAGCCCCCGCTCGCCATAACTAGAGAAAGCCCACACACAGCAACGAAGACCCAACGCAGCCAAAAATAAAATAAGTAAAATACATAAATTTATTTAAAAAAAAAAAAGAATCACTTTGTGTGTGTGTGTGTGTGACTGTGTGGGCTTCTTTCTCCTCTACCAGGCTTGCTCTCTCGCTAGATGAGATTGGACCATTTATTTTTGGACCATTTATTTTTCCTTATCTTCTCATACTGAAGCTTACCTGCGCACAAAATATGTCCCTAAAATGGACTGTGGGTTTTCTGGAAGCTTCTGATTGTCATAAAATTATAGCACACTCAGAAGTAATTGCAAGCAGTGTAGCTTTCTTGGAACTACACCCCTTCTCCCGAGACCACCTGGATGCTATTTAATCCTATGAAAAGGCAAAGAGTTAAATGATATTTTAAAAGCCAGGCCTCCTTAAACCTGACCCACAAAAGTTTCAAGAGTCAATACAGTGTCTATGTTAGGCTGAGAAAACCCTCCCACTACGTAAGAACAGCACTTTTAGGTTTTCAAGGCCTCTTTCCTGTGCCATTTGGTTGTAAGGAGACTAGTTTGTGCTTTGGTTTCCTGTGTCTGGAGAGTTCTTGGCTGTTGACTGCTCACTGTTTTCTAGAGGAAACTGAGAACTGGGTGTAGGCGATGGTGCGGCGTGGAAGGAGCTATTCTGAGCGGTGATGTTTCCATCGTCTTTGTTATGGCTTCAGACGTCCAGATGCTTCTGATGTTTCAAAAGTTGGCATTATAAGTACTGTCTGTTTCAAAAGAAATTACTATTTCCCACTTTAAAGTTCTACTACCCAGCAAAACACTCCTTATTTTGGGAATTAGCCCAGTGGAACATTTCTCAAACGTCAGTAATTTGCATACCATTTTCACGATTCTTGACCTGCCCATGTACCACCTGTATTTACGTGATATCTTTCTTTAAGTTGACTATCTTTTTACTTAAACATATATATTTTAAAAGAAAGCATCTTATCATTATCATGAATGTAAAATCAACATCCTCCCTGTAACCAAAAGTATGTATCAAAACTACTGCAATGAATAAAACAAAAATGCTCATTAAATTCTAATTATTTTTAAGTTTTTGTTAAAAAGAGAGACCAGCAAGTGTTAGCACAGTAAAAAATGCCTATTAATATCACCAAGAGATTTTATAATTAAGGTCACCAAAGGAAACGGAGTAGAATGGCGAGAAGATAACTTTGCATTACATGACTGATTAAATGTTTAGGGCTGTCTTCAAGAACCACTCAAAATCATTTTGCACATTTTTGTACATTTGCACACTGGCCTAAGGGCATAGCCTTCATGCTGGGGTGGCTGAAATCCAGTTAAAAGAAGGACCCCAAAATGGACAATGAGACGCCAGGTTCTTGTTTCCCTTTAGTGTTTGGCACATGTAAGAGAAAACCTGCTCAGAACCCAAGTCTAGAGCATCTTGGGCTATGGAGTCAGGTTCAAATTCACTGTTTTAGCTGTGCAACCTGGGGCCAGTCAACCACACCTCTCTGAGCCTCAGTTCACTTACTCAAAAGTGGGCTATTAGACTGTTACCAATCAGAGGGTTGTGCTAAGGAATAGATACAATAAAGCCTGTGAGGGAAAGTCATGGCTGAGGCAGAGTTGAGACTCACCTACGTCCGGTGGCTGGGGTCAGGCCACACAGCTCCTCCCGGTACGTATATGAAGACCTCCCATTCCATGGGCGTTGGAGACTCTGGAAGGTGTGTGTATGGTGGGAGGGACAACTTAAGCCATGTTTGCAATGAGGGGTCAGTTGTCTACAGTCTTTTCTAGAAGTCAGGGGGCATGGGAGGAGAAGAAATAAAGACTTTAAGAAAAGGACATCAGAAAGAGAATTCACCGATGGAAGTTAGGACTCCAGGCAAGCCGGCTACCTGCAGGGTGAGTTCTGGGTAGGATGCTGGTGGTTGGTGGACCAACTCAGCCCAGCTCAGCTACCCTCGAGTGGGGCGTGCACTGGGGAGAAAAGGGCTGCGTGGATGCCGAGGGTGGGTCTTGTTAAATGGTGTCACTCTGTGTCCCGAGCGGCTGCTCTCAGAGGTGAGTGCCACACAGAAAGAGAGTTTTTTCCTACCGCTTTGCAAGTGGCAGGGGAACTACGGCAGGCTCGTGAGGACATGAGTAGGGCATCGGGTAAGTTGGTGTGGACCTTCTCCTTGGTGGCTCTGGTGACAGTGGTGTGGTTTGGAAGTAATCACCCAGTAGAGACATATGGGGGCCTGGACTGATCTGTGATCACATTTCTTAGATTCCTAGAACTATTTGAATGGGATGAGTAGGGGTGTGGATTGACGTGTTTCAGTCGATGAAAATTGCTGATGTTAATCTCATATGTGTAGAGCACTTAGCACAGTGCCCGCACATAGGATGTGTTCAATTAATGGAAGCGATTTTTGTGAATGCTGGGGAAAAGTGGCATAAATTAGGCCTACTTGACCTATTTAAGACTTTTCTTAGGGAACCCTCCTACATTGTTGATGGGAATGTAAATTGGTGCAGCCACTATGGAAAACAGTACGGAGGTTCCTCACAGAACTAAAAATAGAGTTGCCATATGATCCAGCAATCCTACTCCTGGGCATATATGTGGACAAAACTATAATTCAAAAAGATACATGCACCGCTATGTTCACAGCAGCACTACTCACAATAACCAAGACATGGAAACAGCCTAAATGTCCATTGACAGATGAATGGATAAAGAAGATGTGGTACATATATACAATGGAATACTACTCAGCCATAAAAAAGAATGAAATAATGCCATTTGCAGCAACGTGGATGGACCTTGAAATTATCATACTAAATGAAGTAAGTCAGAAAGAGAAAGACAAATACTATACATCACTCTTATGTGGAGTCTAAAATATGACACAAATGAACTTATCAACAAAACAGATACAGACTCACAGACATAGAGAACAGACTTGTGGTTGCCAAGGGGGAAATGGAGTGGGGGAGGATGGACTGGGAATTTGGAATTAGCAGATGCAAACTATTATATAGAGAATGGATAAACAACAAGGTCCTACTGTATAGCACAGGGAAATATATTAAATATCCTGTGATAAACCATAATGGAAAAGAATATGATAAAGAATGTATATACATGTATAACTGAATCACTTTGCTGTACAGCAGAAATTAACACAACATTGGAAATCAACTATACTTCAATAAAATATATTAAAAGAAACTTTTCTTGACTAATTCCATGTTGCTTTCAAAGTTTCCTTATATCTGGCTCAGATATATGCTTGCTCCTGAATCCCTTAGGAACAGATATTTTTAACACTGCTCTTAGGTTATATTGGGTTCCAGCATTGGAATGGGGTACAGGATGGTGTGGATCTCAGTTAAAATCGTGATGATCTGCTCCCTACAGGATAAGTGGCACATTGACCTTCGTAAAACAAAAATCCCAGGACATCCTAACTTCGGCCCATTGTGCCAGTATTTTGAGATCCTTATTGTTTATATTTTGGATTGCATTAATGAGCCCACCCAGCTTGTAAACTTGACAAATGCGCTTCACAGTTTATTGACCAAGTTACAAATAAAAACTCTGAATAAACAGGCCTGAGGCCAGATTCCAGAGGCCATCCCAAAGACAGTTTCTTGCATGTGGTTTTGATCCTCTAATAAATATTCTTTGTTGGCTTGCATCTACCCATCTTGTGAACATGCCTTAGATGCAACGCTACAGAACTGAAGAAAAATAGTAATACTAACAAAGATAATAATAATGATAACCCATATTATTGGGCTCTGCGTTAGGCAGCAGGTTAATTTTTTTATGTTAGTATTCCATGTCGGTCTTCAAAATGGAAGCAGATCTCCCCTAATTTCTAGGCCTCTGTTCCAATACCTATTAAGTTTTGCTCTTATTCTAAAACAATACCTCCCTTTGAAGTCTGAGGTGTGTCTCTAATTCTCCTTCAAAGCTGACATCCTGGATCTCACATTTAATGTGTATCTGTAACCAGGATGGTTTCCACGTTCAATACACAACGACAGACAAAGACATCGGACAACTTCTTCCTTTTCTCCTCATCTTTTCCACACAGCAGAAAGACTATGAGCTGAGGACCCAGCAGAACCAGATTCCAATTCATCATTTCCACTGCCAGCGAGTACGCTGTGATGGATGATCTCTGAGGATGAGGAGAGAAGACTAACTCTTCCACACTGGGAATATGTTCGGGAAAGGAATTTCAAAGACAGGAAGGAAAATCGGACGGCACAGCAACTCACTTCAAAGTGAATGAAAGAGAATGATTCTAAAGTGCAAGGTCGATTTCTGCAGACCAGAGGCGTTTATTAGGTTCTCAAGCCCTTCAGCCAGAGGAATATGATAAGGTGTGGGGCTGGTCAGGAACACACAGAGCGTGGGATTCTCATTCGAATCTCAAAACCAGGAACACTTCAATCTTTTTCAATAAACTGGACATCTGGCTGTTATCTGGCGAGTCTAAAAATTGTCCAATCTCATTAACAACAACAAAAATCCAGTTTGAAATCTAAAGGATCTTGTCTGGACATTTATATTGCCAAGAATAAGGATCTAAATAGCATATGTACTTATCATACAAACGTGATTAACAAGAGCTCCTCTCCTTTACAGAGCACATTTCAATTCTTAAAGGAATGTTTCTTTAAAATGCTGTCACACAGTAGCACTTAAGCCAGAAGACACCCTGTTGCTACCAAGTCTTCCAGAAGCACCATTTGGATCACGTGACAGCCGTTCTGAGTTCATTGATTTCACGGTGGACCTAAGTAAGACTTTTTCTATCAAGTCTGGATACTTCATCCCATCTTTCAAGTGCTTCCATAATTGTCCAGCCCTGTGCCGGGCTTTCTAAGCCAGGATCCCCATGGATTCTGGGATCACACACAGGATTCTGTATTTGAAACAAATAACCCAGATGAGTCAAAGGAATTTTTAAGTTCTCTTAGTCTATTTTGACCTACACTGACTGCTCCCTTGTCTAAACAGCCGTAGCGTTTTTAACCTGGATTCCATGGATTAACACTGGATTCCACACTTGACTGTTTTGTAATGGAGCTTTCACTCACTGAATGCCACTCACTTTGCATTCACTTTCCAACTCAGTTCTCCCCCAAATCATGAAAGGTAGGTATCACCTCCTACTTTCAGAGCTGAGGAAAGTGAGGCTTGGAGGGTTTAAGTCTCTGCTCACATTCAGACAGCCAGTAACTGTCAGAGCCGAGATTTGACTATGTGTCTCTTTGGCTTCAGAATTCACATTACTTTTCTACTTCATCATTTGTCTCTCCCAAAGGAAAGCAGGAAAAAAGCTGTTTTGAAGATGCTCCAAATGTATCATTTACTAATTGTGTGCAGGCACATACACATACACACACACGTGTGCATGCATGCATGTATATCCTATTCCTCCAAATGGATTTCAAGTGTTTGATGGTAGCAAATATGTCTTAGACTTGTTTTGTACCTCCGGTGCTGTTGGCACTAGAAGCCCCACGTGGGTTTTCAGATCATAACCAGCGATGTCATACTTGAAGAAATGAGGGTAACACCGTTCACTGAGCACTTAGTATGTCTCAGATGCTCTCCGTGTAAATGATTGGATTCTCATAACAACACTGTGAGATAAACACAGTGCCTATTTTACAGATAAGAAAATAAAGGCTCTGAGTGGTCAAGTAATTTGCCCAAGGTTACATAGTCCCACCTTTCTGATTCTGGCTGTTACGCAAACTCACCATCCCCAAAATTTTTTAAGATAATCTACTCCAATCTTTTTACTCAACAGAGGAGGAAAAAGAAACCCAAACAGAGTAAATAACTTTTGTGAGGTCACAGAGCAAATGGTATTCCAGTTAACCCTGAACAATCAAGGGCGCAGTTAGGCCATATAACTGGATTTAAACATTTTCTGGCAAGCACAACATAATTTGAAATTAATTTTCTCAAAGGTTATTTTTGTTTTTGTTTATAATAAGAACTACTTTAGCAATCAAGACTATAAATCAAAATAATGCATAGTTTCATACTGACAGCCTGTTAGGGGAAAAATTCATTTCTGATGTTCATAATTGCAAACTTCGAAATGTGTTTGTTTAAAAGCTTTTCAATTAAAAGAGAAGAAAGTGAGCTTAGGGTTAGTGAATGGAAATATCATCATTTTCTGTTGTTTCCCTTTGTTTTTCAAAATTTTTACAAGAATGGTTTTATAGCCAAAGCTTATTCTAATTTAAAGAAAAGAAAACAAAGACTTTCATTTTGATTCCTACTAGAAATAAGTTCCTTCATGAGAATGTAAGCTACCAGAGGGCAGCAATCTGTTCACTGATATTTTTTCAATGCCTAAAACGTAGCACACACACAACCCCCCAAAAAAATTAGCACAAAGAAAGTGATTAAAACTACTACTGAATGAGTGACTCTCCCCTATTTCACTTCCATATAATCTATTCTTTCAGATTGGGTGAAAGAAGGAAAGACAAGATTTACAGGAGACTTTGTTTTTAGTTTCTCTTAACCTCATTGTTTTTATGATCTACTAAAGAAATAAAAGTCAGATAATGGTGAAAAAACAGTGAGACTGAAATAAATGAATAGATGAACGCCCAGTGGTCCTGACTTTTACTTTCAATGGAAAGAGCCGGAATTTCAAAGAGGAACCAACACATCCCTTATAGATGTCAAAGATAAGGAAAGATAAAGCATGTGAAGTTTAGAAGCCTCCCCAGACTGGATGGCACAGAAAGATGCAGAAGTGGACATGTTAGTGTCCCAACCTTCTGAGCACACAGGAAATAAATGATGGAAGGAGGAGGGACCACTCATCAGACGCTGTTGTGTGAACCACGGTGGTGGAGATGGTGGCGGGGAGGCGTTTACTGGCCCTATTTCATTTAATCCTCGCTCATTTCCATGGCATGGGTACTATTATCATTTGCATTTCACAAATGAGGAAACTGAGGCTCATGGAGGTGGATTGGGACTCAGAGTGGGGTCTGACTCTAAGCTTTTAACCCTGCATCAGTGTTCCTCCAACTTCAGTCGTTTGCCGACCTCCAGTATAGTTCTGCCACGTTGTATGCACCATCTGTGGCAGCCGTGGCCGTGTGCTGGTCACATTTCCCTGCACGAAAGGCAGGCTTCGATTGTCACGCCCTCAGCATCCGCTACCGCTGAGATCTCCTCGCTGCTCCCCGGAAACGACTGAGCACAGAGGGTGCTGGGCTGGTCCTGCCCAGCGCAGGACTCCCCCCGGGGCACGCTCTGCTCTGGGGGATCCCCCCCCGCCCGGCTCAGCACCACCGCCACCCTGAGGTCTTTCCAACCCTCTCCTCCTTCCCTCTCTCCCTGCACAGAGGTGTCAGCCCCTCCCTGGGGTCTGCAGCCTCTCGCCACCTACTCCTGCCCCCTTCCCTTTATCCTCCACAGTCAGTTTCCTCGGATAAATCTCCTGCACATCAATTCTGTCTTAGTGTCCGCTTCCTGGAGGACCCCGATTTACCGTTATTTACTTATTATCCGTACCATTAATTACATAACACTTTCCTTTTAATTGGATTACTTTTTAAACTAAATCTATATAGTCTGACCTTGACAAAAATATATGTTGAATCTTGAGTTTAATGTGCTAGTTTTATTTTTCCTAATACACTTTGAATATATGTATATATGGCTATTTAAGTAAAAATATTTGAATACGAGTCACTTAAGTCTCTCCCTTGCCGCCAATACATGGATGTAACTTTCTCGGAAATTTTTCCCTTCATCATATTGCTGATAAAATATTTTTGTAAAAAAAGATTGGTGAAGAAGGAAGATTAGAACAGAATGCCAAGTGACATCATCCCAAGTTTTCATTAAGTATTAAGAGTTTGTGTTCTGGGCAGAACCTAGAAGGGAGATTTCTGTACGAAAGAAAACAAACAGGAGAAAATTTCAGAAATCCAGCTGGATTCTGGACAAGAGCATAAACTAACAGCACAGTGGCATCTGTATTTATCACCTTCCTTGCACTGCGTGCCAAGTGGCATATGGATGTTTTGTTGAAATGGCTAAGTTAGATTCTTCCAGCTCTATTTCACACCTGCCCCCACCACCTCCCCCCGCCCCATCCCTGACTTCTTGCTCATCTTTTGGCCACATTTAAAACAGGCAAGAGTTCTGAACCTGTCTGGCAGCTGAGGTTTGCTCAGCAACGAGGATCAAGGAATAGCTCTCAGAATTACTCAGCCCCGCCCACCTCATTTCCTTGCTCGGCACCTTAATTCTACAAGGGAAAAGAATTCAGACAGCGGTTTGAATTTTCCTCTCACAGAGCACCTTGTGGGCTTGCCCTGGTGGTGAACTGATTGACAGACTGGTTTTCCGAAAGGAGACGGAGACCTTGGGGCTGCTGACGGCTGCTTCTATCTGGCTGGGGTAGGAGGGACAGAGAGCCCAGAGGCGGTTCATCTCGCCAGGCTGGGAGAGCTCAGAGAAAGCCCGGAGGAATCCAGAGTGACCCACATTTTATTATTTTCGTTTGTTTGTTTGTTTTGGAACTAAAAATATATTCACAAGTCTTAAATCTAAGGAAGACTAAAGATAAAAAAATGGCCAAAGATGCACCGTGAGCAAAACAACATTGATGTTAAATAAATATACTAACAGCCTCAAGCTGTTAAAGGGACAAAGAGAAATACTGTATTGTGATGAAAGGAACAATCTACCCAACGATCCAATTTTTAGGAAATGGGCAAAATTTATGAATAAACAATTCACAGAAAAACATTAATGGTTCTTAACACAGATAAAAAGGCACTCTACCTCATTCACAAACTACACGTAATTTAAAATTACACTTGAGTACCATTTTTCACTCTATAAGATTGGCGAGTATTAAGAAGTTTGATAAAACGCTGTTGTCAAGGGTGTAGGATAATGTGCTCTCTTATACTGCTGGTGGGAGCATAACCTTTATGTAACCCACCATTTTAGAAAGAAAATGAAATCACGAAATACCATAACCCTCTGTCATGAACCGGATTAATTCCAAGAATGAAAAATTCTACTTGTTCATTTCCTTTTCTTTCCCACAAAACACATGCTTCTAACATGATAGGCATTTCATTTTTCCCGGGGGTGAGTTAGAAGTCTTCAACTCAATGGCAAGTTGAGTCATTTTGGAGAACAAGTAACTCCACGCATTGCTGAATACATCAGTTGGCCCAACAGAAACCATATCTCAAGTCATCCTAGCCCCAACGACTCTCCAAATCTTGAAACTAGGACTTACCTTTTTCCAGAACAGTTTGCCCAGAGGCAGAGAGGTGGGGCCCCCCTTTTCCTTGGCACCTTCCTTTGCTATTTCAGTGGATGTAGAATTCTTGGCAGCCCCTTGGGGCTCCTGGGGCGTAACACTGCCTTTGTCTGACTTGAGGTCGGCTGAAGTGGCGGGTGACTTTTCGGCACCCTATAAGAGTTTAAAAAAATTAAAATGATCTCAGGATTTCAAAAGCAAAAGATCTCTTTTTTACAAATATGGACTGGGGTTACGCATGTTAAGTGTCTTCTTCATAATTTTCTGTATTTTCCAAATATTCTACATGGATGTGGATTTGTGTTAAAATCTTGGAAAAAGATCAAGGCATAGTCCTTTTGCAGAACATATATATATATAGAACCATTATGTAACATGTTTATGTAAGTAACACATTAGGACTCAAAGTGATTGGAAGAGGCACTTGGCTGTTAAAATGTTAGGTCGTGTTGAGGACCCTGGTCTTCTTTCGACCATGGTCATGGCAGTAAAAATAGTCTGAACGTGCACCTCCAATACACACGTATTTGTTTACATGATAAAGATGTATTGTTTTACTAATCCAAATTTGAAAGATGGGTTCCAATAAATATACTTCAAAAGAGAAGTGCTGAAGTTTTCCTCTCACACTCTGCTTCAGAGATTACTGTAGTGATCTATAGTCTACAAAGTTTAGTCTATAAAGGTCTATAGATCTATAGTCTATAGAGTTTGTGTAAAGAACTCAGGGAAGAGGTTTGAGTTTGAAGAGCTTCCACAACCCCCATTTCTTCACTTTTAGATGCAGCTTCCACATCTAAATTAGATGTGACTGGATGGATTGTAATTGATATAAAACTCCAAATGCTATTCACTCAGTCCCTATTCTCTTTCTCCCCCCCACCTTCTCTCCACGCCACCGCCCCCCATCTCTCCCCACTCTGAGCGGCCAGGCTGAGGTCCAATTCCGGGGCATCTGATCTCTTCAGTGACTGGGCTGTTACTTCCATGCTCTGCCACCTCCTGACTCATGGGACAAAGGAAGAGTTAGGAGAATTACAGTCTCCATTTATCTCGACGTGAGTGAACACTGCATTAAAATTTTTAACACTGGGCTCACCTGACCTAACCTCGTCATCTTAAGCATCTTCACTTTAATGATTCTTGGTCCAGGGACTTGTGACACAACCCTTTAAATTCCCAGGGAGGTCAGATCTTTGACTACATTTTCTGAATAAAAGAAAAAAAATCTGGCAGTAAAAACAGGGTGTGGAAAAATTCAGGACATTTCAGAGTATTTCTGATGTTGGAAAGAGTCTTAGGGACCACCTAATCGAATGCCCGAATTTTCAGGGATGGGGAAATTGAGGTCTACGATCTGCCCTACACTAACCAGGGGCACAGTCTGGTCTCAGATCCAGACTTCTGGCTCCTATCTGGCGCTCTTTCCACACTGCACGTTGCCCCTCCAAAGGGAGTTCACAAATAATGTGAACTTTACTATCTGATGTAAGACACAGTATCTTCTGTGCTGACTTTTTTGATACTAAGAGGGAGTCATTTACTGAACAGATTCTATGTTCGAATCAGGAGCTACAGGGCCAATGTATAGAAATGACTTTTGTGATAGGTGATCCTGGAATAATCCCAGTTCCATTTAAAAATGTATAAAACCGCATAATGCTAGGGTTTAAAATAACCTCTGCCTTGTATCAACAGTGCAGTCAAAATGGCTGAGCTCAGACGGTTCTGCATTTATGCATGTTCCAAATGGTCTCGGACACCTGGTGCTGTT
The DNA here is from genome assembly GCF_965194825.1 of Balaenoptera physalus. NCBI lineage: Eukaryota > Metazoa > Chordata > Mammalia > Artiodactyla > Balaenopteridae > Balaenoptera > Balaenoptera physalus. Next base: position 8,278,521 of record NC_138898.1, on the reverse strand, counting down.
TTAGCTCTAAATGGTAATTAAATTAACAAGCACTGGTTGAAGGGGAAGTGCCCTCCACCAACTAGCTTGCTTGCTTTTCCAGAAAATAGGAGGAAAGTATTATGATTTATTCATTTACTCATTAAAAAATGCATCGACTGCCTTCTATCTTCTACCTTCTATCTTGTGATGGGTACTGAGTGCTGGGGTTACACGTCCTCATGGAGAGAGAGAGACACCAAACAAATAATTCCACAAACGTATGTAAAATTTCAACTATGATAAGTGCTGTGGGGTGGAGGGAAGGATTTGGTGCTAAAAAAAAAAAAAAAAAAAAAGGCTAAACTAGGGAATTAGATCCATCATGGCAATCAGGAAGGCTTGATAGAGAACGGGATGCTGTGCCATGACCTGAAGGGTGACTAGAAATTAGCTGGAGGAGGGAGGAGAAGCACACCAGGCACAGGGCACTACGTGCTCTCAGAGCCCTCGGAAAGCATCAGAGAGCCGTGACGGAAGCAGGAAGCAAAGGAGTAGCCAGGCGTGGTCCCCAACACCAACTCCCCTTCTGCTTTCTTGGGAAAATCCCCACTTGCTCAAGGGGTCCATGTTCGACCAAGAATCTGGGGGGTGAGGCTGACCTCACTTCTATCTCTAAGAAAGGGTTCTTGTTGGCTTAAGTAAACCATCCATCCTCCTCATGTCATTACAGTAGATGCTCCATTGCTCCACACTGCTTTGATTTAAATTCTGCTGCTTTGCTTTCTATACTTAGAGATGCCGTGTTACCTGACCAGCTCCTGGATACCCCTTCATATGTGCTCAGCCTACTCAGCCAAAGCCACATGGGGGTTACCAAAAAAAGCTAGTTCTGGAGTTCTAGAATTCTACCAGGACAGGTCTAGTTTGCTTAGCCCATCACACACCTCTGGTTTGGCTGGTTTTACCCTTTCCTTTTGTTCCCCTCAGCCTCCTCTCTCTCTCTCAGCCTCTTGAAGAGGGACTAGGGTCCAAGGAGACTAGGCACAGAGATGGCCAACTTTTAACTCTGATTTAATAATAAGAATAAAAGGTACCAGTGCCAGGCACCGTTTGAAGCAACTGAATGTTCTAACAACAGTCCTATGAGGAAGGAACTAATTGTTATGTCCATTTTATAGTTAGGGAAATTTTGGTCCCAGGTGGTTAAATAACTTGCCTGTGATTGCACTTACAAGGCGACAGAGTTGGCATCTGAATCCAGGGAGTCTGATACCCAAACCCAGACTCTGAATAGCTACTCTGTCTACACTGCTTCCAACAGACCAAGGTCTCCCCACTCCACGTGCTGTTGTGCCCATCAGGGGATGGAACCGTCTACGCCACATGCATTCTCAGCCACGGCAATCTTAACTCCACGTGGGGGAAAGTTGGGGGGTGAGATTGCCCTTGTTCTTGGGGCGGTGTGTTATGGGCAATTTTTAGATGTTTATATTGCCTATGGCCCTACTAAGGGCCACAGTACATCAACAGATAAACAGTGTAGCTGTTGTACTAAAATTCCATGGGGAGAAGGGCAATTAGGGAGAAAATATCTAAAGAAGCTTCATGGTGGGGGGGTGATAATGGGAAAAAGGTTGAGAAACACATCTATACTGATCAGTTTTGTTGGGAAATGGCCAATTCTCTTTGCCCTGGGAAGATACCCTGAGATCTTCGAAAAACATGACAAGGACATGACCCTATCATATGTATAGTAATATAATATAATGAATATATCTGTGTAACTGTTGAGTATGCATCTCTCTGGCCAGAGTATGAGTTCTGTGAAGGTAAGAGCTGTTATGTCTTAGTCACCATTACATTCCTACCTCCCGTCAGACCCAGTGTCTGGCTCAAAACAGGCATTAAATAAATAACAAATTAATTTTACGAGAGGGGCCACAGAGAGCTACCCACATGGCATCCTGCCATGTCATGTTTCCGTCCACCCACCCCCTCCTTACAGGGCTGTGGAGTCACACACCCCATTAGTCATCCTCTCCCTGCCTACTCATCTCCTCGCTTCCCAGAGAAGTGCCCCAAATGGTGTTCTGCCAGCATCCACTGAATTCATACTCTTTGTCTGCATTATGGAGGAGACTACGAAAATTCTATCCATGTTTTTTGAAGACAATCCCCTGAGTAGGGTTGCCAGATTTAGCAAATAACAGTGAGACTATAGGATGTCCTGTTAAATCTGAATTTCAGATCAACAAAGAATAATTTTTTTGCATAAGGATGCCCCAAATATTGCCTGGGACATAACTTAGATTTATACTCAAAAATTATTTGCTGTGTATCTGAAATTTGAATTTAACTGGGTACTATTTATCTGGCAACCCTACCCATGAAATTCTAATGTATTAGATCTGGAGACTGCATATCAGATGACTTACCTTCTTCCACAAGAAGTTTTCATCATTTTCACATTTGAGTGTGGGAGAGGGTATGTGTTAGTAAGATGGAAACATTGTACCAAGAACCAAAAAACAATGAACGTGCGGCATAAGCTTATGAACCCTATGAGGTAGCTGCTAATATTTTAGCTGCCTTAATGGAGAGGGTGGGCATTGAGCAAACCTGAGTGGGGAGGGGAACATTTCTGGGCGTGGCAAAGACATTCTAAAACAATGTCCTGCTTTGTGTGTATGTGTCATGTCCAACGTTTGAAGGTCGTGTGAAAAGGTTTTATTCTGAGGAATCGCATGTGATTAAGCCAAGAAAAAAAAAATTCAGATTCAGCAAAGAAACGCTGACACCCTTATTATTTATAAAAATAAACTCATTTCATTGATTAACGTCAGCCTTTCCTCCTCTTTGAAACTAAGCAAATTCTTTTTATAGGAAGGAAAATTGACATACAAAGAAATGAACCGAGGAGTTAACCAGAATTGGTAACCACTGTATTTTTTTTTTAAGAGCAAAACTAGAAGATAACGTTTTATCCTTGAATTTGCTTGGATGTCTTCTTTTCTGTCCTTGGTCACACTGAAATCAAGGCGGATGAGTATCACACCTCCCATAATCATGCAACAAGGTTCACTGATGGACTCTGGCTGGGCAATTTTAATGGCCCTGTTTTCCTATCTTTTTGGAAGACAGAACAACCAATTGAGGAAAAGAAAAACACTGTCCTAGGCATGAAGGTAAAAGCCAGTGAGATCTACCACACTGCTGTATAAATGAGAATTAAGAACATCTGAGAATTGTCCCCTTACTTTACTTCGACGTAAAAAAATAGACCAAATGTAACTCAAGGCAAAACCTTAGGTCTGCGTTACAGAATCCCAGAAAGTGTCGTTTCTTCCCCGTCATCCCAGTGGTTTTAGAATCCTCTCCTACCCCAAAAGTCAACTCAGTTGGCAGGATGTGAAGCCAACAGTTTGGGGAAGCCCCAGGAATACTGAACTTGGGTGGTCCACTTGTGGGAGGGGAGAGATTCTGGAGGCATGAAATGAATGTCGTGATGAGATGCAGATCTGCGGGGGTCGGGGGAGGGGGAGTCATAGCGTCTTAAACTTTCAAGGCCCCCTACTCACCAAAGCACCCCGTGGGAATTCAGCTAGATTCCTTTGTACCAGATCCATGACACATTTCACTAGCAGTTACCAAACTGTCGCCCACATACAGTGGTACCACTTTTTAATGTTCCCTCCCCCATTGCAGTATCTCTCATCCACCTCCTTGTCTCGTTACAGAACAAAATAACCCTGTATAGAAATCGAAGGGTGGCTTCATAACATAATTTGTTTATGCAAATATAGATTCTGCTGGGAGAGCTTTCTATGGAGCTTTTATTTGCATACACAATCCTGGGACTACAACATCCAGCTGGGGAAGTTTTTCAAATAAGTTCATTCAATTTAGTGGAGAATGGTGGATATTTTAAACAAATTTAGAAGCATGCTGGCCCAAGTCAGGGATCCTTTTAATTGATGGCTTCAGACAAATACTGGCATTTTCTTAGACATTAGAAGAGTGAAATCTCCAAAACTCAGTTTTCTGTTGTCTTTACTTCCCAAGAACGTGGAGCCAGAACTTGCTCTGCCTTCATTCATTGTTTTGTTCTGTCTGGGCTTCCATCTGGGTTCAGTATAAGTTTAGTTAATACAGGGAAGAGATGGAACAGACCACAGGAAGATAGAATTGTTATCTTGAAGTTAGAAGAGCATTTCCCAAAGTATAGCAAGCATACCATTGGTGGGATCAGAGATGGCCTTAGATTGTGCTATGATATTAAATAATATTAAAATCGTGAAAATACTTTTCCTTTTTCAATTCTCATCTTTCTAAGACCATTCAGGGGAAAATCTCAGTCTGGGGCTGGTAGAGAAATCTTTAACATTTCCCTACCGCTGGCTAATTGCCTTTTCATAAAGCTAGAAAGGGCAATAGATTCGGAGCTTAACACAAGCGAGACAGCTAGAATGTAATCTCTTTTTTTATTGCCCATATAATGGTACATTCCTCTTATGAAAAATGATCTGCTTTTCCAAGCGTGATGTAATACAAAGTTTCTTTTACAGATATCTTTAAATAGGAAGTGAGTCAATTTCAATATAAAAATATCAAGTAAATAGTGGTATATCTGCCAAAAACGATGAAGGTGGTATGCAAACATTCAACATTTGGGAAACACTAGGTTAGAAGAATAATCTCAGAACCCTGGTCCACACTAGGAAAGTAGTCTGAGATGTTTACAATTATGGGCACTTAAAATCTCTGAAATTTGATTCACATAGTACTTAATTCCCCTCTAATGATTTCTACCACCCAAGGCTCTGTCTTCACTGAAGTGGAGCTGGCTGGATACAGGATGGGCGCATGTGTCATGTGGTGAAGACCAGGGTTCTTATTTTTCCTCCTAGTTTAACAAGATACAGACCTTATGCCTAAAGAATTTTCTAAAGGCGAGTCCTAGCCTGGGGCTAGGCAGATGCTTTTTCTTGGTGCCTTTAGCCTGGATCTCGGAGGTCTTCCGCCCAGCTTGTCCATCACAGGCACTTTCTGCTTTAGATGCCTTTTGGGCAACAGCAGTCACAGCTTAGAACTTTGTTTTTAAACAGAATGCATTTTTTTTTTCTGTTGTTTTTAAGTGCAGTAATCCACTTTGTCAATTAGCTGCTGGTGTATCACCCCCATCTCCCAATCACAAGACATCATGTGAATGCTTATCTTTTTCAAACTCTCAAAGACGATTTGTTAAAGTGCAAATTCACAGTCTATCTCAGGTACATGTTGATTTTCAACACGGCAACCTATTTAAATGACCCAGATTAATGCAGCTCCATTTGCTAAAGACAATGACAAGATATTTAAGCTTTGTCTACAGGACATGTAATATCCAGGTGAAAAAATTTAAAAAATAAACAAGATAATACAGTCCCTACCCGATGATTTTTAAAAATCTAAATGCTATTGCCACGTGAAACAGAAGAAAAAATACCTGAAGACAAGCAATTTATTTTTGCATCCTGGAGTCAAGTACTGCCACTAAATGGCTTTCATTCTCAAACTGATCTCCTCTTTTTCCGTATTAGAAACTTCAGGGAAGCAGGATCACCCACAAAAATTTCAACTGACTTCTAGATGGGCAGATCTCCTGGGCAAAAGAGGTTTCTAGAGTGAGTCAGTCCACTGAGCCAAAGTGAGGGGAAATTGGAACTAACATAGCCCAGCTACAACCATTCAGAATTGTTGACTCAAGTCACAAATGGCAGGGGATTTTGTGTGGGCAGCAGTGGAGTGTGCTAAAAATTGCCCAGGGCCAAATAAGAAGACGGACAAAAGTGTTGACATTTCAAAAGCATGAATCCAAGAACTTCAGTAGAAAAGATGTCAAGAGGGCAGGTATGAGAACCAGGTTGGCAGAAAGAGGTCTGTTTGTGGGCATCACGGACGACCTACATTCACAAAACCCGCTTTTGAGATCCAGTTCCATCAGCAATGAGCGCATAGCTCTCTGGCCAGGGCCGTGAGATTTTACCACTAGGTACTTTCAGCTCGGACCACATTCTGGGTGGGGGAAGAGTCTTGATGCGTGAGCAGCTAAAGGGAGTGAGGGCATCAGGTCACTCGGGAAGCCACACAACACACCCACATACCCCACTGTTTATAGCCTATTGTGCTGACTATGTGATTTCCAACAATGCAAGACACAGAACCCAAAGAGAAACATTTGGACCCAACCATTCATTGAACTTGACCCTAGCTGCCTTGTAGCAAATAAATAACCTTATAGGAAAATGCACGTAGATACCTCAGATATATCTTTTTTTTCAGTGGAAGAAGAAAATTCTAGAGGAACCAATCAGTACAGTACAGATGTAATCCTGGTGTTCAGTCTGTCCTGCTGTGATTATGGAAATAGGGATCACCTACATTTGAATAGAGCTCCATGGTTTACCAGGCACTATCACACCTTCATTCAGTCCTGGGGTTGGGGAGGTAGAATTTTTATTGCCCCAGTTTTAGAGATGTGGAAATTTGGGTTCAGACAGGTTAGGATCACACAGCTATCAAGTAGCAGGACTGCGGCTCGAACACAGGTCTTCTGAGACAAATTCTAGGATCCTTTTCACAACTTAGCCCCTTCAAATATGGGGAGCAGATATACTGGGTTGGCCAAGCCATTTGTTTGGTCCCAGTGCCTTTCAAAGCACTTTCAGTTATCAAAAGGAGGATACAAGACATTTATCTGTCACCAAGTTAAATTTCCCTCACGATTCCTGTGAAATTTAAACCACGTGTTCTACGAAAGGAAATCGGTTCTCTCAAGTGCAAAGGGAAAACATCTCTAGAAAGTAGTCATTCCAAACAAAATGTACTTTGAGGGGGACTGGCTGAATTTCTAGGATGACAGTGAAAAAGCACACGCTCTCCAGGGCGTCCTAACCCCTCTACATGTTCCTTCATTTGGCAAGTGTCGACTGGTGACTATTTCATGCCACCAAGCAATTGCTGTTGCAGTGGAGACTAACTTTTTTCAAATTACATGAAAAACAAAGCAAGACATATTTTTTAAAAACCAAAATCTAGCAGCTCACATCTGCTTTAAATTGAGTCTCACCACTTTTGCATTTCCAGTGGCTAACTTTAACCATATTCCCTGGGTCTCTCTACACACAACTAAAAAGACTAAGATGATATATAATTATTAGTATTCTGTTCTTATTCTCTGTAAGAAATTGGTTTTTATGACATTATTTAGCCAGAATTGGCACATATTTCAAGCTTCCCACCAAAATTTTCATTAAAATACCATTAATGTAAGTGGAACATTTTAAAGACAATCTAACAGCACTATTAAATTGCTAAATATGTATATATCTGTGTATGTATATCACACGCACACAAAATTCAAAAAACAAAGAAGCATACATAAATTCAAATCCAATTCTACACAGAAACCCAAACCCAAACACACTTCAAATGACCTACCGTGTCTTCCAGATCTTTTTTTGTTTCAGCTTTGTTAGGCGAAACCTTAAAAGTTTGAGAAAAACCAAATGTTAAAAACCATAGCTCTGTAGGGTATTTCTCCTTCTTTCTTTTTTTTTTTTTTTTTGGCTGTGCTGTGCGTCTTGCGGGATTTTAGTTCCCTGACCAGGGACTGAACCTGGGCCCCGGCAGTGAAAGTGCCGAGTCCTAACCACTGCACCACCAGGGAATTCCCTATTTCGTATTTTTATTTAGGGTGGTCCACTTCACTCTACAAGTAAGGAATGTAATGAGAAGTCCTTTTAATTTAGTAGAAACCCATGGACTTCTGGGTAATACCTAAGTATACATAAGTTAACAAAGTTAATATTTTATAATGAAACGCATCAGATCTTATACATTCACTAAGAGCTTGACCACATTCAAAACTGTCTCCTGGATGGCTACACACTTTCCAACAAGTCCACCACTAATCCAAACAAATGTACAACCCTTTGGTGTTTGTGGCACATTCGGTTGACTTTTTCTGTTTTATCTTTTGAAGTTGGTCTTGGTCTTTGGGAATAGCCCAAACACTTGGAGCTGTCTGTTTAATTATGCATTCACTCATTCAGCCCTTTTTTGAGTGTCTGGCAGGTGCCAAGCTGCGGGGTCTGAAGAGTCAGACAGGAGCAAGCAATGCAAGATGTGGGTCCCTGCCTCCACCCAGTCAAATGGGAGCTTTAGATGTAACAAGATAGAAAGTGATTTCTACAGTTCTATTTGCCATTTGAGTGGCAAAAATGCTTTGATAGGTCAGCAACTCAGGGAAGTATTTTCCAATTATTTTTATGATCAATGAGCATAAGATATCCAATTGCGGTAGCGTTCTACTACCACATAGCTCATGTCGTATAGTTAATCTCACAGTTCCCAGCAACTAAAGACGCCTTCACTGAAAGCCAATTCCCTTACGAAGCACATCTTGTCCCTGTTCTCCAATGTCCCAGCTGCATCAAGCCGTTTAGAGCAATAACATTCAAGTATGCATCATTCTTAGATCTAACAAAACTTTCGAGCAATAGAATTGAGGAACAGAATAGAAAAGGAGATGAAACTGCTTACCAGAGTTTTAAAGAAGCTCATGATGGAATTATTATTCTCTGTCTGGGGGTCCTCCTTTGCAACCTCCAGTTCTTCAGGGACCCCGGGGACAGAGCAACTCACAGTTGGGATTTCCTGTCCTTCTTTTCCCGTGCCGTCAGCTATGTCCTAGGAACAAGACAGAGTTTTCATGGTTGCAACTTGTTGAATGTGGACTCTCAAAGTAATATTTTTGCTTCGCACTCCTGTCTCCCTTACCCCCTAATTCCAGCCATACTTCTTCTGCCCACGGGGGTGTAGAACAATCAGGAGCTTATGAGAGTCACTCTTCCTTCCCCGCCCCCTCTTTCTAACATAATCAGCATTTGCAGTTAGTTGGAGGGACATTGTTTGGAGCCAGAGGCTAACAAACACAGCAGTGCACGTTGCATCCCAAACAAAAACCCTTTTCTCCCAATTCTGCACAGAGGTTATGTATGATGCCAATATTTTGTGGTCTTCCAGTTTAATCATGGAAGATGCCTCTATTTGATTTTCCACAATCCCCACAGTGGTGAATTGTATCAACTGAAAAAAAAAGTACTGATATTTTAAAATAATAATTCCGCTTTCAGGATCTGGGAGCTAATTGTGCGAAGGATGTGCTATTGGGACGGATTTTCCTCTCTAACTCACCCAGGAGGGTGGGATGCATGCTGAATATCCTCCTTTTTTCACGTTCACTCCCATGACCTTGGGCCAAGCCAGGTTACCTCAAACCCATTCATTCTTCAGGCTCGGGCTCAAGTTTACTGTCTCCATTGAAGTCTTTCTGGGTCACAGCACCCATGGAACCTACTCCCTTCTCTGAGTTTCTAGACCACCTCCTCCTGCACACTCACTTGGCACGTGGGTTACCCTAATGCCAAGGACTGGGCCAGAATAGCCTGCATTAAAAACGGGGTTATTGTGGAACGGCGATAAAAATGCATAAACAAATTTTGGTGAATATTTTAAAAAGTAATAATAATGCTTGTATCCCACAGGGTTTCCCTCAGCCCCAGCACTCCCTCTAAATGGAGCAGTGCTTCTTGTGAAATGCCTCTTAAAGAGCTGGAACTTCATAAAGCCCAACGCAGATAGAAGCCATGGCCTTAACAAGCTTCTCGACGTTTCTAGTTAATTCCAGGCAAAATGTGTTTTACTTGGGAAGAGATGAACTTTTAAACAGGTTCTAATATAACTTACTGTTCATATTAGAATAGAACTCTAATGAGTGGAACTTTTTATAATGCCTAGGTATAATTCGGATCCAGGTTGTTAAGTAGGTTGATAAGGAGGATGGCTGAAAAGTTTGTTTATAGCAGATGAGTGTGGTATACCTACAGGGGTGGTGATTTTACTTTAGGTGGTGCATACACATGCACACATACACGTGCACATACATGCACGAGGTTATTCTTTAAAAGTGCTTTTTGGAAAGATATTTCTTTAGTACAATGGATATTTTTGCTTGGATGAAGTTGAGTAGAAAATTTTTAGATAAAATGTTAAATTAAAAATATTACATAAATCAGGACTCCCCTGGTGGCGCAGTGGTTAAGAATCCACCTGCCAATGCAGGGGACATGGGTTTGAGCCCTGGTCCGGGAAAATCCCACATGCCGCGGAGCAACTAAGCCCGTGCGCCACAACTACTGAGCCTGCACTCTAGAGCCTGCGAGCCACAACTACTGAGCCCTCGTGCCACAACTACTGAAGCCCACGCGCCTAGAGCCCACGCTCCGCAACAAGAGAAGCCACCGCAATGAGAAGCCCATGCACAACAACGAAGAGCAGCCCCCGCTCGCCGCAACTAGAGAAAGCCCGCGTGCGCAGCAACGAAGACTCAACGCAGCCAAAAATAAATAAATAAATTTAAAAAATATTACCTAAATCATCAAGCAGGTGTTTGGAACATGAGCCATTATGAAAGTGGTACCAGGACTAAATCTAATGGAGAGGTGCCCCACTAGGCCTGACGGAGCTATTGCCTAGGAAAAAGTTATTTCCAACCACTCATTTACTCACCTTCGCTCAATAACTTGATGGGGGAATTCTGACCATGTACAAACTGTATAGAGGCAACATGACATTAGCACCGGCTCTGGAGCCAGCCCGCCCAGACTCCACTCTCTGCTCCATCCTTCACACCAGTGCGATCCTGGGCATGCTCCCTGACATCTGTGCCTGGGTTTGCTCATTTGTAAAAGGGTAATCAGTAGCACCTGCCTCTCAGAGTTGTTGGGGTGTAAATGGGATAATCCATCGACAGGATTTAGCATGGTGTGTAGCACACAGTAAACATGCAATGAATGCTAGCTATTATTATTATTACCATTATTGTTACTATCATAGTTTAAGTTACTGAGCCTTGTTCTGAGCCTGGTGAGATTAACAAAACGAATCAGACACGTTCCTCTCTTGAGATGCTTACAGTCTCACAGTGGATAAAGGCCAGCAGAGAGGGATAAGTACTCGGATAAAAAGATAAAAGAATTCTACTAGCCCACTTAGCCCTGCACAGCTAAAAATGAGGAAGATGAGGGAATGGAGGGTGACCAGGGTGATGCTACTTCTGACAGTCAGTGACGTTCTCTAAGAAGTTTGCATGCAGGTGGGGAAGGCAACTATTCTGGGGGGGTGTGACCCCCCCCCAGGCTGGGCCAGCTGCTCTGAGCCACTCTGGTCTCACAGCCCCTGGGCTCCCTAGCGCTCACCACAGTGAATGGAAGGGTCTGCGTCTGGTCACCCCCAGCTCCCAGACTTGGAGCTTCCTATGGGAGACCAGGGGGCATGATTCCTCTCTGTGATCCCAGGGCTGGACACACAGGGAGCATTACTGAACTTCCTGGAGATAAACTGAACCACAGGGAGGTCAACTGAAGAGGAAACAAATCAGTAAAACGCCGGGCAGTCCCACGGGTCTAGTTGCCATCAGGGAAAACCTGCCAGGAGGGAGATCCTCTGAGCAAGGGAGATAACTACTAGTATTTCTTCACCCAGGATAGAGAACTCGGGCTGGAGAAGACACAGTTCGACAGAATTCTGGGAGTGGAGGGGCCCCTCAACTTTCTGCTCAGTCCTGTGGCATCTTGTCCAGACATCTCTGAAGATGCTTCCCTGACTCCCCCCGTGCAGTGATGTCTCCAGACGTGGAGAGCAGCTCATGGACGACAGACCCTGCGGGCCCAGTGCAGGGAGCTGGCTTGTTGGCCCAGGGCTCTTCCCAAGTGAGAGTTTATGGTCTCTCAAACTGAACTTGAGCCCTTGTTGTGAAATATGTTTCTCTTCTTAGGCTGGTTTTAAAAAAGAACATAAGACTCTGCTTCCAGGAAGAAGGAGGATATAGACTTTCCCTTATTCCTCCCTCTAAACACAGTGGAAAATCCTGGACATTATGTAGAAAACAAACACAAAAGGACTCCGAGTGGTGGAGAGGAGAAGGCAGACCAGCTAGGCACCTCAACAACTGTTGTTGAATTCAACGGTGGTGAATTCCCTGGGTTATCCTTTTGCCGCAGATATCCTGGACTTGGAGTTGGAGAAGCCAATGACCTGGAAACACCGATGGGCACTGGCCAAAAAAACCCTCTCGAAACGCCTGCTCGAACCAAAGGGCCAGGAAAGGGCCAGTCTAGCATGACAGAAAGCTTTTAGACAATAACTGCTCTCCACCAGCCAAACACCGTAGAAATGCAAATAAAAACCACAATGTAATATCACCTCACACCTGTCAAAATGGCTATCATCACACGACAAGAGATAACAATGTTGGCGAGGATGTGGAGAAAAGGGACCCTTGTGCATTGCTTGTGGGAACCTAAACTGCTGCAGCCACTATGGAAAACAGTATGGAGGTTCCTCAAAAAATTAAAAATAGGCCTACTATATGATCCCACAATCCCACTCGTGGGAAAGAAAATGAAAGCAGAATCTTGAAGAGATGTCTCTACTCCCATGTTCATTGCAGCATTATTCACAATAGGCAAGATATGGAAACAACAAGTGTGTCTGTCTACAGATAAATGGATAAAGAAGACTGTATATAATATATATTATTCAGCCATGAAAAAGAAGATAATCCTGCCATTTGTCACAACATGAATGGACCTTGAGGGCATTATGCTAAGAGATAAATGTCAGAGAAAGACAAATACTGTATGATATCACTTATATGTGAAATTTTAAAAAGCTGAACTCATAGAAATAGAGAATGGAAAAGTGATTGCCAGTGGTTGGGGGGTGGGAGAAATGGGGAGATGTCGGTCAAAGGGTACCAACTTCCAGTTATTAGATGAATAAGTTCTGGGGAATCTAATATACAGCATGGTGACTATAATTTACAATACTGTATTATATACTTGAAAGTTTCTAAGAGAGTAGATCTTAAATGTTTTCATCACAAGAAAGAGATGGAAATCATATGAGGAGATGGAAATCATATGAGGTGATGGGAGTTGTTAACTAACCCTACTGTGGTAATCATTTTGCAGTATATACGTGTATCAAATCATCAAGTTGCACACTTTAAACTTACACAAAAATTATATTTCAGTTACATGTCAATAAAGTTAGGAAATAATACCATTTATGCTTGTACCAAAAATGAAACACAAAATATGTACAGGACTTATATGCAAAAAACTATACAATACTGATGAAAGGAATTAAAGAACATATAAACAAACAGAGAGACATACAATGTTCATGAACTGGAAGACTCAACACAATAAAGATGTCACTCCTCCCAAGTTGATAGACAGGTTTAATGCAATTCCTATCAAAATCCCAGCAAGATGTTTTGTAGAGATAGATGAGATTGTTCTAAAATTTATAAGTCAAAGGAATTATAATATCTAAAGCAATTTTGAAAAAAAAGAATTAAGTGGGAAGAAGCAGCCTACCTGATTTCAAGCCTTGTTATTTAGCTATAGTAAGCAAGGCTGTGTGGTACTGGTGGGTAGAAGCATAGACACATAGTTGAGTGGGCCAGAAGAGAGAACCCAGAAATAGACCCACACAAATGTGCCCAACTGAGTTTTGACAAAGGTGCAAAAGCAATTCAATAGAGGAAAGATCAGCTTTTCAATAAATGGTGCTGGAACAATTTGACATCCATGGGAGGAAAAAAAAAAAAAAAAGAACTTCAATCTAAGCCTTATACCTTATACAAAAAATTAACTCAAAAAAAAAAAAAAATTAACTCAAAATGGACCAAGGACTTAAATACAAATTGTAAAGTATAAAACTTTCAGGGGAATTCCCTGGCAGTCCAGTGGTTAGGACCCTGTGCTTGCACTGCAGGGTGCACGGGTTCGATCCCTGGTCAGGGAACTAAGATCCCACATGCTGTGCAGCAAGGTCAAAAAACAAACAAACAAACAAAAAACAAAACAAAAAAAACTTTTAGAAAAAAATAAGAGAAAATTTCTGGGATCTATGGCAAAGAGTTCTTAGACTTGACATCAAAAGCATAATCCATAAAAGGAAAAAATGATGAACTGGTCTTCATCCAAATTAAAAGATTTTGCTTTGTGAAAGATCCTATTTAAAAAATGGAAAAAATGGGACTTCCCTGGTGGCGTAGTGGTTAAGACTCTGCGCTCCCCATGTAGGAGGCCCGGGTTCAATCCCTGGTCAGGGAACTAGATCCCACACGCCGCAACTAAGAGTTTGCATACCACAATTAAGGAGCCCTCGTGCCGCAACTAAGATCCCGTGCAACCAAATAAATAAATAAAATTTTTTTTTAAATGGAAAAAAAAGCTAGAATGGGGGAGAAAGTATTTGCAAACCACTTTTCTGACAAAGGACTAGAATCTAGAATAAAGAATTCTCGAAGCTCAACAGTAAAACAAACAAACAAACAAAAAACTCAAGCAATCCAATTAGAGAATGGCAAAGACATGAAGAGACATTTCACTGGACAAAAGATATAGATGGCAAATAAGCACATGAAAGATGTTCAATTTCATTAGCCATTAGGGAAATGCAAAGTAAAACCACAATAAGATATCACCACACACCTATCAGAATGGGTAAAGTGAAAAATAGTGACAGTTTCAAATTCTGGCAAGGATGCAGAACAACTAGATCACTCATACTCTGCTGATGGGAATGCAAAATGGTACAGCCAATCGGGAAAAGTTTAGCAGTTTCTTAAAAAACTGAATATGCAACTCCAATATAACCTAGCAATTACACTCCTGGCTTTTTTTCCCCCCAGAGAAACGAAGACTGACATTCACACAAAACCCCATACATTAACGTTTATAAAAACTTTATTGTAATGGCTAAAAACTGGAAATGACCAAATGTTTTTCAATGGCCCTCATATTTTACTGATTGAAGTATAAACTATTTCAGTCCTGATGGAGGGCTGAAATTTTGGCATTATCAACTAAAATTTAAAAAAGAATATATTCTTTTACCAAGTGATTCCACTCCTAAGAGCTGATTTTAAACCTCAATTCACCTAAGTGTGAAATAACAAATACACGAGCTTATTCACTACAATGAGGTCATGGCAAATGTTTGGAAACCTGCCAAATGTCATTAATAAGGTCCTGGGTAAATAAATCATGGTACATCCATTCATTGGAAAACTATGCAAGTATTACAAATGAGGAAGCTGTACAGATATAGAAAGTAGTGTTAACTGGAAAAAAAAGCATGGAATAGAACAGAGTGTATATTATATTACCATTTGCTTAAAAAAGAAGGAATGTGAATTTATACTTGTCTTTTGCTTATATATGCTCAAGAAAGACTCATTTAAAAATACAAACAGTGATTATCTATTGCGGGTGGCATTGGTAGAAAAGTATACCGTTTTATAATTTCTTATTTTGAGCCATGTGAATGTATTATCTATTAAAAATTAAAATTAAAACAAAATGTGGGCGACTAATTCCAAATTTTAAAAAACATCCAGAGGGCCACGCTCAACACAGTTTGTAAGACGATCCAGCCCAAGGCCACCGCTTTGTGACCTATGCCCTAAATATCGGGTTATTTGTAGGGTCTTTGTCCTTAACTACAAATACGTCTTTGCTATTCTCATGAGGCCTGCAGATCATTCTCAGCAAACAGAAATTTTAGATAGAAACACAGGTGTTCTCCAGGAAATATCTGGAAACTTCTTTTTAAGCAAACAGGTGTCCATGGTGTCAGCTTGTTTTTCATCCATATGGAAGAGGCCTGTATTTTTTTCCTTTCTGTTGGCTTCAAAGGGCAAACAGATAGGAACACTAGTTAAGTGATCACAATTTGTCATGTTGAAAAATTATGCTGCCTTATCCTAATTTGATTGCCTATAATAAAACGCATATAGGGCTTCCCTGGTGGCGCAGTGGTTGAGAATCTGCCTGCCAGTGCAGGGGACACAGGTTCGAGCCCTGGTCTGGGAAGATCCCACATGCCACAGAGCGACTAGGCCCGTGAGCCACAATTGCTGAGCCTGAGCCTGCGCGTCTGGAGACTGTGCTCCGCAACAAGAGAGGCCGCGACAGTGAGAGGCCCGCGCACCGCGATGAAGAGTGGCCCCCGCTTGCCGCAGCTAGAGAAAGCCCTCGCACAGAAACGAAGACCCAACACAGCAAAAAATAAATAAATAAATAAATTTAAAAAAAACAAAAAAAACAACGCATATAGAACTTCTGGCACCTTCCTTCCACTGTAAATTGTCAACTGGCTTTCGTCTTTCTCTACGCAAGGTCTGCATTGTCCAAGTGAAAATACAAGTGAAGGCAGGATGATCAAGGCTAAAAAAAGCCTTGTCTGGAACTATTTGTGATGAATGTCTACCTCATCTAGATGTCCCCACCGATTGTGCATACTGGTTTCATTTTGAATCTTTGTACCAAGAAATCAGTGTCTAACAGGCAGTTTAACACAGGAAAATTTGTCTAAAAAATGTTGACTGGTACAGAAACCCATTACTCTTTTCCATCTGTTGGAAATTCGAGCCACATGCTGTCTGGGATTAAAGGGAGGAGCTGTGTTTCCTCTCCCACTTGGTTGCCCCTGCAGCACAAAGGGCATCATTTGCTCAGCAACAATTCTCTCCAGACAAACATCATGTCTTTACTTTTTTTGTTCTGGGAGCACATCACCTGCATACACCCATTGTCAGATTGGGGATGAAAAACGGGATTTGGTTAATTCTTAAAGATAAAAATTTATCCTCCAATTTTCATAGAAGGGGAAGCAAATGACTTAAACAAGCAGGAAGGAACTCTAAGAACAAAGTCTACCAATAATATTTAACAGAACGTCAACATTTCCGAAGCAGTTGGGATTTTTCTTTTTTAAACTTTGTTTTACTACAAAGCCCAAAACCACCGAAGGAGTGTCCACCCCTGTAGCTAATTTTGTATTTTAATTTTTTCCCACTATACCTTCCCAATTCACATCAACGGATAAAAATGCACTGACATCTTTTACGCCCATGGCAAAAATAAGGAAAGAACTCAAGTAGCACAACCTTAAGGAATGCCAATTACGAAAGGACTTTGAAAACTGCCATCCACAACAAAATTTCTCTTTCCAAAATACACATTAGTTATACGTGTTAAAAATCAGTGTTATTTCTGAGCAAGAAATTGCCACACAAGCTCTGGATTGCACAGTTCCGGAATTACTGTGAGTGAAAATAACCTCCTGTTAAACCGCTTGTTACTACTGCAGTTTCTAATACAATTCAGGATGCTGCAAGCTTCATAGCGCTATCTAGTGGAGGAATCAGGAAATTACCTAGATTGTAGTATTTTCCTTATACTTAGGCAGTACTCAGTACTTGCTCAATTTCTAAAAAAGAGAAAATCTAGATGAGCAAAGAGTAAAAATATAACATGCACCCATTATCCCATTACAGAAAATAACTACTACTAACAATCTGCAATTTTTCTTTCCACACCCCTCTTTGGGTGGAAGGATGAATATGTGTGGGCAGGCAAGGCAAAATGATTTTTACCCAAAAGTGACCTTTCTGTATATACTATTTTGAAAGTTGCTTTTTTCTTTCTTTCTTTTTTTTTTTTTTCGGCCGCACCACGTGGCATGTGGAACTTCCCCAACCAGAGATGGAACCCGCACCCTCTGCAGTGGAAGCACAGAGTCTTAACCACTGGACCACCAGGGAAGTCCGGAACCTGCTTTTCTTATTTAACGTTATGTTATAACCATCTTCACATGTCAATACTTCTATTTCTATGTCATCTTTGTTATGATGTCCAATGTAAGGGTGCACCAGAATCAGTACAAAAACCCTGCAATCAGATCTTTTAGATCTTCCCAACTTCTCTCTTACAGAAAATGCCAGACTTAAAAAAAAAAGCTTGTGGATAAAATGTTGCCCATTTTCTCAATAAATTCCTAGATGTCAAATTGCCTTTTCAAACTTCTTAAGACTTTAAAATTGTGTACTGCCAAAGTGCCACGGTTGAAATAAACTTCCTAGTGATCCAGGTAGTTAAGAAATTATCAGACACTTCAGAGGGCAATAAAAAGAACATAAAAGTATTGAAACGTGAAATCTAGATTTTCATTGTCTTCTGGTATGTTTTCTAATTGGGGAATCTGCATGACACAGATCTAAAAATGCTCCACTTACCTATTTTTCCCTTCTCTTTTTGGGAGGAGAGAGTGGCAACTGTTCATTTTAGCTGCTTATACTAATTGAATCAAGCAAGGTTGGACCAATTATCCAGTATGATGCTCTTTATTATAAATCATAAGATCACCACCTGTTTTAATACTCTGTAGACATAACCTCAGGATGTTAAAAACTCATATTCTATCTTGGTGGCAGAAGTGTAACATAGCACCTTGACATGGTAGAGCCTCATTAGCCCATGATATTGACGGATGCAGAGATGTTCTAGTTAAAAGATTAAATAAACCAGTTGTTCATTGTAGTGATAGGTGGAGAGTGGAAAGAAATCTATCAGAGAAAGCAATTCACACTTTCTTCCTATAAATAAGGGTTTTCCATTTTCTGTCTCAGTAACTCCTCTGCTTGAGGGGTATGTGAATTTGTCAACTTGATTTCCAATGGCAAGTGAAATGTGGGTCGAGGATTAAGCAATACAGTGTTCTTTCCTTGCTTCTGTTTTTGGCAACAGTAATTACTTTGGGGATATTCCTAAGAACACATGAGTTGGCACACTCTTTTTTTTTTTTTTTTAATTTATTTATTTTTGGTTGCATTGGGTCTTTGTTGCTGCGTGGTGTGCGGGCTTCTCACTGCTGTGGCTTCTAGTTGTGGCACGCGGGCTCAGTAGTTGTGGCGCACAGGCCTAGTTGCTCCGCGGCATGTGGGATCTTCCCGGACCAGGGCTCGAACCCGTGTCCCCTGCATTGGCAGGCGGATTCTTAACCACTGCGCCACCAGGGAAGCCCTGGCACACTCTTAAATACAGTCCATTACGTATGATATAAAATTGAAAAATACATTTACTGTGGGCAAAGGGTGGGTGGAGAGTGATTCCCAGTTCACATCAGGCAAAAAAAGAATCTGTGGTAGATTCTTCTGTTCTATGATCAGCTCCAACATGTGCAACCTCCAGACTGATAATGACAATTTACATTTATTAGAGAAAAAAATATCCAACATCAAAAAAACCACTTCAAAATACAAAAGCAAATAACCCATAGCCTAGAACGAGTTTGTCATCTGTTTAACAAACACTTCCCAGTAGTGAGAAAACTGTTTTGAACGCTGCCAAAATTAGGTTGCAGATTTTCTAAGAATGGTTTGGCCTTATACAGAAAAAAGAAAAGTCACATCCTTTTTCCTGAATTTTTACATTAGACCAAATCCTTCCTGACCCTACCCCCTACCCAATCCTAATTATCAGCCCCCTCTCTTCTCTGCTTTCTCAAAACTCTGTTTATTTCATTTGTAACCCTTTTAATACACTGGAACTCTTTGTGTATTTATTTTCGTGTTTATTGTTGGTCTTTCCAATAGAATGAAAGCTCCCATGAGGTACATCATTCTATCCATCCTAAAATCATTCCTGGCCCAAAGAAAGCACTCAGATGTTTGTTGAATGAATAAATGAAAGTATCAATGCCTCCCATTTACTGTTCAACACCTGCCGACAAACTGACTCTTGGGCTGGATTTATAGTTTATTAGCCAGATGATCACCTAAATTGCTTCAAATTGCCTTATGCCTTGTGCTATGAAGGATGCAAAGTGGTCTCTGATTGAATTACTCTCAACTCTACCACAAGAAAATAACACTGCAAGTGTTATAGTGAAGGACAACTCACACGCTGTACTATTGGGAACCAATAGGGAGGGGTGGGGACTTGGGTGAACTGGGGAGTGAATGCCCCATCTCGAGGGGCAGTCACAACTGACATCCCACCTGGGAATATAGGATGAAATGTCCCATTTTTCAGAAATTTCTGAAATACGGAATTCTATTGAAATCTCATAATTTAAAACTATTGTCAACTTTGTCAATTTCAGAATGTTATCAATTAATTAAAATATTATTTAAGACACTGTATAGGTCAAATAAAACCCATCTGTGGCATGATGCATCCTACAAGAGGCCATTTTCCAACTTTGGTCTACATGCTTAGCTCAGCATTTCCTAGAAGAACTATTCCTTGGAAGATACAACTGTTCTATGGATAATTAAGTCTGAGAAGCAGTTAAAGTGAAGCAGGTGTGCTTGCTGCAGGACTTTTCAGAGGCTTTAGTAGGCTGACATCCACTGTGAATCTTCAGGAGAGTATAAAACAAGTACTATTATATATTTCCAAAACTATTTGACGGTGGCACCCTATTTCTAGGTTGATCTCACTGGACTGATGAGTCCACAGAATGTCAGTTTGGGAAATACTAGCTTCAGGAGTTTTAAAAAGATATGTTTCCAAAGGTTCTAAACGTTCCCTCTTTTTAAACTCATAGGCACAGTGACTAAGCCTGTAGGTGACAAATTCCAGCTCTGCCGCTTTCTAGCCACTTTATCTTATGCAAGTTACTTCACTTCTCTGTGAGTTAGTAAATGCTCAATAAATCAGGACTGTTATTATAACCTTGGAAGGAGAGAATCAGACTGGATAATGCCAAAGGGAAAGTAAACTCAAAATATATTTTGCAAATTCACTGCAAAACACAATTCACTTGATATTCAACCGTGATGATTAACACCATAACATGTTAAAGGCTGAATGAAAAATACCAAATAAATAGTAGAGATTCATGATTCTACATAGTTTATCTATGTGAAAACATCTATAGTGTACATATATTTTGAAATCATTTTTATTTAAAGTTGTGTTAGGCAGAGGTGATAATGAGATTGCAATAATATATTCTAACATTCTTTGAAAAATTGTAACGTGATGCGTATGTACCACCTTCATCCTTGTCAAGTTCATCTAACAAACATTACCGCCTGCCAGGGTGTGCCAGGCAGGGTGCACTGGGGACACCCAGTTGCATAAGAAACAGTGACATCCCTCAAGATCACTGTCTCCCTATGTGAAAAGGGTGATGGTGGTAGAAAGAGTTTTTCAAACTTCAGATTGTGACTACGGGTGGATTGGAACATAATTTAATGGATCAAAACCAGCATTAAAACCATCAAATGAAATAGACTGGAAAGAATAGAAAATTCTATTAGAATTTTCTATTAGAAATTTCTATTAGAAATTCTAATAGAAAACCAGCCTGTGTTACGTGCTGTAAGAATACTACTATTTGGTGAATTCTTTGTTTCATGTACATGCATATGTATCAGGTCAAGATGTAAAATCTATTTCTTACCGTGGATCATAGTCAAGTTAAAGAGCTATTTATTTAAATAAATTACCATAGGGGGATACTGTAGTAGCCTTTAGCAGCTCCATCCACTTAATGTTTTTCTCACATAAAGTTGGATAGAAAATAATATATCTGGTTTCTACCTGTAACATATCTTCTTTGCTGGCAGAGCCTGCTTTCTACTGAAGAAACTTTCCAACCCCCCCTTGTACCTCCACCCAGACATGTGACTTGGTTTCACCAATGAGTAAATTTTAGGAAACTCCTATTTCGTTTGATAGGACATTATGACTCTATACACTGCTTGGAACTATGGCAACCTTCTTAAAACCACAAAGCCAATATTTTACAATAACTATAAATGGAGTATAACCTTTAAAAATTGTGAATCACTATCTTGTACACCCGAAACTTATATAATATTGTACATCAACTATACCACAAAAAAAAAAAAAGAAAGAAAGAAAAAGAAAAACCACAAGGGATTAAGCCTGTGAACCAAGCCAATACACAGAGGGCACTGAGACTGATGCATCCTGGGGCTGTGAAGATACTGAACCAGACTAAACACCCCACTTCTCGAATTCTTATTATGTACAAGAAATAGTACATTTCCCTCATTAACGAAGCCACTATTGATTGAGTTTTTTTTTTCTTTACTTGCAACCAAAGGTACCCTAGATGATGTACTATCCAAACTCCATCATACTGGAAGACCATTTGCTCTATTTCATTATTCTTTATTTCTAAGTTTCTGACAATTTAGAAAATATACTATTTCATTTAGCATCATTACTACTGACTGCCCATGTCATCTTTTGTCCTTGCAATAGCGTCTAGGGCAGGCAGTACCTTCCTCTTGTGAATGAAAACACAAGGTTTTGAAATGAGTGAGTGTAACAGGCTTTGGTCACTGCCGGATCTTGATTCCAGTTCTGCCACTAATTTAACTGTGTGGCCTTGAGCCGGTAACTTAACTTCTTTGAGCCCCGGCTTCCTCATTTGTTAAATGGCAATAAAAATATCTACCTTGTTGTGTTGTTATAAGAATCAAAGCCATTAAGGTGTGACAAAGGCTTACTACACGGCCGAGGAATAACCAATTATTAAAAACTGGGGCAATTGTTATTATTTGACTCTACCACACGGCTAGTAAGTGGTAGAATCTGAACTCATTCCTGTGTCAGTCAGGCCCCTAACACTTGCACCCCTGCTACAGTAAACGTTTCACATCAAATGTTTCTTAGTGCTAATTTATAAAGTTCATAAAAATTATAGTGTTATAGCTGAAAACCTTGCCTACTCCATAACTTGTATAGTTTAAGACAGGTTTTCCCTCTTTACTGACAAACAGTTTTGGGTGGATAGTTCTCTTTACCTGTTGAAATGTCGTGGCCTTCTGGCCAGAGGTAAACAGGATGAAATAAAAAACACACCTTGTAATTCACTTGGCCTTCAAATGCTGGAATGAGGGGATTTATTTCTTTTTGATTTGAGATTAACTTGATATTTCCAATATTGCATGTACTAAAATTTTTGAAAAGCACTTCCTCACATCATTATTCAATTTTTCATAGTTGCAACGTTATTGCAGTTTCAAATAATTGGTAAAAACATAATATTGAGCATGAGAAGTATGGGCTTTGGAGACGGACAATTCTTTTTTAGCTGTGTAACTTGGAGTGAGTGACTTGGTTTCTCTAAAGCTTTGATTTCTTCATCCGTAAAATGGTAAAGATACAAAAATTCCCTTGAAGTTTTGATCTTTCAGTGAGATGATTCCTTCAAAGTGATTTTATCACAGAATTTCACTTAACATATAGAATACAAAAAAAAAAAAACCCAAAAAACTAGAGAGATTCATGTCATCAGAAACCAGCCAGGAGTGGGGACACCTGGTCAGCTTCATGGAGAACTCGGCACTTGAAGGTGAAGCAGATTTCTGATAAACAGAGAGAGATGGAGATACAGGCAGAGAAAATCCTGGGGAGTAGATGGCATCTGCACAGGTCATATGTTGGCCATTCTGACCAGATAAATTTAGGGCAATAGGGGAAAATACAGTTAGAAAAACAGACAAAGGAAAGCTGGTAGAGACCCTTGAATGTCAGACAAAGAAACTGGAGCTTGCGGGTATGGGCATTTAAATTCTATTATTTCTAAAAATAATTTTACAATTCCTGCATCTTTTTTTTAACCCAAATTAGGACTTATGCCTTTGGTTATGTAGCTTTCAAATTCGATTCAATTGTGCTATCTCTGCAGATTTTGGTTGAAGACTATGGAAGGGAAGGGCAAAAAGACTAAAATGTGAAGTAAGGGGGAGAAAAACCGTGATACTGATAATATTTCTCAAAATGCAATAGCTCTGTGTTAAGTACTTTACATGACTTATTTAATTTTCACAAGTGTGAATAATGTGAAAATGTGCTTGATATTATTATTATCCCCATTTTACAGATGAAGAAACTGAGGCTCAGAGTGGTTAAGTAACTTGCCCAAGGTCACACAGCCAGTAGGTGACAGACACAGAGTTGAAACCTAGGCTACTTGACTGCAATGTTTATGTTCTAATTCACTCCTTTACACCATGTAGAAAAGGACTGTAGAGATCTTGGTTCTTTCATTCCAGTTCTACCACTAAAGAGCAGTGGTAGGATGGAGTTACCAGTAACTGAGATGAGAAGCCTGTGGATTAAACAAGTGGGTATGTTGTCGGTGGTGGTGGTGTTGAGTGTGAGTGAAGAGTTCAGTTTTGGACCTATCGAGGTCCAGATGTCCAGCGAACATTCAAATAGCGGTGTAGAAATCCAAATAGACAGGTAGCAGAGGCAGCTAGCTACTCAAGTCTGGACTTCAGGGGTAGATCTAGGCTAGAGACATCAATCTGGGACGTGTCAGCAGATGGCTATATTTAACCCTTGGGACTGGAGGAGATCTGCAAGGAAGGAAGTGTAGTTAAAGACGAAGACATCCAAGAACTGTACGCTGGGGACCCCGACGTTCAGAGGTTAAGACTCAGCACGAGAGATTAAGGAAGAGCAGCCAGGGAGGTGGGGAACCTGCAAACCAAGTGAGGATGCTGCTTCAAGAAGGAAGGGATGGTGGGCTGTGTCAGATGTGACCCACAAATAGGGCAGCATAAGGACGGAGACGTACTCAGTTTGGCAGCTGAGGTGAGGGGTGGGGGGAGGTGTGACATCGTGGCAGCTTTGACAGGAGCAGGTTTTATGGACGACAAAGCCTGAATGGAGTGTGTTCAAGAGAGAAAAGAAGAGGAGGAAGCAAAACACTGGGTACTTCTCTAAAAATCCATAGCCTGAATGAATTTGAGGATCAATGCACTTATCACAACCTCCCTTAAAAATGTGTGTCTCGGGACTTCCCTAGTGGCACAGTGGTTAAGAACCCGCCTGCCAATGCAGGGCACACGGGTTTGAGCCCTGGTCCGGGAAGACCCCACATGCCACGGAGCAGCTAAGCCCATGCGCCACAACTACTGAGCCTGCACTCTAGAGCCTGCGAGCCACAACTACTGAGCCCGTGAGCCACAACTACTGAAGCCCGCGTACCTAGAGCCCGTGCTCCGCAACAAGAGAAGCCACCACAATGAGAAGCCCACGCAGCACAACGAAGAGTAGCCCCCGCTCGCTGCAACTAGAGAAAGCCCGCACGCAGCACCGAAGACCCAATGCAGCCAAAAATAAAATAAACAAATAAATTAATTTAAAAAAAGAGTGAATTGAAAACAGGCAAATACCATCCGATTTAAAAAAAAATAGTGTGTCTCTTACTAGATTATATGATCTTTGAAGGTCTAGGACCATAATTTATCTTTTAAGTGCCTTGCACAACGTTGGTGTTTAAATAACACAGAATTTAATTAAACTTTTAAAAGAAAAGGGATATTCTTGTTTAAATCTCCTGAATCTGTGCTTGGCAACACTTAAAGCACCCCTACCCCCAACACAAAGACACTTCTGGAATTACCAGTGACAACAGAAATTTAGTGTTGTTGTTGTTGTATTTTTAACCACTAAAGATCAAGTTTTCATGATGTGATCAATTTTGAGAGGGCTGAATCTCTTAAATGCGTATCTTATAGTTCTGGTTCAATTGAGAGAAAAATTACAAAAAAACCCACCTCATCCCTGCCAACACATTGGTTTGTGTGAATCACAGCTCAGTGAAACCTTTCAGGCATATAATTTATCTTTTCTTTGGCCTATGTAGTAAATGCTTCATTTGTTCATGAATTCTGGCCTTGTTTTAATTATGCTATGCTCTGAATGTAGTTTTATAAGGCACAAAAATAAGATTGTCGTTCTGAAAACACAGATTTGTGTGTTTCCCCCAGAATGAAATGGTGGCATCTTTCTCCCAATTCACGGCTCTGTGGGTTTGTGGTTGGAATTCCAATCCAGTAAGAGACACACAGTGAAACCGGGTGGGGTGTGGGGGGAGGATTGACTGGGTGGGAGAGGAGAGACAGCTGACACCGCTGAGCCCAAGGCATAATTTACCCTAAGAATTCTGAATCGATACATTGATGGCCACATATGCATAGCATGCTACTCCCACCAAGAAAGCCATTGATTGAGAAGTTTTATTCCTGTTACTTTCTGAGAGCTGGACTCTTTCATTACACTTCCAGGACAATTGATTTTTCCCCCAAATACAGACTGTGCAGCCAGGGATCAGAACAGAAATCTTAACAATCAGAAGGCCGTTTTGCCGTTGTTGCTGTTAAAAACCTTTGCAGATATATGTATTTGAATATCCACAAGTTTACAGACTGGAGGAGAAATGAGTGGCTATTTCATAACTTTTCCATGTTTTATAAGCACGTAGGGCAGAGTGAACACTCCATATTTCAAATTCCAATGATACAACCAACCAAAAATGGAAATCTGTAGTGGAACAAACACATGCAAATTTCATGGGTGAATCTAGGCAAACAAATTCACTTACTCCAAGAGGAAGATAAGTGACAATTTTTAGATTTTCTGAGAGGTTACTAACTATAACATCAAAATATTGCCCATAGGCTTGACTATATTAAATACCTGCCATGTTCCCAACACAGACCCCATCCTGTGAATCAAATCTCATTTTGGAGTTCATACCACTCTGGTTGAGGTGCTGTCCCAAAGAGCATTCAATTAAAAAAAAAAACTGAGTTGATAAAGCACAATTCTAAAACTTTCTGCCGTCTTCGTAGGATAGGAATGGATTGATCACATTAAGTTTTTAAGGTTAAATACTTTCAAGGGTCGGTTATCAGAGGCTGAACTGGTTTACTTAATTAGGATGGGGATTTGGATGCATCACAGACACCTATCCCAAGACGGGTAAAGCTCAGTCCTTCATTCTCTTTCCATAAATAACTCAGTCTTTTCCTAACTCAAGCCATGGGCTGGCTTTGGATGCCCATGGAAATGAAACATGTGACTATTCAAAAACTCAGAATGGCCTTAGTAGCCCATGACCGATAACAAGAAGGCAACAAGAGTTTCCCCACTCAAAGTAAAGTAGTAAATAGCTTCTCAAATATTCATGAATATTGATGACCAGTTTATAGCCCCGAGACAAGGACCTTTCGGGCTCCAGGTTTATACATTTGATGGAAGGTTCCCTGGGCCAGGTAGGCTAATTCTCCTTGTGTCTGGACATCCTCTCCAACACTTGGCCTTCCCCACCAGAGCACTGGGCACCTTGCATTGTAACTGTGAGTTTTTTGTACCTCTTCTCTCGCTAGACCAAAAACTCCCTGAGGACCGGGACCCTGTCCTGTCCACCACCGTGGCCGTGCCTCACCTGGGCCTGGCAGTGTCACCCTCAGTAAAGATCTGATGCCAGCATACATTTGAAGGCTCACTTTGAATTAAACAGAAAGCTATTCAATTGCCTCCTGAACTGCTGCATTTGGGGAAGGGGGCATTTAAAGGGCAATTTTTCTAACTTTTGAAAGAAAATATAAGAATCAGTTCTTAGAGTAAAAATTTACAGAAATGACAAGAATGCTGATAGCATGAGCCTAAACATACGAGCCTTATCTGTTCCTCAATTCTAACAGTCCAGAATTTTCAGTTGGTGTTTAATATTTACAGTATAATTTTTGACACCATCCTGGATACATTAAAACCTCAGATTAATGTGATACTCATTTTCCTGAAGGAAAATAATATCTGGACAGTGCTTAGAACAGAGCCTGGCACATTGTAAAAGCTAAATAAATGACAGCCAGTGTTATCATTAGCAACTTGGCAGGGAAGCTGGTTGTCATTAAGACAAATATATTGACAGCCACGATACATAACCATATAATAAAAAACAGCCCATTTAATTTTTTCCTGGGTCTAATCTCTAGTAGAGGCACTTTACTCCCAAATTTTGAAAAATACTGTTGTTTAAAAATCCATTAACTAAGGGAATAAGTGCCTTAAAATACAATGTATCTACTTTCATTTCCTTCTTCATTCAAGGAGTCCTTTTCTCGGTCCCCAATACGAACGAACTCTCAAGGTTAAAATCAAATGCTCTTTTTAAGATCAAAAGGATTTGCCTTTCTTTGCCAGGAAAGAAAGCAACTGGTTCAGATGCCTCCTTAAAAAAAAAAAAAAAAAAAAATCTCGTGTTTTACAAAGGTATTACTCCAGCTTGTT
Organism: Balaenoptera physalus; assembly: GCF_965194825.1. Taxonomy (NCBI): domain Eukaryota; kingdom Metazoa; phylum Chordata; class Mammalia; order Artiodactyla; family Balaenopteridae; genus Balaenoptera; species Balaenoptera physalus. Next base: position 8,250,526 of record NC_138898.1, on the reverse strand, counting down.
GAAAAATAATTTGTACATAAAAGAGTCTTCCCAGAGCTGTAAAAGCTCTTTCTTTAAATGCACACTTTAGTGCAAAAGATAGTTAAAGATCAGTCCAAGCTATTAAACGTAAGAAGTGAAATGCATTCCAACAAAAGCCCATAAACATTCTGTATATGAAACCAGCTACTGAGACGGGCAGGTATTTAAGTCTTTTAGGAACCGTTTTTATTCTGCTAATGCTTTTCCCTCCAGACACCATTTGATCATAAATGCAACCTGTCCACCGCTGCCTTTGATAAATGGAGGGACAGATTCATCTGTATGTGACTCACCTCCTCTTTTCTTTTACATGAAACAGATGCCACAGCTGTTGTTGTTCTTCCAACAGATGTTTCTGCCCGCAGAAACACTGGCGACCACCGTGCTGCAATGTGCTGTTGGTTCTAGAGGGATCCATGGCTTGATACCTTGTCAGGACCCCTCGGTGATGGCACAGCAACACACGTGCAATCGTCTTGCCCCACAAGTGCCCCCCGAGCCTGCATTAAGAACAAAACGGACTGTCTTACCCTCTCTGCAGGGACATCGTCCGACCGCGTGGAGAATCCAGGAGTTTCGGCGGCGGGGTGGTGACGCTCTGCACGCCCGGCTTCCTGTTGGCGGTCCACGAGGGCCTCGTCCCGTCCCTTGTCCAGTTTGAAGAGTCTGTCAAAGAAGCTGGAGTCCTTGGGCTTGGAGGGGGCTGCCCCCCCAGACTCAGATAGACGAGACTCTGGTCCCCAAGTGGCAGAGAGGCCCTCGGCTTGGGCCGGGGTCTGCACGGGGGTTTTATCTGGGTCGCACCCCAGTGCAGCTGCCACCGGAAGTGCCATGGGCTCACTCGGGTCTTTGTTCCCTAGAGCTTTATCGGAGCTGACATCAAGCTTCACTGGTCCAGTGGATGAATCCGTGGCTTGGTCTCCGGTACGTCCTGGTACAGGCCGAGAGAGTGTCAAGAAAAAACGAGATTTAGCAGCTGGTGTCTGGGCTTTGGCCTCCTTCCCAAGATTCTCCCCGTTGGCATCCGCAACAGCGCTTATCTCCATTGTCTTGGGGGAAGAAGTGGCCACATTATCCTCCTGGACACTTGTTTCCAAATCGACTGTAAACACAAACAGAAACAGCGGTCATTCAGCCCAGCGAGGAAATTCAAGGATTGCTAATGGACTCCCAACGTCTCCTACACAGAGGCTGCGATGCGGTCTGGGACTCCGCTGTGCCTGGGTCCCTCTGCGGAGCAGAAGTCAGCCATCGAGGTGTCTTCTGACCCTGCTTTTCTCTGGAGAGAGGAACAGATGATTAGGGAAGAGGAAAGCCAAGTTACCGGAACGCACGCACCAGGTGCTGTGTTAGTGACACATTAATTATCTTCTTTATCTCCGCGGGAATCCTGTGAGAGGCAAATTATCATGCTTTCACCTGGGAGGCAGGACAGCAGTTATGGGGTTAGGAGAACAAGTTTCCCAGCCTCGGGACTTACTGCCGTTTGGGGCCGTATCATTCTTTGTTCCGGGGTCCACCTTGTGCCTTGCAGGGTGTACGGCAGCATCCCTGGCCTCAACCCACCAGATGCCCATAGCACCCCCTAGTGGTGACAACCAGAAATGTCTCCGGAAGTTGCCAAATGTCCCCTGGGGGCAAAACTCACATTCGAGAACCACTGAGCCAGACTGTCAATTTGAATCTGAGTTACTTAACTTTTCTGTGCCTCAATTTTCTGGTAAAATGAGGCAAATAGTAGAACCTACACCCATAATTTTGTCATGAAGATTCCATGAGTTAATATTTTTAAAGCACATCAAACACTGCCTGGAATATAGTAAATGCTCAATAAATGTTATGAACGTTAGTTATTGTCATTATTCATGAGTGAGAAAATGGACAGCCAGAGAGGTTGATCCACCTTCCCACAGCTGGCCAGCAAGCAGAATCTGGTTATGGGTAGAAATCTGACTCCAAAGTTCATGCTCTATCTTATATTCTATAAAGTTTCCATTGTGAAGTCTGGAAGTTCAGATGTCTACACAGGAAAGTGGATTAGACCTTGGGTCACATGGAGGCAGAGTGTAGCGTTACCTGTGCAAGACTGTGGGTGCAGGTTCTGCCCCCTCCAGGGAGGGGCGCTGTTTCCAGAATCCACCTGTTTCTGTTTTGAACTCTGCATCGACCTAACAGAACTGCATCCTTTTCGAGGGCCCTTTTCTAAAGCAGTGCAATATTAAGGAAAAAAGATACACACACTACAAAATTGGAAATCACAGTTAAAGATCAAGATTCTCTACCGTTAAGCTGTGCGACCTTGGGCAAGTCACGAAAACTCTCTGAATTTTCTCATTTGTAAAATGGGGAAAATAGAAGCTCCCTTGCAGGGTTGTTCTGATGTTTAAAGGAGAAAACTCATGCAAAGGATCAAGAATCCTGCCTTTCCCAGAGTAGCTGCCTAGTAACTGGCAGATACTGTGACTGTGTAGTCTGTAGTCAACCACGTCTTAATATCTGTTTGCAGGAAGATAGAAAGAGAAGGAAGAGAACCGAGGCTTCTTTAGCTCTTCTCACATTGCTCGCAGGTAGTAAGAAATACACACATCCATTAGCAATTATTTTTGCCAAACTCTAGTATCTCACAGTGTCTAAAGTCAAGAACAAACAGTAAAGGAGAGAGAGAGGGAGGGAGGGAGAGGGGGGAGAGGGAGAGAGGGCTCTGGATCCCTGTGCAGAGTGGTGGTCTCCTCTTTAAGCTTTGAGGAGCGGAGAAGAAATGGTACGGAAGACCAGTGACATGCACTAGGGGTTCCTCATAAACTCAGACCCTTTGTGAACATTGGATATATCCTTTGGCTCTTCTGAACCATTTTTCTTGTGGTCCTGGAATTCGTAATCGTGGTAACTGTTATACTCAGAAGGGAAGAGGGAGGGAGAGAGTGGGAATAAAGAAGTGATGGATGGATGTGTCAAGATGCCAAATAAGCAGCTCAGGCAGTTGAACTGTCAGAGTGAATATAAATGAATTGTGGGGATGCTGCATGCCAGGAGAAGAGGAGGCAGTCGACAAAAAAGGGAGAGACTAAGATTCAAAACAAGGAAGGGCTTTTCAAAATGCCAAGAACATCCAGTGATCTCCTCTAGTCTTCCTTACTCTCTGGCGGGAAAACAAGGAGCTAGTGGTAAGTAAGAGTGTTACAGTCAGAGAAAAAGTCTTTGAAAAAAATCTTCCCATGGACAGACTTCTAAAAAAGTGCCAATATATTGCTTCAATAAAGGATCCATTCCTTACATCCAGGTATCTAAACTAGACTTCAATGCATGAAGAGTTACAGCAGATACAAACCATAACTCTTGATATCAGAGAATGGGTAAAGTATTTTTGATAACTTGTAAGAACTAGGACCTCTTAGATGGGACAACCCATTTCCATGAAGCTCTGCCCCCTAAACCTGGGTGAGTGTATATCCAAGTCCATCATCTGGAGCTTCTATTTCCCTTGCTAAAATGCTCACCTCCTAGGTGGGCACATGACCTAAGCTAGACTAACAAAAATCAATCTTGCGATTTTTGCTGAACCTACTAGAACACAGTTACAAATCTTTGTGCTTGGGTTGGCAAACCAGTAGGAGGTACATCTGGAGCTGGTGGCCTTGGCTGTCACCTTTCAGAGTGCTTGCCTGAGAACTAACATAGATGAAAGCAGAGCCAAGAGATCCATGGTAGCATTTGGACACCTGAATCCAGCTGTCCCTGAAGCTGGTTTACAATTACATAGCCATAGCCAGCAAGTCTTTTTTTTTTTTTTTTTTTCCATTTATGCCAGTTCAAATTAAGTACATACTCAGTGACTTGGAGAGAATTTCAGGGAATTGGTCAGTACCTATTTCACCTGTTAATTAATAGCAATCAATCCTCTCCTTGAGAAGTGGTCTCCGGGCTCTTCAAATATGTCTAGGAGGCATTTAATATGGGATGAAGGAGGGGAAAGAAAACGAAATGGGAGAAAGTGAGTTCTAAGAAGCTGGATAGAAACAAAAAAATACCCACCAACACTTTGTTTTCTCAGTAAAAGTGAAGGAAAAAAATCCACATGGGCAAAGAGATTACAGTCATTTGAGACCTTAGATAAGCATTAAAAAACAAATAAATTATGTTCTGAAACATTAACTTACACACACACACACACACACACACACACACACACACACCCCAATCTGTGTGAATGAGTAGGAAGAAAACCCACTGGAGTTCCAGGTTTTATATTCTTGCAAAGATGGGGATAATTTACAAGCCTTCCTCACATTATTATGGAAAGAATAAAAAGTTCCTTCTAGATGACTGGAACTAAGCTTTCCGTTCCTATGAAAAATCCTGGGAGAAGCCCATCTGGAATCTGGTTTCAATAAAAAGTTTTCTCATAAAGCAGACAAACAGATGACATACCAAAGAGATTTTACTTTCCATGAAAAAAATGTGTAAGAGTTTAAGGAAGATAAAAAGAAATCAAGTAAGAATGCAAATGGTAGCTCCCAAATATTTAGGAGAGTTGAAAATTTTGATCTCCTTAATGCAGAAAAGATATTTTGTAGTGTGTGTGTATGTGTATGTTTTAAGAAAGTCTTTTTTTTTTAATTTATTTATTTTTTGGCTGCGTTGGGTCTTTGCTGCTGTGTGCGGGCTTTCTCTAGTTGTGGCAAGCGGGGGCCATTCCTCGCTGTGGTGCACGGGGTTCTCACTGTGGTGGCCTCTCTCGTTGCAGAGCACAGGCTCTAGGTGTGTGGGCTTCAGTAGTTGAAGCACGCGGGCTCCGTAGTTGTGGCTCGTGGGCTCTAGAGCACAGGCTCAGTAGTTGCAGCGCACGGGCTTAGTTGCTCCACGGCATGTGGAATCTTCCCGGACCAGGGCTCGAACCCACGCCCCCCTGCATTGGCAGGCAGATTCCTAACCACTGCACCACCAGGGAAGCCCTAAGAAAGTCATTTTATCTAGGCATGTGATGGAGATGAATGGCATCTTAGCGTAATTGTTAAGTACTTAAGATTGTGGATCAGAGGGACCTGGGTTTAACCTCTAAAATATTAAATATTTGACCTGGACAAGTTACTTTATATCTCTGTGCCTCCATTTTCTTATAAAATGGACAAGAAAATAAGTGTCTTCTTCAAAGGGAGACTGTGAGGATTAAATGAAATACTTCCTACACAGTACTTAACACGGGCGGGTATGTGTGGATATTTAACAAATATTAGTTGTTTTGTTATATTTATATATTATTACTACAATTACTATTTAATTTTCTAAATAGAAGCATAAGGGAAGGAATTATTCCAATGGTTTAACCTCTAAATTTGGGTGCTCTGGAAAGACTTTTAAAATAGTAATGATATGAATTCATTTATCTTCAGAAATCTAAGAACCTGGGCCAGAGAAGTTTCAAGAATGCTTTTTCCAAGCACCAAGTATTCTTAGTTAAAACAAACTGCTTCATCAGATTTCTATCACATATTTAAGACAAACACATACATACACACACAAGGTTTGTGTTACACTATTCAGAACTTCTGAGTAAGGGCTATCTTTTGTTTTGTTTTTTTTCATGTGCCAAAGCTACAATTTTCACTTGGTACAACTGTAAACACAATAGCTAATATTCATGGAATGTTTCCCAGGTACCAGGCATTATAGTAAATGCTGTATGTAACAAGATACATTGTATTTATGTATTACAGCAAATCTATGCTAGATACCATCATCACTCCCATTTCACAGGTGTGGAAACTGCGGCTCTGAGAATAAAGTCACTTTTCTAACATTATCCTGCTCACAAGTGGTGGAGTCAGGATTTGAACACATGTTTGCCTGATTTCAAAGCTCAAATTCCTAACAATGTATTGTAGTAGAAGCAAGAACAGAAGAGCAAGGGAGGAAAGATGAGTGGAACAAAGTTTGGGTAATAGAATGAGTGGATTTTCAAGAAAAAAAAAAAAACTGCACAAGGGGGAATAAAAGCCTGTGCTTTCTCATATCTGGGCAACATTGGTGTATGATTTTTGTTTATTTGTTTTAAATAAAAATCAGATCATATCATTAATCTGCATAAAACTATCCAAAGAGGGCCTCATCACAATTAAAATCAAGTCCAAATACAACAGAGAAGAACAAACCTGACTCCATATTGGATCTCTCCCTTTAGCTCTAACCCTTGTGCTCTGTTGCCTGTGCTTAGTCATGCTGGCTCTGCAACTTTGTATAAAAAATGTTGCCTAGAGCCTGAAATATACAGGAGAGCCTATTCTCAGATGGGCTCTGACTTTAAAGGTATAAAAAATGTTGCCTAGAGCCTGAAATATACAGGAGAGCCCATTCTCAGATGGGCTCTGACTTTAAAGGTATAAAAAATGTTGCCTAGAGCCTGAAATATACAGGAGAGCCCATTCTCAGATGGGCTCTGACCTTTAAAGGTATAATACTTTTCCTTTCATATAGAGATAGAAAGTTGCAGAACAGAAAATAACATTTGTCTTGGTGGAAGCTTATAGGAACATTATAACCAGACCTACATGGACAGCTGCAAGAACGAAGGGTTCTGTCACCAAGAAGTCTGCAGCAACCAGCCACACCCCCTTTTAGTATAAAAGAAGCCTGAATTCTAACTCGGGGAACACGGTTCTTTGGGACACTAATCCACCATCTTCTTGGTCTACTGGCTTACCGAATAAAGTCGCTATTCCTTGCCCCAATGCCTCATCTCTCAAATTATTGGTCTGTCATGCAGCACAAACTTGGACTCAGTAATACAAACTACGGTAGACCACACCCACCAGAACCTCAGATCATACTGTGTGCTTCCTCTGTGTGCTTCCTCTCACCTCTCAGCTCACCAATTGTAGTCCCACCCGAGGCCCTTCGCACTACTTGTCCTTTCCACCTGGGAATGCTTCCCCTAAGATCTTCCATGGCTACCTCGTTATCAATCAGGCCCCAGGTCAGACCTTCCTAGACCACCCTCTCTAAAGTAACCCCTCCCGCTCACCCCCATTCACTCCACGGATTTTGCAGAGCATTCATTGGTCTCTGAAATGATCTCATTAATTCATCGTTTACTTGTTTCTTCCCCAGTAGAACATAAGCCCTGAATGGACAGACTTGGTCTGTTTTGATTACAGCTGCATCCCCAGTGCCCCCAGCAGTGCTTGGCATATAGTAGGATTAAGTCAGGGAACACGGTAAGGCAGGGAGAAGAGCCAGGGGCATAGCAGGTGCTCAGCAGCCATGATTTTAACAGCGGCAAAAACAGCAACCCAAGTAATAATGGTGGTGGCAGAGATGGAGTTCTTTTTTTTTTAACTTTTATGTACATTTTTTATTGAAGTATAGTTGATTTACATTATATTGGCCTCAGGTGTACAACATAATGATTCAATATTTTTATAGCTTATACCATTTAAAGTTATTACAAAACAATGGCTATATTTCCTTGTGCTGTACAATACATGCTTTTGTTTATATATTTTATACAAAGTAGTTTGTATCTCTTAATCCCTTACCCTTATGTTTCCCCTCCCTGCCACTTTCATTTTAAAATGGCTAAACTTATTTTAGACTTCTTTTAAGAATTCATTATCTAAACATTCCTAGTTCTTAAGGTTAAAGAGGAAAACAGAAACTGTCATCATAATTTTATTCACAAATGAAGCGTCCACTTACGATTCCCCACTCAGACATCCCTTCCTATGCGACACTGTCACAAGTGTCAATATGGTGGTCAGTCAGGATAAAAACTAAATAAAGAGGAAATACAATGCACACTAATTGTAAAGGGAAATTGCAAATCTTGCAAAAGATGGAAGAGTTCATAGTCATATAAAGATCACACACATGGTTATTGTTGGATGAGGCTCTGGCAGAGTTAAAGTAGTTCGCCAAAGAAGAAGGAAAAATAGAAGGGAAAGTAGATGATGACACACTAAATTCTTCAAAAGAGAACTGTAGTTGAATATCAAAGGATTACAAATAGGCCCTAGGGAAGACTGATGAAGACCTCAAAAAGTTTTGCAAAAAATGACCCTTTTGCGGTCAGCCTGCAGGAGTCAAATGACATTTCAAACAACTGCGGCTTTCTGTGTTGTGTAAATGCATTCGTTGTTTTAAAGGTCTTGAAATAAGGATTCACGTGGCAGCTGCCTATGGCTTGGAGGGAGATGTTAGATTTGAAAACTTCACTGAATGATCAGATTTCACGCTCTCCATCTCAATATTAAAAAGCCAGGTTATCTTCTCCAAGAGATTCTAGCATAAATAAAAGAAAGGAATGAGTTTGGGGGGCAGGAGGGAAGAATTCTCAACTGTCAGCTGGATACAATGTGTCTAAACATTTGGTGATGAAAATGCTGGGTTCAAACATTACGTGGGCAGAAGGTAACTCACGCCACGCTCTCGCGAAAGCATCCTCTAAAGTCAGCAGTGACTGTTAGTCACTGTGGGGCAAGACTACACCAGTGACTTACGATTTTTCCTCTCCTCTTTACTCACACATTTCCTATCATTCATATGCCTGTAAAAGTCTGGAACATACAAAGATAATTTAACTGTAGAACCAGGCTTTGCTCCAACATGAGCAAATATTTCACTCAAAGACACATCAGATGTTTGAGTTTTTCTCAGTTTGATAATAATACACATTTAACATGCATTTACCGCCCATATGATTAATCTTTCAACCCTTTCCTTTCCCTGTCTCTACCCTCTACCCTCATTGCAGTATAATGAACATCTGCAACCCGGGGTGGCTTATCAAACTTTGTTCATGCTCAGACAAATACATACAAGCCTCCCAGATACATGTACACATATCCTGGTTGGTTTTTATAAAAATAGGATTATGTTAGATTTTTTTGTTTGTTTGTTTTTTTAACATCTTTATTGGAGTATAATTGCTTTATAATGGTGTGTTAGTTTCTGCTTTATAACAAAGTGAATCAGCTATACATATACATATACCCCCATATCCCCTCCCTCTTGCATCTCCCTCCCACCCTCCCTATCCCACCCCTCTAGGTGGTCACAAAGCACCGAGCTGATCTCCCTGTGCTATGCGGCTGCTTCCCACTAGCTATTTTACATTTGGTAGTGTATATATGTCCATGCCACCCTCTCACTTCGTCCCAGTTTACCCTTCCCCCTCCCCGTGTCCTCAAGTCCATTCTCTACGTCTGCGTCTTTAATCCTGTCCTGCCCTAGGTTCATCAGAACCTTTTTTTTTTAGATTCCATATATATGTGTTAGCATACGGTATTTGGATATTGTTTTTGATTGCTTTTATATATCACTGTTATGGATTAAATGTTTGTGTCTGCCCCCCCCACCGAAGTTCATAAGCTGAATCTTAACCTCCACTGTGATGGTATTAGGAGGTGGGGGCTTTGGGAGGTAATTAGGTCATGAGGGTGGAGCCCTCATGAATGGGATTAGTGCCCTTAGAAAGGAGGCACTAAAGAGCTCTTTTGCTTCCTCCACCATGTGAGGACACAGTGGAAAGATGGCTGACTGTGAACCAGGAACCTGTCCCTCACCAGAGAAAGAATCTGCTGGCACCCTGATTTTGGACTTCTCAGCCTCTAGCGCAGTGAGAAATAAATGGTTATTGTTTAAGCCACCCAGTCTATGGTATTTTTGTTAGAGCAGTCCAAATGGACTAAGACATCAATAGTTCTCCCTCTCAATCAATATATCCAAATATATCTTATCTTTTTTTTTAATAGCTGCAAAATATTCCTTAATATGGATATACCAAAAGACATGTATGCCATTGCCTAATTAATGAACATTCTGATAGTTTCCAAACCTTTATTTTTCCATTTCCATTATAAACAACATTGGGGAAAACTTCCATGTTCAAAAATCCTAAACTAGTGCTTTATTTCGATGGAATAGAGGTACAGATGTAGAATTGCTGCACACAAGTTAATGTGCATTTAACTTCTAAAATAGACACTGCCGGATTACTTCCCCAAAAGAGGCTCTAGAGATTCACATTTCCAGCAGCAATGTGATGAGTGGCTCCCACCCCCAAGGGTAGCAGTGATGCAAAGCAGCAGGAACATTGATCACATATATTTACAATATTAAACACCTTTTAAATGGTAAAAAAAAAAAAAAAAACTTACCAGGAAAATCATATAACATTCTATTAGTGCCCTCAGCTCTTAGGATACAAAGGGTAAGCTTTGGAGATGCTAGGTGGGGGTAGGTTGAATTCAGGCCACATAGAACACTGCTAAAAAGTGACAGTTATTAGCTTGGGGCCCCAGGGCACTGAGAGTAGCTAGCCAGAAAGTCATATGAAACAAGGGACTAGAGGAGAAGGATGCGGAAAAGAGCCAAATCAAGAAGACATTATAGGACTTCCCTGGTGGCACAGTGGTTAAGAACCCGCCTGCCAATGCAGGAGACATGGGTTCGAGCCCTGATCCGGAAGATCCCACATGCTGTGGAGCAACTAAGCCTGTGCACCACAACTACTGAGCCTGCGCTCTAGAGCCCGTGAGCCACAACTACTGAGCCTGCGTGCTGCAACTACTGAAGCCCACATGCCTAGAGCCCGTGCTCCCAACAAGAGAAGCCACCACAATGAGAAGCCCACGCACCGCAACGAAGAGTAGCCCCTGCTCGCCGAACCAGAGAAAAACCCGCGTGCAGCAACGAAGACCCAACGCAGCCAAAAATAAAATAAAATAAAATAAAATAAACTTATAAAAAAAAAAGAAGACATTATATTCTGCAGAGGTAGAGATACAAATGATCAATGAGCGCATAAAAAGATGCTCAACATCATCAGCCATTAGGGAAAGGCAATCAAAACCACAATCTGTTACCCCTTCACACCCACTAGGATGGCCATAATCAAAAAGACAGGCAATAACCAGTGTTGAGGAGGATGTGGAGAAATCGGAACCCCCATACATTCCTGCTGGGATGTAAAATGGTGCAACTGCTTTGCAGTTCCTTAAAAAGTTAGACATCAAGTTGCTACATGACCCAGTAATTCCCTTCCTAGGTACATAACCAAGAGAATGAAAACATATGTTCACTCAAAAACTTGCACACAACTCAAATGTCCATCAGCTGATGACTGGATAAACAAAATGTGGCATATCCATACAGTGGAGTATTATTTAGCCATATAAAACAATGAAGTACTGCTACCTGCTACAACGTGGGTGAACATTGAAAACATTATGCTAAGTGAAAGAATCCAAATACAAAATGCCACATATTGTATGATTCTCTTTATATGAAATGTCTGGAATAGGCAAATCCACAGAGACAGAAAGTAGATTAGTGGTTGCCAGGGGCTGGGGGAGGAGAACTAGAGATTAACTGCTCAAGGAACACTTCTTTGTGAGGTGATGAAAATGATCAGGAATCAGATCGTGGCGATGGTCGCACTACCTTGTGAATATACGAAAAATCACTACGCTGTACACTTGAAAAGCGTGAATTTTATGGAATATGAATTATATCTCAATTTTGAAAATGAAGACATTATATAAACACCAACACAGCAGGGGATGGCTCTTGGGCAGGGGATAAACACCAAACATGAGCAGAGACTCCACAGAAAAGACAGATGGTTGGCTTTTAAGCCAATGAAAAGATGTGCAACCTTATGAATAGTAAAATATAAGCAAAATAAAATTATGAGACTTAGCTCTCCTCCTATCAACTTGGTAAAAAGGGAAACATTCAGTAACCGGCAGTGAAGAAAGTATGAGAAAGAATGGCCGCATCTCTTCTGGGTAGGGGCGTAATTTGGCTGTCTCTTTGGAGGATAATTCAGTAATATATATCAATATTTAAAAATTCACACACTCTGGGAGCTCTAATTTCTACTTCTGGAATGTTACCCTATAAATACAATCGCACAGAGCCACAAAGATACATATAACAGATACACATCGTCTGCTGGACTATTGCTGTGGTGGCAAAATAGCAGAAACACCCTAATGGCTTATCAATAGGGAGCTGGTTAAATAAATGATCATTTGTCCACACAGTGAATTGCTCCACAGGCATTAACATTCTCCAAGACATACAGTAAGTGAAAAAAAGCCATGTCCAACGGTCTGTAATAGTATGTTCCCATTTGTTTTCTTAATGGTGTCAAGAGGTAGAGGGGAGGATTTAAAAATATACACACGTGGAATACCTCTGGCCACAAGAAACTGTAAAGAGTTCTGGCCTCTCAGAAAGGAAATTTGGGGATGGAGGTTGGGGAGCAATCAGAGTTGGGGGTGGGAAAGTGTTCCCTGTCCTATCTTATTATGTAGACTGTTGAGAATGTTTGCTAGGTATACCTCCCAGGTCACTTAAAAATGTAAAGTAATGAAAAGAAAAAATAAAGGGAAAGGAGAGGTCTAGAAAAGAGAGGTGGGATTTAAAGCCAACTGGAGGAATGTTTGACCTGCTTCCGGTTTACCTGGGGCTGCCCAGCGGTGATGGCAGGCTCTGTTAAGTAACAAGGTGCAGCTCTGATTGGAGGAGTTGCCAGGCCAAGTGGGTCCTGCATCCTGGAGTGAGGGGCATGACCTCTGGGGCACCTCCATATTCCAGAGTCTGACCCTTTGCTCAGCAAACTCAGAAACTCAAACATTTTAAGTCACTTGGAATCCCTGTACCTCCCAGAGGTCATTCTAAAAAGGACTCATGAATTAACCACAGGCAGCTTATTGGTTAAAGGCAATAGAGCTGCCAAGGGGACGGGTCACAGGCGACCTCCCGCCCACTTGGTCCCTCCCTGTGGGAGACTCACATGGGATCCCATCACCATGGGCAGGATGCCCGGTGAGGCCAGAGGTCAAGCCAGCACACTCGGAGTTGGCTGTAGGATTTAAATGTTTAATTGTTTCAGGCTGGGATAACCTGATGGCAATGATGATAATTAAAAAAGGCTTTGTTGAGAGATGCCCTTTAGGGAGAAAAACTTTACAGAATCAGAGGTTGGCAAATATGAGATCCACTGACAGCTTGGTGTTGGGCCAGCAGAATGTTCAGATGTTTCTGAATTGGGGAATTTCATTTGCAAATCCTAAAATGGGGCTTTCACTGAAATATCCTCTTATCTGCTGAGGGATTCTCAAAGGGCAGCCAGGCCGAGGGCTGAGACAGGGAGAGTTTCCAGTTTCCTGCAGCCTCCACATCTCGTGCCAGTTCTCAGATGCAGTGGTCCTCGCTTCTGGGGGAGTGTCAGAATCTCCAGGAAGGCTTGTGAGAACAGAGGGCCAGCCCCACCCACAGCATTGGATTCTGGAGGTCTGAGCTGGGCTGCAGGTCCAACTAGTTCGAGGTGACGGGATGATGCTGGTCCAGGGACCACTCTGAGAATCACTGATACACATCCCAGCTTTTGTACTGACACACGGAGCCAGACTCCGCTTATGTTTCCCTGTTCTCATTCCCAGAAGTATTTGGTCTTTGAGGTATGTTTGCATATATCAGATCTCACCCACTAATATGTTGTTTCAATTGTTAAACTTCTAGCAATTTGGAGGGCACCTTGCCATTTATTTGGTCTCACTGATTTATTATTTTTATTTTTGTTAACTGAAAAGTTGTTGGCAAGTGGGTGTGTTTATTCCATTTCCAGATCTGGTGAAAATGCACCCTGGGGAAATGAGATGATGTGCAGTTGTCACAGGACGATACTGTTTCTCTTCTTGCTGTTTTTTTATGTTTTCCCTTGGTCTCTCCCTGACTCTCTTGGTCTTCCCTTCAAGAGAGGGACAGGTTCACATCGCTCAGGCTGCAGGAACCGTGTGGATGCTTCTATCTTTAGAGAGCAGTGTGCTGGCTGTCTTCTTGGTCCAGAGAGGCACAGAGCAGGTTGTGTGTTACTTGACAGCTGCGTGGAAGTTCAGGCACCCAGACGGTCTGCGCCCTGGAACGGAAAGCTATGCCCCGAGTGTCAGCCACGGCAGGGACAAAAATGTTCCCAAATTAAAACAGAAATGCCAATGTTTTACTTTTGAAAAATGTGAATAAGGAATTTTCTATTGGAGTGTATTTCAAAGGGTTTTCAACGCTGGCGGAACACGAGGAGCTTTAAAAATACTTAGCCCAGGGAAACTTGGAAAAAGACATGCCCGGGCCCTACACTCCAGGGCTTCTGATTGTATTATTCCAGGTGAGGCCTGGGTATGAGGGTTTAAAAATTCCCCAGCAGATTCTAATGTGCATTCAAGTTTGGGAACCACTATTTTCAGGAGTCTACATAAGTATAATGACCATCATTTATTGTTTCAGGCACCAAGTAAAGGGGTTTGCAAGCACTATCTGATTTTCTCTACCATCAGGTCACGAAGTCTCTTGTTTATCCTCACACAGCTGCTGAGAGGTGGGGTGAGGCCTCAGACACAAGTGCTTTGTCCAAAAGCACCTGTCTAACCATTGTACAGGCAGACCTTGGAGATTTGGTTTGGTACCAGATCACAGCAATAAAATAAATATTGCAATAAAGTGAGTCACACAAAGTTTTTGGTTTCTCAGTGCATATCAAAGTTATGTTTACACTATACTGTAGTCTATTAAGTGTGCAGTAGCATTAGGTCTACAAAAAGTGCATGCCTTAATTTAAAAATACTCGATTGCTAAAAAATGCTAAGCATCATCTGAGCCTTCCGAAAGTCATATGCTTTTTGCTGGTGGAGGGTCTTTCCTCGATGTGGATACTGCTGACTGATCAGGGTGATGGTTGCTGAAGGTTAGGAGGCCGTGGCAATGTCTTAAAATAAGACAACCATGAAGTTTGCCCCTTTCACGAATGATTTCTCTGCGATGCTGTTTGACAGCATTTTACCCACAGTAGACCTTCTTTCAAAATTGGAGTCAATCCTCTCAAACCCTGCCGCTGTTTTATCAACTAAGTTCATGTAATATTCTAAATTCTTTGTTGTCATTTCAACAATTTTCGCAGGTTCATCACCAGGAGTAGATTCCATCTCAAGAAACCATTTCTTTGCTCATCCGTTGGAAGCAACTCCTCATTCATGAAGGTTCTATCATGAGATTGCAGCAATTCGGTCACATCCTCAAGCTCCACTTCGAATTCTAGTTCTCTTGCTATTTCCACTGCACCTGCAGTGGCTTCCTCCACTGAATCTTCAACCCCACAAGGTCATCCATGAGGGTTGGAATCAACTTCTTCCAAACTCCTGTCAATGTTGATATTTTGACCTCTTTCCATGAATCATGGATGCTCTTAATGGCATCTAGAATGGTGAATCTTCCCTAGAAGGTTTTCAATTGACTTTGCCCAGATCCATCAGAGGAATCACTGTCTGTAGAAGCTATAGACTTACGAAATGTATTTCTTAAATAATAAGACTTGAAAGGCAAAATTACTTCTTGATCCGTGGGCTGCAGAACGGATGTTGCGTTGGCAGGTATGAAAACAACAGTAATCTCGTACTTCTCCATCAGAGCTCTTGGGTGACAGGGTGCATCATCAACGAGCAGCAATGTTTTGAAAGGAATCTTCTTTCTGAGCAGTAGATCTCAAGAGTGGGTTTAAAATATTCAGTAAATCATGTTGTAAGTAGGTGTGCTGGCATCCAGGCTTTGCTCTTCCATGTACGGAGCACAGGCAGAGTAGAGTTAGCCCTTAAGGGCCCTGGGATTTTCAGAACTGTAACTGAGCATTGGCGTCAACTTAATGTCACCAGCTGCATTAACCCCTAACAAGAGTCAGCCTGCCCTTTGAAGCTTTGAAGCCGGGCATTGACTTCTCCTCTCCAGCTATGAAAGTCCTAAATGGCATCTTCTTCCAATAGAAAGCTGTTTCATCTACACTGAAAATCTGTGGTTTAGTGTCACCACCTTCACTAATTATCTTAGCTAGATCTTCTGGATAACTTGCTGCAGCTTCTACATCAGCACTTGCTGCTTCACCGTGTACGTTTCTGTTATGGAAATGGCTTCTTTCCCTAAACCTCATGAACCAACCTCTGCTGGCTTCATTCAAACTTTTCTTCTGCAGTTTCCTCACTTCTCTCATGCTTCATAGAATTGAAGAGAGTGAGGGCTTTCTCTGGATTAGGCTCTTTTTTTTTTTTGCTCAAGCTAACGTTGTGGCTGATTTGACCTTCTATCCAGACCACTAAAACTTTCTCCATGTCAGCAATAAGGCTGTTTTACTTTCTTACCATTCATGCGCTCACTGCAATAGCACTTTTCATTTCCTTCAAGAACTTTTCCTTTGCGTTCACAACTTGGCTAACAATTTGGCACAAGCTTTCGATTTGTCTTGTCTTTCAACATGCCTTCCTCACTACGCTTAATCATTTCTAGCGTTTGATTTAAAGTGAGAGATGTGTGACCCTTCCTTTCACTTGAACACTTAGAGGCTGCCATAGTGTTATTAATTGTCCTAATTTCAACAATTGTTGTGTCTCAGGGAATAGGGAGGCCTGAGGACGGGGAGAGAGATGGGGAAACAGCTGGTCGGTGGAGCAGACAGAACACACGACATTTATTGATTAAGCTCACTGTCTTACATGGGCAAGGTTTGCAGCACCCCAAATGATACAGAGACATGCAGTGAGCAAATGCTGTTGGAATAATGACCTCCATAGACTGGCTCAACACGGAGTTGCCACAAACCTTCAATTTGTAAAAAATGCAATATCTGCAAAGCACAATCAAGTGAAGCGCAATAAAACAACATGTGCCTGTATTATACGGCTTCCCTCCTGAAGAAGCTATCTAAAATACAAAGAATAAAAAACATGTACAAGAATGTTTACTGCAACATTGCTCAGAGTAGAGAAAAATAGAAAAAAAAAACGCCCAACATCAGGGTAATGGCTGAATGAATTACAGTACATCCACACCTTAAAATATCTTGTAGCTGTTACAAAACAATGAATTAAAGATGTACCAGTTGAATGGGAGGGATTTGCACACGTTTATGGAGCTCAAGGATTTGTCCTGGCCTGGGATGGCCGGAACATTTGGGGACTAGCTGAGCATTTCTTTCTTATCACATGGCTTCTTCATGTGACTAGCTTGGGCTCCCTTCCACCATGGCAGTCTGAGTCGTTCTGACATGGTGGTTAGCTTTCCCCAGAGCTAGTGCTATGAAAGACAAAGGCAGAGGCTGGAAGGCTTCTTAAGACTTAGGCTTGCAAGTCATGCATCATCCCTTCCACTACATACTATTGGTTCTACAGGGTCATCCCAGATATCAAGGGAGAGGACTACAGGGGTGTGAATACTGGGAAGGCTTGATTATTGGGGGGAGGGGAGGGATGTGCAATTTTGGAGACTGTCTATCACAGCAGAGTAACAGGGAGGCTACATGTACCAGACAGAAATTCTCCACTAGAATTTTTGATGAGAAAAAGCACTAAGAGGTTGAGAAGTACTAGATTTCACCGGGACTTCTGCATACTTCCAAGGACAGAGGAGCAAGGAGCTGTCAGGCCATCTGGCAGAGCCAGTTTTCAGGATTCTCTGTAACCACTTTAAGTAGAGAGCCGATGCAGTGCAACCCAGAGGAAGTGCCTGTGTGGGTGGCACATCTAGCAGGGTTGCAGGGTGGAGAACTGAAGATAAGGAGCTTATTTATTGAGTGAGATATATACAGCAAGATGGTGGAAGGAGAGAGAAAACGGGCGTTCAGGAAATGAGCTAGATCCCTTTAATGACCTTTGAAAGGCCTGAGTAAACATTATGTGCTACTTTTGGTTGCTCAATAATTCTTTGAAATCAAAACACTGGCAGACACTGGGGACTGCCTGTCCAGTGGCCAATCCACTCCAACCCGTTTTCTTTGCTTGCTGCCCAGAGAAGTACCTGACTTCCCAGCAGCCCCTGCAGCTAGTGGTGGTCATGTGACCTCATTCTGGCCAATGAGATATAAGTGGATGCCTACCTGAGGCGGGGGCTTCTAGGAAGGACCTTCCTTTCTTTTCTAATAAAAGGAGAAAAAAGAGTAGCAAATCGTGCCTTTTCCCTTCTGGCTTTTGGGTCCTGTCATGTGAGGACGTGATGTGTGGGTCTGTGGCATCTTGTGAGCCACAGTACATAATTGGCACACTTATTTGGTGTCTGGATAACGCCGTCAAGATGCTGCACCAAGCTTGGAACTGCCAACCCCCAGACTTCTTGTTATAATTATAAGTGCTATTTACTTAGGGCTGTATTATTGCAGCAGATACATCAGGATCTACAACTCTCCCTTCAGCCGCATTTTCTTGCTCTGCTGCCACTGGTCTGATGTGCCAACGTTCATTTGTTCATCAGTCATTTCCAAGCCCTTTGTGTATCTCAGAGCCTGTGTTAACTTTGGGATTATTGTAAGAACAAAGGAAATACTCTGTTCTCAGGAATTTTTACTCAAGTGGGCGAAACATTAAAAAAGCCGGCCAATTGTGGGGAGATAGAGGGCGCTAAGAGGACACGTGTGTTTGCTCCCTTCCCAACCAGTGAGGCTGGTCCCAAGTCTTTCTCTCTATCAGGTAGCTATGAGTTTTGGCACTGGGTCTCCCATCACACTTTGCCCAGGCATCATGATTGGCATATTCTTTTCCTCTCATTCATCATGTTACAGCATTGGCAGGAGCACTCTTTACTCAAGTAAGGATTTTCAATCCAGTGAAATGATTCCACTTCTTTTTTTAAAAAAAGCAAAATCAGGCAATTCTTTTTAGAAAAAATCAACTAGGAACAAAAAAAGGAAAGATTAGTTTTTTAGAAACTTCTTACCCAGGTGAAACAGAGACGGTTTTCTGTTTCTGAAAAAAGGCGTTTTCTGGCAGATAAATCATGCCTTAGTCTCTACCATTCATCAGCAGGGAGACCTGAACAATTTTTTTTAAAGGGGGAACTAATGTGATAAATTTGATAGAAAGGAATCGAAGAAGGAGAAAAATGAGGCATTTTTATTTCCCTAAAAACTGGTGAGGTTTTAGGCATAAATACACAGGTGGGAAAGTCTGGTCAGGTGATACAACAGGGGAAAGGCCAGTGGTAAGGGACACTTATGACAGTGGACTCTGCTTGTAGATTTCCCTATTTTGTCACATTTACCCTGGGCCAGCCACTGTTCTTGCAGCCACCCTACACAGTTAATATTATTATTATTCCCATTTTCTAGATGAGTCTCTGAGAGTACACATTTCTTGCCAAGGTTACGTAGCTAGTGAGCGGCAGAGCCAGGACCTGGTCTGTGAGCCTCCAAAGCTTCAGTGTGCTCATATTAGTTTCCTTTTGCTGCTGTAACAAATTACCATAATTTTTGTGCCTTAAAACAACACAAAATATCTTACAGTTCTAAAGGTCAGACATCAAAAATGGGTCAACTCCTGGAAGCTTGAGGGGAGAATCTGCTTCCTTGCTCTGAAATCGAGCAGGACCCTACAGGACCTTCTAGGGGACAGACCTCTGTGTCTCCCGCCTCTTGTTTATAGAAAACCTTTAGCCTCCTAGGCCTTCCCCAAGTTCCCAAGAGCAAATTTAACCACAGAAATGAGAAAATGCAGAAACAAAGGAAGACAGTCAAGCAAGACAAAAGAATAATAGTTTAGCCACAAAACAAAGTCAAGACCTTTAGTTCCTCTTCAAGGGCTACAGATAATATCCTGAGCCATATCCTTGAGTTGCTTTGCAGATACTAAAAACCCCACAGGTGGAGGAAGTTAACTACATGATGACCACCAGCATGGAGACCCCAGACCAGTTAGAACCAGAAGGTTGATGACTGAAATTTCTGAAATACCTCCCAGTTACCTCACCACCAACCAATCAGAAGAACGTCCACAAGCTGATCAGGCAGCCTGCAACCCTCTCCCTCAGCTTGCTTTTAAAAACCCTTCCCCAAAAGCCAGGGGAGAGTTCAAGTCTTTTGAGCCTAAGCTGCCCATTCTCCACACTGGGCACCTTGCAATAAACACTGTACTTTCCTTCACCACAATCCAGTGTCAGTACACTGGCTTTGCTGTGCACGGGGCGAGTGGACCCAAGTTTGGTTTGGTAATCCACATTCCTTGCCTCATGGCCCATTCCTCCATATTCAAGGCCAGCAATGGAGCATCTTGAAGTCTCCCTCTCTGTGACATCACTCCATCATTATATCTCTTCCTCTGACTCTGACCCTCCTGCCTCCTGTTACCATGGCTGTTAGTCTTGAGCTCTAACCCTCTGCCTTGCTTAAGGGGATGTAAGCTGCAGAGAAGTGTTATCCTTATCCGACAGGAGACCACCAGAAGAGAAAAACAAGAGCCCACCGGAACTGGTTCAAATCAGCAAGGGCCAAAATGGCAGAAGCCCCGACCTCCAGCAGACCGTGAACTTCATTATATGCTCAATGTAATACATTAGCAGCTAAATAACACCCAGCAGCACCGTGACCGTTGACAGTTGCCATGGCAATAGCCGGAGGAGGGCATACAGGGACTGAAAAGGGGTGTTGTTTCAGTACTGAGCATACCACACCCCTATTCTCGGAGAAGTCATGAACATTTCTCCCTCTCTTTACTCAATTCCCTCCCTTTTGCCTCGACCCTCCTATATATACGGTGTCTCAGACCAAGGCAGGTTGAGAAGTTGATTTTCGAACTAAGTCCCCGCTTCTCCATTCTCTGGCCATTGAATAAAGCTTGCGCTGTTTCAGCCTCAGCGTCAGTTTTGTCATTGGCTGTGTGAATCCGAACAGAAGAGCACCTTCCCCACCAAGGCAGGGGGCTTCGGCCTGGCTAGGGCCTAAGTGGTGATCCATACGACCGATCTGGTAACACCCCCTCTTATAAGGACCCTGTGGTTATATGAGCCCGTCTGGATAATCCAGGATCAGCTCCCCATCTCAAGATCCTTAATTTAATCACCTCTGCAAAACCTGCTTTTGACATGCAAGGTAACATATTCACAGGTTCCGGAGATTCAGATGTGGACATCTGGCCTCCTTTTCTTAGCAGGATAGTTTTGAGATCCCTCACGGTGCTGTATTTGGCGGTAGCTCATTCCTATTTTTGCTGAGGACTGTGTGTGTCTGCCCTAACTGATGCAACCACTCTACTGACGGACATTTTGCTCTTTTGGAAGTACTTCCCCAGCTACTTTGGAATTCAAATCAACATGTACTGGAAAAAGAAAGGGAGAAACTGAATATATGAATTTAAACAATCACGTTTTGGTAGAGCAAACACATTAGCCTCTAACCTGAAGTTGCAAGACAATGTGTTGCTCTCCGTGGCACTGCAGGTAAATGACATTGTGCATGGCTTTGGCATCATTACCAGTTTTCTCTGACACAGCACTTTCAAATGGCATCTGAAATTGGCAAATTAAGCTAGAAATATAATGTGGCAATAAAAATGAGACATTTTGATTTTCTAAGATATTGTTATTGAAGATGAATTATAATGCTAAGCTTTGGAGAGAAAGCCCTCATCCACATGAGCTGTACTACTTGATGTTTGTTTGATATCAAAATCTCCTGGTCTCTTGCCCTTCCCAAGAAAAAATACTGTGCGAAATAAATTTATTTCTATGAGGAAACAGAATGTAATTTCATGAATCAGTTTAAAAGAAGTGTTTTGCCTGACTGCTCTCTCCCACAGTGTCTCCGGAAGACAAATAAGTAAAACATTGAAAAAGACTAAGGGATGTAGGAAAAAAAAATTTTAAGGTCAGATTTTAAATTTGTAAGTGCTATGCTAGACAGAGCTAATACAGTTAACTTCAAACTGTAATGACAGCCTTTATTAACATTAAATCCAACACAGAAAAATAAACTTTCCTCACATGTTGACCACGTGCCAGGCACTCTTCCAAATATTGTAGGTGTATCAACTCCTTTAACTTCCCAGTGATCTTCGAAGCTTTGGCCTACTGTTATTATGATTCCCATTTTACAGATGTGAGAACAGAGAGGCTGAGCAACTTGCCTAAGGTCACACAGCAGAGCCACAACTTGAATTTAGGATCCTGGCTCCCTGGGCTGTGTGCTCAGCCACTGTGCCATCACTGCTTCTCAGTAAGTTTTCACAGGAAACATTCCCGCATGGCAATGAACAGTTTTAATTGTAATAGGAAAAAGTAGAGATGGAAGGAAGGAAAACAGTCACCAGCATCCCACTTAGCTATTTTTCTGGTGACTTTTCTCTATGTGCATACATACATGCAAACACCAAGAGAGATGAACACAAACGTACATCAAAAGACCCAGTCAGAAAATTCTGTCCAAAGGACAAAAAAAGTCACCCAGAATCCCACTTTTATACCCCTTTAAAAACTGCATCGAAAATTATAATAACCTAGGGGAAGGAGCACGAGGAGATAAGCTGCCTTCCTCATTAAATTAAATCATTCCAAAGCGAGTTGCAGAGGCCTGGGTTGGCAATGAATGTAGGCAGAGTTTTTGACTTCAGAGGATTAACTTAAACCCTTTACAGATACTCAAGCTGGTGCTGATGCAAGGCTGCAGGGTATGAGAGCTACGTGCCACCAAACTACGACTCACTCAAACCAGATTCTCTTTTCCCTTGTGTGTAGGTATCCACACAGCAATACACTGTCCCAGACTGTTACCCTGTATTTCTGTTACTTATTTTCCTCTTTCCAGGAAGACTGCCTCTCATATATAAATAAATGTTGGGAGCAGGGAGGAAAGGAGGGAAGGAGGGAGAAAAAAAGGGAGGGAGGGGCAGAGAAGGAGAGAGACAGAAAGAGAGAGAAAGGCTCTCTCAATTTTCAAGTTTGTTCCTATGTCCTTCCTACACACTCCTTGCCCTTGTACCCCATATTAAATAGGGGCATAAAAACAACAACAGTAATAATACAAATAAAATGATGATAAAGAAAACCATTTCTGTAGGGCATATTATATTCTCAGTGCCTCTCAATTTTTTGAGAACACCTACAGTTTGCAAATTATAAAAACAATATGACTCTCATTTCAAAGTCTGTGCATCTCAATAGCCAGCTTTACACTGTTCTCATCAAAGGCCGCTGCTGTCAATACAATCCATTTTGTGCACATCAAAGTAGAAGCTTGACTCACAGGGTTGAAAGGCAGGAAGAGACTTGTGACATGATCTCATCCTGTGGTTGCCAATCCTGGCTATGTGTCAGAATCTTCTAGAAAGCTTTCAAAAGTTCAGATCCCCAGGCCTCAACCTTAGGGTATTCTAGACAGAGGCTAGGGGCTGGGACCTGGGCATCGAAATTTTTAACAAGCAACCTAGGGGTATAATGTATTAAGAAATAAAGGACTTCCCTGGGTGTCCAGTGGTTAAGACTCTATGCTTCCACTGCAGGGGGCACGGGTTTGATCTCTAGTCGGGAAACTAAGATCCCGCAAGCAGCGCGGCGTGGCCAAAAAATAAAAATAAATTTAAAAATAAATCTATATTTGGCCTTCATCTCTGTTCCTGGCACAGAGCTCCTAAAACTTAACTTTAAGAGCCATGAAGAAGACTTTTATCATTCATAACAAGCCAGCCCCTTTTAACCACATCTGAGTTTATGTTATTGAGGTGACTTTGGAAGAGCCCCTAAGGATGGGGGCCCCGGTTGCCAGGGGAACAAGTCACGTGATTAGAGGGCTGGGACTTTCAGCCTCACCGCTCCCCATCTCCAGGGAGGGGAGAGTAGCTGGATATTGAGCTCCACCATCAATGGCCAATGATTTAATCAAGCATGCCTACATAATAAAGCCTCCACAAACGTCCCTAAAGAACAGGGTTCAGAGAGCTTATGGGTTGGTGACCACGTGGAGGTGCTGGGAGGGTGGCTTGTCCAGACAGGGCGTGGAAGATCCACTGCCCGATCCACTGTCCCCAGGATCCCCTCCCCCCTACCTTCCCCTATGCATCTCTTCCATCTGGCCCGTTGCTGAGTTGTATCCTCTTATAATGAACTGGTAATCTAATAAGTACATTGTTTTCCTGTGTTCTGTGAGCCATTCTAGCAAATGACTGAATCTGAGGAGGAGGTCGTGAGAACCTCTGATTGGTAGCCAAGTAGGACAGAAGTTGTGGGTAACCTGGGGACTCCCCACTTGCCATTGGCAACTGAAGTGGGAGGTAGTGTTGTGGGAGTGAGCCCTTAACCTGTGGGAACTTGTTGCTAACTCTGGGTTGATGGTGTCAGAACCGAACTGAACTGTGGGACACCCAGCTGGTGTCACAGAATCACTTGTATGGAAAACCCACACATCTGGTGTCAGATGTGGTGTGGGTAGCAGAGCATAGCGAGGGGAAACAGAGAGCAGTTGTTTTTCTTACACTAGGAAATTCTAAAGCCTCTGGAACCAATGCTATGATTCATCTCATTGTTCAGGAAATGAAGCTGAAGCCCAGAAACTTACATGTAAAGGACAGCAACCATAGCCATTATGTAATCATGAAAGCTAATACATACATGGCACTTACTATGCGCCAGGCACTGAAAGAGGTACTTCTGTTATATCTGATATCTATGCTGTAGGTACTGTTATTATCGCGCTTCACAGACAAGGAGGCTGAGGTTCAGAGAGGTTAATTAACTGGCTCAAGGTCACACAGCTGGTAGGTGGCAAAACCAGCAGTCTGATTCCAGAGTTCTTACCCTCAACCACTGGGCTATACTGCCTCATATAATTTATAGATATTCCTCACATAGTAGAACTCAGTCATTTTTGATGCTTTGAATTTATAGCCTTATACTCCAGAATGAAATCAAATAGGTAAGTACATTGTCCAGTTTTAATACTGCCCTCTGTTGTCTTCTATATTTTACTTGTTTCTTTGGAATTCCTAAGTGCTGCGTAATATGTAAAATGCTTGGTGAATGATCTCCTCGAGTCCTCTCAGCAATTCTGTGAGATAGGTGTTCTTATCCCCACTTTACAGATGAGAAAACCGAGGCTTAGAAAGCCAAACGACTTGCTCCAGGTCACACAGCTAGTAAGCTGCAGGGCAGGGATTTTCACTTTGGTCTGTCGGACTCTGAAGAGGCCAGCCTCTCAGTGTTTCTACTCTATTGCTTTTAACTCATTGCTGTAAAGCCTCAGCCTCTTCCAGGTGTCATACATACTCAAGAGAGATGAGTACTGTAAAGAGTTGAATTGCCGAGGGGCTTCCCTGGTGGTGCAGTGGTTGAGAATCCGCCTGCCAATGCAAGAGACACGGGTTCGAGCCCTGGTCCGGGAGGATCCCACATGCCATAGAGCAGCTGGGCCCATGAGCCACAACTGCTGAGCCTGTGCTCTGGAGCCCACGGGCCACAGCTGCTGAGGCCCGTGAGCCTAGAGCCCGTGCTCTGCGACGGGAGAGGCCGCCGCGGTGAGAGGGCTGCACACCACTGCGAAGAGTGGCCCCCGCTCGCCTCAACTAGAGAAAAGCCCGTGTGCAGCAACGCAGACCCAATGCAGCCAAAAATAAATATAAATAAATAAATAAATAAATAATTTTTAAAAAAAAGAGTTGAGTTGCCAAGAAGATGAAGTCCTAGCCCCCAGTTTCTATGACCTCATTTGGAAAGAGGGTCTTTACAGAAGACCAAGTTAAGATGAGGCCAGGGGCTTCCCTGGTGGCGCAGTGGTTAAGAATCCGCCTGCCAATGCAGGGGACACAGGTTCGAGCCCTGGTCCGGGAAGATCCCGCATGCCACGGAGCAACTAGGCCCATGAGCCACAACTACTGAGCCTGTGCTCTAGAGCCCACGAGCCACAACTACTGAGCCCGCATGCCACAACTACTGAAGCCCACGAGCCACAACTACTGAAGCCCGTGCACCTAGAGCCTGTGCACCACAACAAGAGAAGCCACTGAAACGAGAAGCTTGAGCACTGCAATGAAGAGTAGCCCCCGCTCGCTGCAACTAGAGAAAGCCCATGCAACAGCAACAAAGACCCAATGCAGCCAAAAATAATAAATAAATAAAATAATTTTAAAAAAAAAAAGATGAGGCCAGTGGGGGTGTGCCCAATCCCACGGGGCTGTGTCCGTATAAAAGGGGGTGGTTTGGACACAGAGACAATCGGAGAAGGAAGATGCTACGAAGACACACGGAGAGCACCACGTAGATGCCAAGGCGTGCTTGAGGCCACCAGGAGCCAGGGCACAGGCAGGGAAACAGATTCTTCCGCAAACTCTCAGAAGGCGCCAACCCTGCCCACACCTTGATTTCCAACTTCTGGCCCCAACACGGTGAGACAATACATTTCTGTTGCTTAAGCCACCTGATTCGTGACACTGTGTTTGCAGCCCCAGGAACCAATACAAGTGTCTTCCACGTGAGTCTGTGGCTTCAACTCTTCCACCTTGTTTCACCATCAACAGGGATCATCAGACCCTTCACCATCCCCCCAAACCCCAGAGGAGCAGTCCCCACGTGACACTGACCTTCATGGCAGAGCTGAACGGGGTGGGTGGATACCATCACCGGCATCCCATTTTGACCGCACTCGTCCCCAGATGCCACCTGGAACAGAACATGTGGCAGTATTAGCCGAGTCTCTGGGGAAAGTCAGAAAAACTCAAGGAAGAACCTCAAGGCCACAAGGGTGCCTCACAAAATTGAAGTCTGCATGTCTAGGAACTACCCCGTTTTCTATCACACCTCAGAGAAACTATACAACCCGCTGCAAGGACTGGACTCCTGTGTTGATAAGAGCTTTGCATGGTCTCTACCTCCTTTCAGTGAGCCCCACAAGCACGGTCAGGACAGACACCCTCGTACAGATGGGACACACAGGCAAAATGGGGCGCTGGTCTGACCAGGGAGGGGACAAGAACTTGACATGCTGTGAGGCTCACCACACTCCAGGGTCCTGCACACAAGCACCGGCCTCTCTCCTCAAATACAGCAAGTTCGGGCTTCCCTGGTGGCGCAGTGGTTGAGAGTCTGCCTGCCAATGCAGGGGACATGGGTTCGAGCCCTGGTCTGGGAAGATCCCACATGCCGCGGAGCAACTAGGCCCGTGAGCCACAACTACTGAGCCTGCGCGTCTGGAGCCTGTGCTCCGCAACAAGAGAGGCCGCGATAGTGAGGGGCCCGCGCACCGCAATGAAGAGTGGCCCCCGCTCGCCGCAACTGGAGAAAGCCCTCGCACAGAAACGAAGACCCAACACAGCCATAAATAAATAAATAAATTAATTAATTAATTAAAATAAAAAATGCAGGAAGTTCGTTGTTGCTATTTTTCTGCTCCACACCCACTCCTTCCACTGCACTGTTACAACCCCGTTCCAATTTTAGACCACTGCCCTGATTTTTTTTCTCTTCTGTTATTTATTGCAGACATTTAAAAAGATTATACATATATATGTATGCATGGATGTA
Organism: Balaenoptera physalus; assembly: GCF_965194825.1. Classification (NCBI taxonomy): domain Eukaryota; kingdom Metazoa; phylum Chordata; class Mammalia; order Artiodactyla; family Balaenopteridae; genus Balaenoptera; species Balaenoptera physalus. The sequence continues at coordinate 8,223,199 of NC_138898.1, read as the reverse complement.
CATATATATACACACATGCACATATACACATACACTCACATGGAAAGAAAAAGGTTGCAAAAAAGAATGTATGTTATATAATGTCATTTTAGTAATAAAATAAATTACACCTCTAATAGTTGGCATTAACTGAATATTGATTATATGCTAAGTACTTTGCATATCGTGTCTTATTTTGCTAATACTATTAGTAGTATAATATATGTTAATAAGTGCAGAGAGAAAAAAAAACTAAAAGACTAAATACTCACCTCCTGATAATGGGAAACTACTGGGGAGATGTGGAAGACGTTTCCTTTCTTTATATTTTTGTAACAGTTTTGCTTAAAAGAAGCCTGTGTTGGGAGTTCCCTGGCAGTCCAGTGGTTAGGACTCGGGGCTTTCACTGCCGGGGCCCAGGTTCAATCCCTGGTGGGGGAATTAAGATCTCCCAAGTCACATGGTGTGGACAAAAATAAATAGATAAAAATAAAAGAAGCCTGTGTTCTTGACTTTATCATTAACCCTACCAAGAAATCATAAAATTGAAATATCAAACTCATGTGATCATTTGGCTCTGAGGTCATAACTGGCATCCCTGGGGTAATATGGTGTGCAAATTTGATTTACTTGGCTCACAGAAGTTTTTTTTTTTTTTTTTTTAAGTATTTTGGAATTAGTTGCCAATATTTAAAAAATCAGGAGGTTGCATTAACATCATTTTCCAGCTTCAAATGAAAAATAAGTCTCTGGGAACGTGCTGAGGGTAAAGTTGGTCAGAACCAGCTGTCTGCAAATGGGCTTCACCCTCCTGCTTTGCTCATTTTGTCACTGCCTGGTCCTGGAGGCCAGAGGCTCCCAGACTTGGAATCATTTGGGGATCTTGGGAAACTACTGATGGCAGGGCCCCTACCTGGAGGTTGTGTTTTAGTTGGTCTCAGGTGGTACTGGGCATTGGGCGTTTTCAACATTTCCCAGGGATTCTAATACATGGTCAGGTGTGAGAATCTTCTCTGAATCCAGCCTTCTATTCTGAGCAGGAATTCCCTCTATGCTGTGATCAATATCAATTCGTAGGTATTACCTCCTCCTACAATGATTTCCATGTCTAACTGGGCTCTAAATCTTAAACTGAATTGATTGCAGAAGCACTGGTGGTGGACATTTAGGTTCTCTGCTGCCTGCCTGTAGATCTACGGTCTAAGGAGAAGCACTTGGGTATCCCTGGCCTCAGCCCTCCAGAGCAATCTTCTAAAGGAGGGATTCACAAACAAGAAGTTCTACACGTTGGCTGAACACACAACAGTTGAGCAGCCTTGAAAATACAGGTGCCACCCTGGTTCCCACACACAGATTCTGATTTCATTGGTCTAGGGTACAATTCCAGCCTCACAATTTATTTTTAAGTTTCCCAGATGATTCTGATGTCCAGCCACGGCTGCAAACTGCTGATCAAGAACTGGGTTTCTCATCCTCAGTACTGCTGATACTTTGGGCTGGATCATTCTCTGCTGTGGGGCCGTCCTGTGCGTTGCAGGGGGTCTAGTAGCATCCCTGGCTCTACCCACTAGATGCCAGGAGCACTACCCGAGTTGTGACAACCAAGAAGCATCTCCAGACATTGCCAAGTGTCCCCTGGTGGGGAGGCAAAATCACCCACAGTTGAGAACCCCTGGTCCAAACCCACCTGGGAACAGAGATCAGATTGGCCCCATGGGAATCAATCACCATGGAGACATAGGTTTCACAGGCTCCCAGCTCTGCAACTTCTGACTTAGCAGGCCTTGAGCGGGGCCTAAGGGCCTGCACTTTCAACAAGCTCCTTGATGGGTTCTGGAGGTTTGAATACAACTGCACAACCCCTGGGAAAAGCAGCAGCATTAATCACGCCTCTGTGATGAGCCCTGGGCAGGCCCCCCGACTCTCCCAACTAGTAGCTAATGACCCAGTGACCATAACTACACTACCTTGTGAGTGTCTGCTTCCGAGTCATTCTCTTGGTCCTCGACTCTTTGGGGAACACTCATTTGGTTACCCATTGTTCCTGCAACAGAGAAAAAGAGAGACACAGAGAAAAATGAAAACCCAAGACCAGTAGAAATCTCACTCCTGCCTATAAAACTAAGGTGCAGAGACTGCCAAGTTACTGTGGGTATATTATCACAAGCCCCAGGCTGACCAATTGCTTATGTTTATTTTGGGGAATGAGGGGAGATTCTGGGCTCATAAATTCAACAGAATTAAAGTCAAATGCAGCCCCAGTTTTCAACTGCATTTCATTGGTGGGAGAATATTATCATCTCAAAAAGGATATTCCGTGTAAATTACATTTTCTTCTTTCTTAGCCAGTCACAACTATTATATCAAGGAGAGTTTAGAATGGGGACAGTTAAAATAATACTAATAATTTTTAGTATCTATGCCCTGGTAATAGACTCAAGTAATCAGAAACTGGGGAGGCCAGAAAAGGGCTTTCTTGGGGGAACCTGGTAGATATCAGAATCTGGGGATTATGTATGTTTACTAATTACAACATGTAATCAAGCTGAGCAGTGCTAAAACATACAGGACACTAGTTATGTTGCAATATTTTCTATTTATAAAATCCAAGATATACATACTTATAATAGGCCATCACTTCATCTATAAATGGGACTTTATGAATATAATATTGAATATTCAAGGCCAGGGTCAGGAAATGACAGCTGGGGGACAAATCCAGCCTGCTGCCTGTTTTAGCATGGCCAGTGAGCTAAGAATGGGTTTTACATTTATAAGTGGTTGGAAAAAAAATCAGAAGAATCATAGATTGTGACACATGAAAATTATATGAAATTCAAATTTTGGTATCCATAAATAAAATTTTATTGGAAGACGTCCATGCCCATTCATTTATGTATAGTCTACGTACGTCTGCTTTCACGTACTGAGGCAGAGTTGACTAGTTGCAACAGAGACCATATGGCCTGCAAAGCTTAAGATATTTACTGTCTGGCCCTTTCTACAAAGTTTATCGCTTCTGCTCAAGATCACCCTGGGTAACATATACCCATTTTGCAAATAAGGAGATTGAAGCAGCTGAGAGGTTAAGTGTTGCCCAAATTGAGACTGACCAGGATTTGAACCCACTGTGTATAAAAATAATGACAACAACACTCTAACAACCATAGTAATGATAAGATAGTAATAATAATAATAATAACAACAACAAATTTGGTGAGTGCTTACCATGAGCTGAGAAACTGTTCTAAGAGCTTTACTTGCTGTAAATGAATTTACTCCTTATAGCAAATCAACAAGGCAGTGGTATCATCATTCCAATTTTACAGATGAGAAAACTGAGCTTTGTAGGTTAAATTCCTTGACCAAGGCCACTTGCAAAAATGGACACACACTAGATGACATCTCCATCATCCAGGTTGTATAAAATTAAAAATTATTTACCAATGGATTTACAAACTTTCAAAGTTCCTGTTATTCAATTTAAATTTAGTCCAATTTGGGGGCTACCTTCAATAAAAATGTTTGAGGTTATGAAAAAATCTTTGGACTGGGAGAGGTGTCATGTGCGCAAGCAGGAGAGAAATTTTTTCAACCCAAAGAGTTCAGGTTCCATTACCCCAATCATTGCACTTTTAAGGAGCCTCTTGGCTGATTCAAGGCAAAATGGACTGAAAAAAGGAAAATCCATTTGCACGTCTTTTGCAGGGACAACTTGGACTCAGATAACATTGCTTTCCACCAGCAGTTACAACATATGTGTTGTGAAATTGCTCCTGCCCTTCCTTCAAATTTTGCGAGGAGCCGGATTTCCACGAGACAAAAACAAACGGTTACTGCCACCTATTGGTCAACATCAGTATCGGCAGAAATGAACATATTCAGCCTCCAGGGCAAGGTCAGAATGTCTGGGGAAGTCAAAGGAAACGGTCTTATGTTTAGCAGTTAAACCTTCCGATAAAAGTTGGCAAGACAGTGGCAAGTCCTCTAGCCCCAAAGATAGTACAACTAATAAGACAATAATGATGATCACATCTGCCTTATGACGTGCCAGCCCAGTGCTAAGAATTCCAGGTGTAGAGCACTGCAGCAGGATAAAAATGTGGGCTCTGGAGACAAACCACCAAGTTGAGAATCCCTGCTCGGCTACATACTGAATGAGTGACCCTGAGCCAGTTACTGAGCCTCACTGGGCCTCAGTTTCCTCTTCTGTAAAATGGGGATAATAAGGGCACACACTTAAGAGTTTCATGGGAGTTAAAGGCGTTAATACGTGGAAGGTGCCCCGAACAGGGCCTGGCACACAGTGAGTACCCTGAAGGTGTTCTTCATGATTAGAAGTATCACCATGATCATCATTGATATTTTCAGTCATTTTCCCCCAGTTGTCTGATATAATCAACTAGAGAACTTTGCAGCACTTCTGATTCCTATGATCGTCTCACCAAAAAGTCAGGTTGGGACCCCGGATCTGTATTTTTAGCAAATGCACACAGGTGATTCTCACGATCAGGCACGTAAGGGGAAACACCTTGATGGGGAACATCGTCCAGGTTGTCCCGGGAATGAGGGCATTCTGGGATGCAGGACTTTCCTGTTAAAGCTAGGAAAGTCCTGAGCAAACCAGGATAAGCTGATCACCCTGGAAGCCAGGTCGGGGACTCTGTGAGGCAAGGACCCTTTTTATCCCCATTTAGCAGATGGTAAAACCGAGGCTCCAGGTGGTCCAGACGACAATTCCTGTCTGTGATGAAGTTTTCTCCAGTCTCCAACAAAGGAGAAACATAAATCAGAAGACAGGTTTTTTCATCAAGAAAAACATATTCTTTGAAAGAGCTAGGTTTTATTTTGAAAAAAAAAAAAAGTTTGAAGGTGATGTCAAAATGCCCCTTCTTTCATGAACCGATGGTGTGAGTTGTTTTGTTCTTATGACCTTATCTGACATTAAACACAAGCCTCCATATGGCAGAGGGGTTTGTTTTTGAAATTGGACTCATGTTTGAGGGCCCAGCATTTGGAGAACATGGGGTAAGTCTTTGGCTGGGGCTCATTCAGATGAGAAAGTCCCTTTACTTCTCCACTTCCTGACTGTGTCCTTGAGGCCAGTCTTCAAACTGGGTTACACATTAGAATCACCGTTGGAGATTTAAATGCCCGTGCCCGGGCCCCAGCCAGACCCATTCCATCAGACTCCCCGGGGTGGGGCCCGGGCATCGGAATATTTTCAAGATCTCTGGGTGACTTCCATGACAGCTGAGGCCAAGAGGTGGTGTTTTGGATATTTTGGGGAAGTGAGCGTCCCCCAGGCCAGGGACCCTTCCAAATGCTGACTACCCTGGTACCCAGAACCAGGCTCGGGAGTCTCAGACGGAGGAAGGGCACTGGCTTTCAGGTCCCACAAATCACAATCAGCCTGGGCATCTGAAAACATTCACAACCCTTTCAAAGCACTTCTTTTTTTTTCTTGGCTGCACCGCCCATGTGGCATGTGGTATCTTAGTTCCCCGACCAGGGATGGAACCTGCACCCCCTGCAATGGAAGTGTGGAGTCTTAACCACTGGACCACCAGGGAAGTCCCGCACTCCTTTTTGAGCCCTCTGTTTTGTCAGCCTGCAAATCAAGAGAAACCTCCTGGGTCTCCGGCTTTCGTTCCCTGAGAAAAGGGGTGCAGGGCACACTTGCTCCTGGACAGCCTAACCTCCTGATTGGTTGTTGAGAAGTGAGGGGCACGTGCCCCGTGGGAGGTGGATAGAAGGGCAGCCTGAGCAGGGAGCCATCACTCTCCTCCGTTTCTGGGCACCCCCTCTTCCCCCCATGAAAAAGAGCTCTGGAGTGACACATGCCTCTGTAAACCCCACGACTGTGAGGCTTTGGGAAAAGCACTGGGCCCTTTCAATGCATTTTTCTTGTGGAAAATGACAGTATTCGTAATGATGACAACAATGAGCATGTTCTGAGTGTTTCCTACGTGCCGAGCACTTCTGATTTGTGTGTATTGACTCCCTTGGCCCTTTTGCAACCACCCTCTGGGTTAGGTGCTATTTTCTCAATTTTATTTTATTTTTTAATTGAATGAAAGAGTCTTTAAATTCTATAGTGCTTTACAATTTTCAAAAGTTTCACACACATGGTTTCATATAATCCCATAATAACCCTTTCCCCTTACCACTATATTGCCCCTCCCTCCTTCCCTCTCCCTACTGGTAACAATCCGTTTGTTCTCTATCTCTGTGAGTCTGCTTGTTTTTTTGTTTTAGTCACTAGTTTGCTGTATTTTTTAGATTCCACTTATAAGTGATATCATACAGTATTTGCCTTTCTCTGTCTGATTTATTTCACTTAGCAAAATGTTCTACAAGTCCATCCATGTTGCTATAAATGGTAAAATTTCATTCTTTTTTATGACTGAGTAGTATTCCATTGTATATAAATATATGTGTGTGTGTGTGTGTGTGTGTGTGTGTGTGTGTGTGTGTGTGTGTATCACAACTTCTTTATCCATCTGTTGATGGACACTTAGGTTGCTTCCATGCCTTGGCAATTGTAAATAATGCTGCTATGAACATTGGAGGGCATGTATCTTTCTAAATTAGCATTTTTGTCTTTTTCAATATTTTCTCATTTTTTTATGAGAAACTGAGGCGCAGGAAGGTTGTGACACTTACCCAACAATCTTTATACATCCCAGCAGTGTGTGGGGAAGGTTAAATGAGGTAGGCACGTAGCAGGCACAGAGCTAGTATATTAAATTATATAATGTCTGGGCATTTGGTCCCAATTATCCAGGACTATATATTTACATTTCAGATTTCAGATCTTGTCATATTTCTTGATGAGTTACAGTATTATTATTAAAATGTTCTCCTTAGAAATATGCTTCTGTTTCTCACAATGATTCAAGAGCAGTGTTTCTCAAACTGGGGGCCCCCCAGGGGACATCTGGAAATGTCTGGAGACATTTTTGATGGTCATGAGTCAAGATGGGAGGCTGCTACTGGCATTCAGTGGGTAGAGACCAGAGATGTTGCTAAACATCCTACAATGCACAGGACAGCCCCACAGCAGAGAGTGATCTGGCCCCAATGTCACTATGTGGAGGCTGAGCTGAAAAGAAAGCAGTTCATGCAGGGTTTAGCCCACAGGCTGGTGCACAGCAGTTGAGGAATAAAGATTAGCTATTATTGTAAATGGTAAATAAAGTGTGCCATACTTTAAAAACAATAATACCTACTATTCCTACAGTGCCTTCTCTATGCTGGGTATTGCTCTGAATGCTTTTCTGTATCAACTCATTACATCCTCCTAAGAACCTCATGAAGCAGAGATTCTTATGGTCCCCATTTTACAGATACAGAACCTAAGCCCAGGGACCCTAAATTTCTTGCCTAAGATCATGCTATGAACTGAATTACATCCCCCTCCAGATTCACATTTGGAAACCCTAGCCCAATGTGACTGTATTTGGAGATAGATTAGAGGAAGTTATAAGCGTGGGGCCCTAATCCTCTAGGATTAGCGTCCTTATAAGAGGAGACACCCAAGAGCTTGCTCTCTCTCTCCCACGTGAGGACACAGCAAGAGGACAGAGGTGTGAGGACTGCAAGCCAGGAAGAGAACTTTCACCAAAATCAGAATTGGTTAGGATCTTGACCTTGGACTTCCCAGCCTTCAGAATTGTAAGAAAATAAATATGTGTTGTTTAAGCCACCCAGTCTATGGTATTTTTGTTATGCAGCCTGAGCTGACCAATACAGGTGATCAGCTAGTAAGAGGGAGCATCAGGACTTAACCCTTGGCAGCCTGGTTCCAGAGTTCAAACTCTTAACTTTCTTACCTTTGCTGTCTCCTCTGCCATATAAGTTATGCTATATTTTATTTATTAATACAACAAAGAATATTAAATATTTATTGCATATGTGTTTTTGCAGTGAGAAATTAAAATCATAACTAGTCAAGGAATGTAGCCAGATCTAAAGTGAGGAATAAAAAATTGAAAAGTCATCAATAATCTTTGGAAAGATTTAGCCCAAGGGCTTGGCAGTAGTCAGATGAGAAAATGTTAGTTTTTACTACTTATTTCTCATATTAATGTTATGATCCCATTAGCTCTGTGGTCTGATCCACAAGTAAATTGGCCATTCTGGAAGTTTCCTTTGAATTCCTCCTCATTTACTCCAGTGATTTGTGTTCATGTGGCTTCATTTAATTTAATCAATTAATTAATTTAAAAGATTTTTAATTGAATAAATTTGATGTGTAACATTGTGTAAGTTTAAGGAGCAACACGTGTTACTTTGATACATTTATATATTGTAATGTAACTGCCGATGTAGTGATATTTAGCACATTACACAATTGTAAAGCAATATTATTGTCTATACTCATTATACTGTGTACTAGATCTCTATGGCTTATTTACGACTCGTTGCAAGTTTGTTCTTTTAAACACCTTCACTTTTATCCCCTCCTAGCCCTCCCACCACCGCCAGCATCTCCTCATTTTAGTTACAGGTTAACAGTATGCCGTCCTCCTGGGAACAGATCAAACACCAACTATGGTATAACCTGCCCTGGAGAAGGAGCATTTCTGCAGCTGCCTTACCAGCCGGCAGCTAAATGACTGTCAAATGGAAGGAGGAGGTCCTCGAATGGTGGAATGGTGACAGAATTAGTCACCAAGTAAACAGAAACACCTTTGATCAAGGCAATGGAATGCAGGCTAACTGTGGCCCTTCTCGCCACCCATTGAGGGCGGTGTCAACATGGCCAGGCTGGCACACCCAGCAGAAGCCCTCTGTCCCCCAACTCCAAAGGCAGGGTCAAGATGAGTAAAGAGAACAGACCTGCTCTGCCAGGTCCCATGGTCCTGCATCTCCCCATGGTCCCCAGCACCGTGCTGGGAACATGGGCTACAGTGTGCAGTGGTGCAGACTGCCACCTGCACGAGGGAGCACATGAGGACTGAAATCCATCCGTCTCTGTGTTCCCCAAGTCCTGTGCCCTGCGCCCTGGCACGGGCCCATGTGGGCCCAGGGGAAGGGGCTTCTTTATCGAAATGGCACTGAGTGCTTTAGGAACGCTTGGCAACTGATGTCCTGCTACTGGAACACTCCATTGTGCTTGCATCCATTTACGCATTGTTGTTCCTAGAAGGGTCAGAGCTCAGTATCTTATTCTGAGCGTTGCACCAACCATTTTTAAGCTAATAAAGATAGCAGGTAACATTAACTGCAGGTTTACCGTGAGCCAGGCAGGGCCAGGAGTGGGGTGGGGCAGGAGAGGCGTCTGGGTGCAAAATGCAAGGAGGCTTCCTCCTCAAGGTTGGGCAGGTGCAGATGGGCACCTAAGAGTGAGTGCCTCCCTGCATTTTGCCCCCAAGGTGCCTGGGCCCAGGCACTTTACTTACATTGTCTCCATTTTCTCTTTCAGCAGCCCACATTATTCCCCCATTACACAGATAAAGTAACTGAGGGTTAGTGATGCAAGCCCTTCATCCCTAGAATATACACTCCATGAGGGCAGGTACCTTGCTTGTCCTGCTTGCACAGAGTGAGCGCTCAGTTCACCTTTGTTGATTAAATGGATAAAGGAGAGTAAAGTAATCCTGATCAGAAGGAAAGCTCTGGAGAGGCAGAGCTAAGGTTGAACCTGGTTCCACATGACTCAGGCACTCAGATCCTTAACCGCTTCCAGGCCCAGGTCTGGGCGGCAAAAGAAGCTGCTGACAAGGTGACACTCCACAAATGTTTAACCCGCCGGCAGCTCGGGCAGGCCTGTGGGAGCGGCAGCGAGCAGCCCGCCCAGGTCTTTTCCAACCCTCTCCCCGTGCATCCCCATGACTGGAAATGAGCCAGGATGGGCTTTTCCAGGCCCGTTACTCTCCTGAAGCACATGCCTTTCTCCTAAAAAGACAACCCTTCCCAAGTTTCAGAACCCTTTGGAAAAAACATCCACCATGATTTGGGACCCCTTAAATTGAAAACTACATTAGCACAGCCCTCTCTTGGCTTTTATTTAGGGAGAGAGGAAGGATCTGTACACCCTAGGCATCTAAGGCAGCGCAATCGGAGCAGAGTGCCATGAGGATGGGGCCAGGTGCCCCCTGGTGTAAAATTTAAGGGGGCACCAGAAAACTCAGCCATCAAGATAAATAATATATTTCATCACAATATTTTAAAAAACCAAAATTAGTGCTGGGACTGATCCTATCTTTACTAAATATGTTGCTACTTTGTTCATAGTGGAGTTTTGGCATTGATTTTTAAATTTTAAAACATTGCCTTAAAATATAATTTATCTCGAAAACTGAGTTTTTTGGTGTCTCTTAAATTTTGCACCCAAGGTGAGTGCCTCACTCATCTCACTGAAGTCCTGGCCCTGATGGGATCCCAGTTTCACAACTTCCTTTCTGTGAGATCTAGACGGAATTCCTACCCACCCCCTCCCCCAGCCTCATTTTCCTAATCATCAGACGGCGATGACGATAACAACAGAAATAACAGCTAACGTGCGTGTCAAGCGCGGAGGTGTTCCCATGCGTTGGTCCCCTCAGCTCTCATGGCTGTCACTTCGATCTCGGTGCTATGATAATGGCCATTTTATAGTTGAGGAAACTGAAGCCCAGAGAGCGAAGTCACCTGCCCCACGGCAACCAGGCAGCGGCAGGACTGAGACCCGTCCCACCCTCTCGTCACCAGGACTCTTCAGAGCAGGAAAACTTCTGAGGGCAGTGCAAATTTCTGCAGTTGTGCTGCTGGGATTTGAATCAGCACCTACCTCAAGGGGCAGTCTTGAACGTTAACTAGGACAATTTATGTAAAGAACAGGATTCACAAAAGGCACTTGGGGAGTCCTTCTCCCTGTCTCCTTTACTTCCTTAGACAATGCCCCGAGACACAGACTCAAAGTTGGCTTCACTATGGGGGATTCCTGTCCTGATGGTGGTCCCCAAATCACATAGAATACCCTTCCATCTGCTGACTTTCCCCCAAGTTTTACACTTGAAATGACGCTCAATTGTTCCATGCAAATAGGAGCTATTTCTGTTGCTTTGAACTTGACACTGCCCACATTGCCATTTAATCTTTGTATCCTTTTAGGTAAGGCTATCTTTGGGTCCATTTCACAGATGGTGAAACTGAGGCTCTCACATACCGAACGCCACACAGTGACTCGGTGGCAGAGCCGGGGTCAAGCGCAACCCTCTCTGACCCCTGGCTTCTACATTTCACTGCCTGCCACAAACAACAAACCCTCCAGCCATGCTTAAAGGATCTGGAAGCAATTACCTGCTGAGCCCCTGGTGGGAGTGTCTTCTGTCCTCTGGTGTCACCTGGAGCTGCTCTTACTTGGAGCGCCGTGTCTCCAGCTGGTGCTGCCCAGTGCCAGGCTGTCGACTGAGCCCGGCGGCTCCCTGCCCTTTGCTTCCTCGTCCGGAGCCTGCTGGCTGAATACACAGAGCAGGGCAAACACAAGTCTGGGTGGAGCCCTCCTCTCCCCGACTGCCCTATACAAGCAGGTTCTCTTCCTGGATTCAGGGGCTGTCCTCACCTCTCCAATAAAACCCGAGCACCTGATTTCTCTTGTGCTAATGCCTCCCTGGCACCACAAGCATCCTGTCTGGTTGCCCTCACCGGCCGCAGCTGCTCGGGTTGACCTGGGTGGCTAATTCCCTTCCCCAGTAACCACAGGTCATGGGAAGAGCAGGGAAAACACGTTCTGTAAGGTTTTACCGTTCTGTCTGCCTTTCACCTTCATTCTTTCTGGAACACCCCCTCCGCCACCACCTAACCACCTAATCGGGAGGAAATAACATCTCACCCACTGCACTGCCCCCAGTCACATAAACATCACTCCCAAAGGGCTTTGGATACTGGAAGGCAGGTAACCTAAGGGTGGCTTATTGCTCTGGAGACAGAGCATGGCATTGGAAAAGGCATTCTTTTTCTCTGCAGGCTAGAAATTCCAGACAGGCTATTTATGTTATTTAGTTCCAGCAAGGATATTTACTAAGGTGTCTTAGAAAGACATATGCAATGCAGTATGAGAGCATAAATAAAAAGATAACAAAAGAAGATAGAAAAATAAGAGCGGGTACAACAAATGGGACCAGGACCACAAATAAATCTGCATGTGGATTTACAAACTTGCTATGAAGGCTTCACAGATGTGGCTTTGAGCCTCCTAATAGCCATTGCAAAAAGGGAAACAGGATAAGTTATATTATTCAGTGTTCTTGAAAACATTCAGGAGAAATACAAACTAGTAATTATTGTGGCTTTATTCATTAATATGCACATCCAAGCACTCACCATGAATACTTGTTGAGCACCGGGCTATATATAGGCCTGCATTTAGAGTGGTGAGGAAAAGAGGCCCTGCCCCCACCCTGCCTGGGCTCATTATAATTAAACACAGAGTCCTACAAATAGAGTCACAGAGTAGGCTCTTCATTATGAAACAAAAGCCGAGGCTGCTAAGACAGAGAAACAGGGAGAGCTGGAGAAGGCCCCTTTCAGAAAGCCACATTTAAGGGACAAAAATACTATTGAAATAAAAACTGAATTCACAGCTGGATGCACCATAATTAGGTCTATAACCTCAAGTTCAGCTCAGCGCTGTACCTTTAAATCGGGAAGGTAATAAACCCAATTGCTAAGCAGCTGTCAGGCGCGCACACGGTGCGGACACAAGCACAGAGGCAGGCTGGCCTTGGGGGTCAAGGGCCTGGGCTCCCCACCCTGGGTTCACACGTCGACCCTGACCAGCTGCTGAGTGGAGCCAGCAGCTTGCCCTCCCCCCTCCCTCAGTCTCTGCCGCCCCTCTTGGCTGCCAGTGCCTTTGAGCTGATTTGGTGCTGGTTTTTGTATCCCAACTCTCAGCACCCTGCAGAACGGGGTGACCACCTCCCCGCCGTCCAGGAGGTGCTGGGCAAGCACTTCCTGATGGGACTGGCTACCCCGTCATTATTTGTGACAATAAGTGCCCCGTGGATGGCATTTTACTCTTTGCAAAGCATTTCACATCCCCCCATCTCAGTTACGTCCACGCCATGATTAGGAGTTTGGCATCTGTTTTACAGAAGAATTAATTATATGAGGTTTAGGGCCGTGAGTGACTCGGGCCACGAAGGAACATCGTTCAGGCAGGGCACTTGGCACTGTGGCTGGTGTATCTTAGAATCTCCTCAAGTGTTACTGAGTAGTGGTAATGTGGGCAGGGCTGGTTACGTGATGTGCAGGACCCAGTGCAAGAGGAAAATGTTGAGCCCCTCGCTCTAAAAGCAGGAAATAGTACTGGCAGACATCCTGAAATAGAAAGCGCTTTCTTTTCTTCCATAGCCTCTCGCTACATGTTATGTATTTTATTTGCTATTCTAAGTCATTCTAAGGAAAGCAAAATTAAAAATTTAAGTTATTAGCATGAGTTCTACCATTCATATTCTATTGTGCAATATCGGTTTTAAATGCAGTGAACTCCTGTGCAGAATCTCCCAAATCACACAACTCGTATATCGTTTTTTTACTAAAGCAGAGTAAATGCCACACAAACTGACTCCACTGTTTTGATATTGCTTCTAGACACTCATGCATTCTACCAACACCGTGTACTTTCAGTTTACGGAGGAGTAAGGAAGGGTGGAAAGGAAAAGAAGCTACCGGTTGCTCCATCTTTCCTTTTCTAAGTCATCATTTTTGCACATTGGCAGCGAGGTACCATGAGTAACAACTCATGCAATAGGGTTCTTCTGTTGTTCATCTTTCTTAGACTGCATCGCCTTCTTTCTGCATTCGAGACAATTTCTGATTTGAATGGAAACTGTGGCTTCTCAGGGCTGCCAGCGCCCCTACAAACTCGGCTGTAGCTACAACACACTGTACTTTGTAGACACCCACCCATCACGGTCCACTGGGACTCTCTTCCTGTGGGGCACCACGAACGCTATCTGTGAACAGGCAGCAACAAGCAGCGGACGTGTGTACTGTACTTCCTCTGCTCACGTACCTGCCGCCTCTTCCATCAGATGTTTTTTAAAGACTATTTTTTTAGGTTCACAGCAAAATTGAGAGGAAGGTATAGGGATTCCCCATATACCACCTGCTTCCACATGTGCAGGGCTCCCCCACTATCAGCATCCCACACCAGAGTGATACATTTGTTACACTCATTGAACCTACACTGACACTTCGTAATTACCCCAAATCCACAGTTTTGATTACAGTTCACTCTTGATGTTATACATTCTATGGGTTTGGACAAATGTACAATGACATGTATCTGCCATTGTAGTATCATACAGACTAATGTCCCTGTCCAAAAGATCTCCTGTGATCTGCCTATTCATCCTTCCTTCCCCCTAACCCTGGAAACCATTAATCTTTTTAATGTCTCCATAGTTTTCCTTTTTCCAGGATGTCATATAGTTGGGATCATACAGTTTATAGCCTTTTCAGATGGGCTTCTTTCACTTAGAAATATGTATTTAAGTTTCTTCCATGTCTTTTCATGGCTTGCTAGCTCATCTCTTTTTAGCGCTGGATAATATTCCATTGTCTGGATATACAAGTTTATTTATCCATTCACCTTTTGAAGGACATCTTGGTGACTTCCAAGTTTTGGCAATTATGGATAAAGCTGCTATAAACATCTATGTGCAGGTATTTGTGTGAACACAAGTTTTCAGTTCCTTTGGGTAAATGCCAAGGAGTATGATTGTTGGATCACATGGTATGAGTATGTTTAGTTTCATAAGAAACTGCCAAACCGTCTTCCGAACTGGTCGTAACATTTTGCATTCCCACGAGCGATCGATGAGAGTTCCTGTTGCTCTACATCCTCATCAGCATTTTTATTTATTTATTTATTTTGGCTGCATTGTGTCTTCGTTGCTGTGCGCGGGCTTTCTCTAGTTGCAGCGAGAGGGGGCTACTCTTCGTTGCTGAGCGCAGGTTTCTCACTATGGTGGCTTCTCTTGTTAAGGAGCACGGGCTCTAGGTGCATGGGCTTCAGAAGTTGTGGCGCGCGGGCTCAGTATTTGTGGCTCGCAGGCTCCAGAGAGCAGGCTCAGTAGTTGTGGTGCATGGGCTTAGTTTCTCCACGGCATGTGGGATCTTCCCAGACCAGGGCTTAAACCCGTGTCCCCTGCATTGGCAGGCGGATTCTTAACCACTGCGCCTCCAGGGAAGGGAATTCCCCTCACCAGCATCTGATGTTGTCAGTGTTCTGGTCTGACCATTCTAATAGGTTGTCCCATCCAATTTTGCTTCCGCAACACGAGTTCAAAGATAAAATTGTTAATCATTTCAAGGTGGTGACCACAGAGTGTTAAACCAAGCTCAGGGCCCTGGCTGGAGGTAGCAGTGAGTCGACAAACTTCTTGGTGGAAGAATTCACTTCTGACCGTCCACATGGCAGGAGTTGCTCCTGGCCATGCATATTTTAGGTGGTGTTCATCATCACATCTCATGACCTGGTTCTCCTCTTAATCTTTCTTTACCATCTCCACCCCTCTTCAAATATTACAAACTCATGAAGTTGTCAGCTCCTGTTATCAAACTGTTTTCCTGGAATCTGGACTGGAGCTGGGCCCTCTGCTGAAGATTCACGGGAAATCTGAAATCTGAAGTCTCCCTGGCAACTGTTCCAGGCCTCCTCCGGCCAGCACTGCAGACACTCCTCCTTTCTACCCGCAGGCCTCTCACTCACTCTGAGCTGATTTCAGCCATGTTTTTGATCACTGACCCAGAGGGGGGAATGACCCAGACATCACAGTGTGGTCATGCATACCCACCCTGCTTTGGCTGAGACACTAAATCTAATACATGTGTCCACTCTTCACTTGGCATTCTTCAGATCACTTTCTTGTACATTACCTGATGTGCTCCTTAGTAAAATCATATGACATAAGAGGTATCTACTTGGGTAAGGAGGAAACAGAGGTTCTGAGAAGACAAATGTCTTGCTCCAAATTAAACTACAGACTGACAGTGGAGTCAGTTAAAGGCTAAATCCAGGGCCCAGCCTTGATTAGAAACTCAGGCTCTGGAGCCATGCAGTCTAAAAAAGAATCCTGGCTTCGGTAGCTGATAAGCTGTGTGACCTTGAGAAGGTAGATTGCCCTTTCTGTGCTTCAGTTTCATCGTCTGTTAAATGGGGATATTGGCAGCACCCAAGTCATTGACTTGTGGGAATCAAATGAGATAATTTGATTATTTCAAATGAGAAAATACTTCACACACTGCCTGGCACAAAGTATGGTTCTGGGTTTGGAAAGAAGGGGACGACATTAGCTTCTATATGACAGCACTGATGACAAGGGAGATCTTGACCTCATGGATCCTAGTCTAGATTTGGGGACTAGATTTTGAGCATGGACGGGGTAAGGGAGCTCACACAGTCTAACCCATCTGATTTTGCAGACCAGCCTCCAACACCAGCTTTGCAGTGGTCTCCGCACCCACATGCTTATTCAGAGTCTACAGGGACATAAAGGCCGTAGGAGGACCCGCACAGCTACGGAGAGGCTGCCAAGAAGGTGTACAAATCTACACGGACTGGCACGGAAATCAAACACCATGTTAGATTCCCACAATTGTAGTCATTTGTTTCTTTCTTCTAATCGTTAGAATTAATGGCTTCCCTGCTAACCCCTGTTCTTGAGGATGGCAAGGGGACAGGACTCCCATCTTCCTAGCTTGTTCCAAGACTTCATTACCACGAACATAGGATAAAACTGTCTAAATATCGTACTGTTGTCAATGTACTCTGCTTGAGAGACTTCAGTCAGAAAGCTGTTTTAAATTAGAAGCATCTGTAAATACTTCTGCAAATAGAGTTGGAAATACGGTATTATGAGGTGCTAATAATTTTCCCTCCCTGTGTGATTTCTCGTGGGGTTTTCCTGCTCACAGTGAATGAAATAAGAGGCAGAAAACATAGATCGGAGGGCAGGCAGGGTTTGTTTTGTTTTCTTTTTCTGCTTTCAGAAAGGTGGACGGGGTTTCCTGGGCAGGAGTGTCAGAAAACCACCTCAGGTCTCCCTCTGTATTAGAGCAAACATGAGCAACGACACAGATGCCAACTAGAGATTTCTTTCTGTGGGGACATAACCTTTTCCAGAATAGAGAAAAGGTTACTGTGTCAGAGAGACACAGGCCGTTACTGTATTCATTACGGCTGTGTGGGTGTAAGAGGCATCTGTAGCCCCTGTAGCTGGGTACCCCCATCTCCAATCTTATAGACGGCCGTGGATAGTCCTACGTCGATTATTTCACTTTGTTAATAGTAGCACTTCAGACTCAGGTGACACTTACAAGGCATAATTTCTACAGTTTCCTTTCCCTTTTCTGGTCAGTTAGCTTATTCCCATCACCATGGGGAAAGTGTGAATCTTCGGGAAAAGTCCTGCATTTTCCCAGAATCCATCCCACAAGAGCCCAGAGCGAATCGCACGTGGACCTGCTTATCATGTTTGCAAACGACAAGTGGATCAGATTCTCACCGCGAGAGGAGCAGAGAGCCCAGGGCCAACTGTACTCGTGCAGGACAGGGTGATGTGCAGATCCCACCCTTTCTTCTTACGCCATTAACTTCGGATTTTCTGCTTTGGTCGTCATCTGCAATGGATGGATGGATAGAGCCTGCATTACATGAGGAAAGTGTTCAGAGGGTCTCTTTACAGAGGCTCCAGAGTCAAATGGAAGGACAGGGTTTAATCTCAGCTCTGGCACTGAACTAGCCATGTGGCTGCAGGGAATGCTGCAAGGCCTGCCCAGACCCCCCTCCAGGACTGAGTGCTCGGTCCCAGCTTCTGGAAGGGCTGGCTGTCGATGGCTCTTTCTCTCTCTGGAGCTTGCTCTGCCTCAGATCAGCCCTCCCCTGGGCAGTCAGCATCCGATGACTGGTTGGTATACATATAAAGACCTGGTCACCTTGCTTCAGTGGGGACAGCCCTGAAAGGTGGGCTCAGCTCCAGAGCTCCCTGTC
Organism: Balaenoptera physalus; assembly: GCF_965194825.1. Taxonomy (NCBI): domain Eukaryota; kingdom Metazoa; phylum Chordata; class Mammalia; order Artiodactyla; family Balaenopteridae; genus Balaenoptera; species Balaenoptera physalus. The sequence goes on along the minus strand of NC_138898.1, from coordinate 8,205,234 downwards.
GATTGACAGTGTTTCCCTTCTCCCTCTTTACCCCGCCCCGCCCCCACCCCCAGGAGTGGTTCACAAGAGCACACCCCAATAAACTCCCGACCGGCAAATCTCCATCTCAGGGTCTGCATCCCACGGAACCAATCTATGATAATGACCTTAGGAAAGTTGATTTTTTAAATTGAAATGCATGTGGGAAAAAGTGAAAAAAATAATTCAAAAGGTTATTCAAACAAATGCAAACAAACAAAAAAATGGAGCTATCATTCCAACTCTCCTAGGATGACGCCCTAGAGCTACATACTTTTTTAAAAAACTAATTAATTAATTAACTAATTTTTAACATCTTTATTGGAGTATGATTGCTTTACTATGGTGTGTTAGTTTCTGCTTTATAACAAAGTGTATCAGCTGTACGTATACATATATCCCCATATCTCCTCCCTCTTGCGTCTCCCTCCCACCCTCCCTGTCCCACCCTCCCTATCCCACCCCTGTAGATGGTCACAAAGCACCGAGCTGATCTCCCTGTGCTATGAGGCTGCTTCCCACTAGCTATCTATTTCACATTTGGTAGGAGCTACACACTTTCTTGTGGATAATTTATGACGGTGATTCTCAAAGTGTGGTCCAGGAATCTGTGGATGTCTCTGAGCCTTTCAGGTGGTCCACAAGGTTACACAGTCTTCATAATATCACTAAGATGCTATTTGCTTTTCTCTCGCTCATCCTCTCACAGGTATACAGACAATAAAAAGTTCATTTATGGTTTCAGATTTCACACTACAACTAACCTTAAGAAACTATCCCTTGTCAGGTTTTGGCATGGCATCATAGCACACTACCCACAATTATTTGAAAAGGCTGTTAAAATACTTCTTCCTTGTCCAACTACGGAACTGTGTGGGGCTGGATTTTCTTCCTATACTTTAACCAAAGCAACATATGGAAACACACTGAATGTAGAGCAGGTATGAGAATCCAGCTGTCTTCTCGGATGGCAGAAATTAAAAAGACTGGCAAAAATGAAAAACTGTACCATTATTTTTGCCTTTTGTTTTCAGTTTTGGAACAAACCAAATAGTTTTGTTGGAAGCTTTTGGAAAAAGAGTTCTTTTTCATAAAATGTTATTTTTGTTAACGTGGAAAGGGTTTATTATTTTTTTAAAAATGAATTTATAAATATTTTTTAAATTCTTAACTTTAATTTCTAATATGGCAAATTTCTGTAGCTCTAATCCACATAAATTAAAGCACTCTGGGGTCCTCAATAGTTTTTAACAGTTTAAAAGGGTTCTAGGGAACAAAACTTCAAAAACTGCTCCTTTTTTTTCTCATTACAGAAGGAATAGATGCTCCTTATAAAATATGCAGGGAGCAAACACATAAAAGGAATAATAGTCCATAACCCTATCACTGAGAAATACTCTCTTTTGGTATTTCTCTCATTCCATGTCAATATCAGAAACATTACTGATTCCGAAATACTGTTTTGAAGCTAAGATATCTTTTTTTAAAAATCACTGTATACCCTGCCAAATATGTCATTCAAAATAGGGTTTGGAGTTTCTTTGAGTAGCCATGCCCCAGATGAATTAACTACTGGCCATGCTGTACATTTAAGTGTCTGACATATTCCGCTATTATACACATGACAGAGATGGACATCCTTGCAGCAGTATTATTGAAGTCATTTCCTAGATTTTTCTCGTAGAAGCATTTCCCAGATGTTGAAGTGTGGGATCAAAGGATAGTCATGTTTTAAAGGCATTTGATACACATGGCCAAATTCCTCTCCACTAAATGGCCTTCCGTGAGGCCAGGGACTGAGTCTCCAACACTCATGATTATATTCTGTTTTTCCACAGATGAATGAATGAATGAATCAGTGTGTGAGAGGGACAGATTCTTTGTATCCAGGTGAAAATTGGGCATGCACAGTTAAAAAAATTATTTTGTTGTTTGCTTAGTGAAAAAAGATGATCTCTTATCAGTATTCCATCTCGTAATTTTTCCCGCCTTAGTGAACATGAGAGTGAAAATGTTGTCACATGTTTATTGGACATTTGTCTTTATTCTTTGTCAACTGCCAAAACAATTGACTCTTGACACCCAGTTTCGTTTATCTTCCAGGACTCGGCCTCCTTCCTGATCAGCTGTCATTACTCAACCAAGGCAGAGGTGGAAATAAGTGGCATGAGGGCCATGATCTTAGTGATTAATCTTCCCCGATGTTGTCAGAGGGAAGAGTGTTGTTTTTTTGTTTTTAATTTTTATTGGAGTATAGTTGATTTACAATGTTGTGTTAGTTTCAGATGTACAGCAAAGTAAATCAGTTATACATATTTCACTCTTTTTTAGATTCTTTTCCCATGTAGGCCATTACAGAGTATTGAGTAGAGTTCCCTGTGCTATACAGTAGGTCCTTATTAGTTATCTATTTTATATATAGTAGTGTGTATATGTCAATCCCAATGTCCCAATTTATCCCTCCCCCCTTACCCCCTGGCAACCATAGGTTTGTTTTCTACATCTGTAACTCTGTTTCTGTTTTGTAGATAAGTTCATTTGTACCTTTTTTTTTTTTTTTAGATTCCACATATAAGCGATATCATATATTTGTCTTTCTCTGTCTGACTTACTTAACTCAGTATGACAATCTCTCAGTCCATCTATGTTGCTGCAAATGGCATTATTTCTTTTTTTTTTATGACTGAGTAATATTCTATTGTAGATATGCATCACATTTTCTTTATCCGTGTGATCTAGCAATCCCACTCCTGGGCAAGTATCTGGAGAAAACCATAATTTGAAAAGATACATGCACCCCAATGTTCATTGCAGCACTATTTACAATAGCCAGGACATAGAAGCAACCTAAGTGTCCATCAACAGAGGAACGGGTAAAAGGGAAGAGCGTTTTTAAAAGCAGGAATTAATTTAATAATCAGGGAACTGCATATGAAAATTCACAGTTCTAACTTGGAAAGGGCTAGGAAGTAGTCTCTCATCACTGTTGACAGGGATTGGACATTGGCTGTACCTTTTATTTATTTATTTTTAAATAAATTTATTTATTTATTTATTTATTTTAAAATAAATGTATTTATTTATTTTTAAACTTATTTATTTTTAAATTTATTTATTTATTTATTTTTGGCTGCGTTGGGTCTTCATTGCTGCGCGTGGGCTTTCTCTAGTTGCGGCGAGCGGGGGCTTCTCTTCGTTGCGGTGCGCGGGCTTCTCATTGCAGTGGCTTCTCTTGTTGCGGAGCACGGGTTCTAGGCACAAGGGCTTCAGTAGTTGTGGCACGTGGTCTCAGTAGTTGTGGCTCACGGGCTCCAGAGCACAGGCTCAGTAGTTGTGGCGCACGGGCTTTGTTGCTCCGCGGCATGTGGGATCTTCCCAGACCAGGGCTCGAACCCGTGTCCCCCGCATTGGCAGGCGGACTCTTAACCACTCTTAATCCCTCTTACAGTACAGGGAAGCCCGGCTGTACCTTTTAAAGGGCCATGTTCCTTGCTCAAGTTTCAATTCACCCTGGTCCCCTCCTCTCCCCCTACCCCAACCTCCATCTCGCTCTCTCTTTCTCTGGCCCTGAGTCCCAGCATCATTTGCCATTTATCCTCACCCTCATGCTGCCATTTTTTCTTAGGGTAAATTTAAAAGAACCATGAACTGTTTCTTATGCGCAAGTTTCTATCAAGAGTACGAAAAAGAAGAGTAGGAGACCCCATTGTCTCCATGTGTAAGTATCCGTGTGAAAGTGAAATGACATATATTTCATATATGACACATATTTAATGTAATTTGATATACTACATTTTAATGCAATGCATTTAATGTAATGTATAATATGTTATATATTATATGTATATAAATATAGTTGCATATACTTAATATGCAAAGCATGTGTGTTTAAAGCAGCAGGTATGATTTTTTCATCTAAAACATAACTATTATTTTTTTTTTAAAAAAACTGTGGAAAAATGCCCAGGCATCACACTCTTTTTAGATGGAGAGTTTATTCCAACATGTGTATCACATGCCCTGGGTCTCTCTGAACTGTTAGACACCTGAGTTTGTGAATCCCAACAAGGCTGTCAAATGGTGTCCATCCATCTTCCTCTTGCATTTAGGCAGAAGCTTTAAGCTGAGCTTTGTGAGTGTTTTTCCTTCCCTTGAGAGAAGGAGATTTCTCAACTCACCACGTGCAGTGTTTAGGCATCTGGGTTATCTTAGCCTCTCGAAAGAGCTAGAGCTGAGAAAATGCGAAAAGCCATCTCTTAGGAGCTATAATGTACACTGCTCTGACAGATTAAAACAGACGGTTAGGAAAAAAGATGGCAAGTTTTTCATAGGTGGATTTAAACATTATCCATATGGCCATATTTGTATTTTCTTCCTCCTTCTGCAGGGTTTTCCAAACTTCACTCACTTTTGGTTTTTGCCATACCTCCTATGCCACCTAAACTATTACTTATATATTTCTTTTAAATTGACTCACAATCTTATTTAATGCATTTTTTAAAAATTGGACATGATTACCATAAAAGGAAAACCAATATTACTTCCCACAATTAAAAAGTAACATTAAAAAATAAACTTGCAACAAATATAAAGAAGGGTCATACATTCTAGCTAGATTCTGTTACCTGCCTAAGATCCACACCTGACTCTTGCTCATTCTGTTAAAAGATGTTAAAGAAATTCTAGCATCAAACTAAGATTTCCTCCTTGACAAATTAAAAGCAGTAATTCGTAACTGAAAGAAAGTTTCACAGGGAATAACTTTGCCACTTGCTTACTTGGTGAGTTAATGCTATTTAAATCTCATTTTATTTACAATGTAAATTTTTTTCTCTATCACCACTGGTAAGTATTCCATAATTGGTGAAATCCTAATGTACTATTAATCATTTATTAATTGAATTGAAAATATTTGTATTACCACTTGGGTTACTTGTACCTACCAGCTACTATGTCAACCTATTATTGACCGAACAATCGCTACACTGTGCTATTTTTTTCAAATCCCGACAAAACCCTTTGAGATATTCTTTCATACTGTTTTTCAATCATTCCTACTGCCCGTTTTACAGATGAGGAAAAGGAGGCTTAGAGAAGTTAAATTTAGCCAGGTTTTCTCACAACTAGAAGTGAGTTGAAATTCAAACCCAGGTCTCATACTACTTGTAATAGTTGGGATTGCTTGCCCTTCAGATCAACCACCAACTTCACTACAGTTTTGCCCCCTCAAACACCAACCCTCACAAGTTAAGAAATCAGTAGTGTTCCAGTGGCCTTCCCCTGCCAGAGGGCTGGAATAGAAAAACCCCTAGAAGTGTTCATTTTTTCCTTAGGAACAAGGGCGGCTGTGGTTTCAGCTCTCAGGATCAATCATAGATGCGACCCGTATTGAACTATATCTTTATCCAGGTGAAATCTGCTTACAATTAGCAAATAAGACTATCTTGAAGGAGAACAAGTGTTCAAAAGTAAGACAACTTACATTCTGAGGAAGGGGGAGTGGGGCCTGTGCCTTCTTCCACAGGAATGGAGTTACAGAATTCTATGGGTCAATTACAGTTGGAGAAGACTTGATTTCTTTGAATTCCAGAAGATGGAAGCTTTTGTTATTCTTTCATCATCTGCCTCCTAGAGGTATTGGTCCATCTGTCCACTCATCCATCCATCCAGTCATCCCCTTAACCATCCATCCACTTACCTACTCACCCGTCCATCCAAACACCCAACCATCCATTTTCCCCGTTATCCACCCTTCCATCCAGCCATCATCCATCCGTTCAGCCAGCTAGCCGTTCATCCATGCATCCATCCATTCTTCTTTCCTTGCAACATTTATTAAGTACTTATCACATGCCAGGCTTTGTGGTAAGTGCTAAGATTACAAGAGGATACAAAGACACAAAAAGTATACATTTGTCTGGGCCACAGACTAATAGGGAGAAATGCATGTGTATAAACTGAAAAAAAAAAAAAAAAAAGTGTTCAAACAGCAGTCAACAAAGGGAGAATACGAGACTGAGGAGGAGACACCCTAGCTCTGCCTCGGGTGGGGAGAAAGGCTTCCTGAAGGAAGCATCTTACACATGAGAGTTGAACAGAAACGTGGCACTGGTCAGGTGAAAGTCAGGGGTCTGGAGGGGTGAAGAAAGGTGCTTCTAGCACAGAGAGCTACATGTGCAAAGGCCAAGCACGCACAACACTGCTAGTAGTAAAGCGCTGGCATATGGGCCCCCAATTTTAAGCTGTGAGGGGACTGCCCGGCCTTGGTTGCTCTTTCTGGATATTCAGATTCCTGCTTGGACTCCCTCTGCCTAAGGACTTGGGTTTTCATTTGTGTTTACATTCTGATGTTGGCTGAATCATGGTCAATATTGTCTCAGTTCGTCTGGCACCAGGATTAAATGATACAGTATTACTCAGGGCAATTAACCTTTAGTGTTCAGCCTGGCGTATCCACCATATCCCTGTGGAAAAAGGGAATGGCTATTTCTCCAGCTCATTTCTCCTGGCCCAGGGCTGCCTGTTGGGAGCATTTCACGCAGAATTATTTTGTCTGCAGACAAATGGCTTGGAGGTTCTCTCGAATCTCTGAGGTTAAACCAGTACAGGGCTTGCTTTCTGACATCTTTTTGGTATCCCCACTGAGGCCACGATCCACCCCAAGCTGTTTTATGGCGAGGCTGAGGATTGAAAACCACTATCTGTTTCCTTCACCCTTTTGCAAAGAACACAACTTTATGACATGGGAGTACACATCACCAAGTCTATGGGCAACTCAAACTTGTCACTCCCCAAATATTACAGTGCCTGACACTGGCTTCATTTGCAAACTTAAGAAAAAGTGGGTTTGGAATTGGAAAGGCTGTGTGATCTCGGGCAAGTTACTTAACTTCTCTGGGCTTTAGTCTTCTCCACCCATGAAAATGAGATGATAATAGCGTCTACCTCATGAAGTTTTTATGAGGATGAAACAAGTTAATATTTGAAGGGTTCAGAACAGTTCCTGGCACAGAGTAAGCAGAGAAATGTTTGTTAAATGCAATAAAGAAAGGTGTGTGGTATAGGATAGGGGACTAGAGCAGAGGTGCAGGAGCCAGGCAGATCTGAGTGCTAATGTGAGTTCTGCTACCTCCTAGCTGTGCGGCCCTGGGCAAGTTACTTCATCTCTCTGGTACTCAGTTTATTCACTGCTCAAATGGGGATAATGATTGTTCCTCCCTCTTAGGATTATGTGGGGTTGAAAGGAGATCTTGCACACAGCACCCTTGGCACAGTCTGGCAAAAAATAAATGTTCAGCATGATTATTATTCCTCAACTGAAGCCCTGGCTGAGTTGGCCAAATTAAGAATTACAAAAGCAGATTTGCAAAGGGACGGGAACTCCGTGCCCTCGCAATGCCAACCTCCTGCCCTTCTCTTGCATGTTCTGGAAGGTCCACTCTGTAACAGGGGTCTCTGTAGGGGGCAGAGGGGACCTGGGTTCATTTTGACAACAGCCCTGGGACACAGGTAATATTAGCCTCATTGGATAAACATGGATTCTGAGTTTTGGTGACTTGCCCAAGGCAACCCGAGCACTAAGCGGCAAAGGCAGCATTTGAGCCCATGCCCGCCTCCCAACCCACGCTTGACGAGCCCCGGGTAGCACTGAAATCAGGCAGACCTGGGTTTGACTCCTTTTTGCCATTTACCAGCTGTGTGACCAAGTGTGTGTCACTGCCCTTCTGTCGCCCTCAAATTCTTCACCTGTAAAATACGAAGAACGGTAGTAGCTACTGTCAGGGCAGCTGGTGAAGATTAAGCGAACCAGTGCCCGGAAAGCTTGGAGCTCGTGCCTAGCACACCGGAAGCACTGAATCGATGTTTGTAACGATTAATTTACTGTCGTCGGTGCTACTCTTATGATTCAGCACACTCTCAACGCTGCTCCAAGTTTCCAAAAGAAGAGAGAGAAGAGGATTTTTGAAAACGGGACCTATAGTTTTCTCAGCCTCTCATGGCATCATTTACTGCTGCTGATTTCCTGGGAATCATGTTTTTTTCTAAGTTACAGTGTGTAAACTCTCATAAAAGGACACTGCCTTGTTTAAAAGCCAGGAACAGCTGTTCGGAGACCATGTGCCATCAGGAGCTTCTCAAACTGTCCCACACCCTTGCCTCCAAGCAGCTTTCAAGCCTTGACAATTTCTCCTCCTAAAAGGAAAGTATGTCTGTAACTGCATCTTTCCCCATCGATTTTCTCCCCCTGTGTCTTTGAAACCGTAAGTCCGTGGCTAGCATCCAAGAGAGCCCTCCCGTGGTGTATCAGTTAGGGTCAGAAGGGAACAGATGGCACGCTCGAATGAGGACAATTCAAGGGAGCTTTATCTCCTGAGAGATTCATTCCCAAGGTGTGGGTGGAGCTTAGCAGAAGGACAAGGACAGCGTGGAAACCCAAGGGGGTAGCAGCCGTGACTCAGAAAGAAAGAGAGCGGGAGAAAGCTGGTTGCTTTAAGCAGAACAGTGACTTTCTGTAGAAGGACACGGCCAGCCTGAGGTCACCTCACTCTCCTCCTTTTCTCTAACTTCCTGTCTGGTATCCCCAGTGGCCAAACCCAACAGGAAGTCAAGGGCACAGCACTAAGTCAATTGTGTGTTGACGCCGTACACACAGGCTGGCCTTGGGAGGCAGAGCGCAGGTGGAGAGGGGTGGAAACAGTAAGGCAAACAGAAGAAACACCCCAGGAGAGATGAGGCTCCTGAGCTGCCTGGACGGGAAGGTTCTGGTGAAGCTAGTCCTAAAGACCGATTGGATCACTGATTGGCTATTGGGCTAGCGATTCAAGGTACCAATTAAGGACTTCCCTGGTGGCGCAGTGGTTAAGAACCCGCCTGCCAGTGCAGGGGACACGGGTTCGAGCCCTGGTCCGGGAAGATCCCACATGCCACGGAGCAACTAAGCCCCTGCACCACAACTACTGAGCCTGCACTCTAGAGCCCGGGAGCCACAACTACTGAGCCGTTGTGCCACATCTACTGAAGCCCGTGCACCTAGAGCCTGTGCACCGCAATGAAGAGTAGCCCCCGCTCGCCGCAACTAGAGAAAGCCTGTGTGCAGCAACGAAGACCCAACACAGCCAAAAAAATAATAATAAATTTATATAAAAAAAAAGGTACCAATTAAAGTTCGGCAAGTCTTTTAAAACAAGAATATCATGCTACATTCCAGTCCAAGAACTACTGTATCTATCTCAGGGAAGTACAATATATTTCAAAGCCCAGATAACAGAATGATTGACTAAAATAAAATAGATCTTATTATTCACCTCTGGATTAATTTTTCCTCCATTCCCTCTATAAATAGACGGTTCTTTTATTTGCACACACACAGCCTGTAAAACACACCGAGGATGCCCATAGCACCTGGGGGCTTGTGGAAGTTGGTTATTCCATGGTCTGCAGGCTCCCTTTGTTCCCACTTGTTGAATTTTACGTTTATAGGACTCAGTTATGTTTGTCCCCATGCCCGCTTACACTAGTAGTACCTGTTAGTGATCATTGAAATAAATAATAAATAATTCAGTAAACTATCAGGATCAAAATAAAGAGAGTTGTTGCTTCAGTGAAAAGTTAGTTAAATTCTTTTGGGGGAAAAGAACCTCAGCAAAGGACAACCTAAAAAAAATGCTGTCAAATTAGTTGCGAACAAGGCAACAGTGAATGACAGAGGGAAAACAAGAATCTGGAAGGATCTATTTGTAATTTATGGTTGTCAATCTCATATTTTCCCCTGGTCCTCAATTCAAGCTAACAGCCAGACTTTTAATATTCTTGCCTTAAGGGATTTTTTTTTTTAAGAAGGGCAGAAGCTTCTGCTGTGAAGTCACTTGCCTAAGCCTCAGTAATTCCCTGGAATCTCCAACATCCCTTTCCTTTCATCCAAAGACTTTTCTCGTCCCCCTTTCCCTCTTGAACCCCAAAGTCACCTGGAGAAACTTCTTCATTCATCTCTTAACATTATCAAGGATGGGACATGCCCTTCACTTCTGACCATTTCTGCTTTATACCAAAATTCTTGAGGGAACTGAAGTAAGAGCATCATCCCTCCTCTCTGCTCACCTGGAATCTTCTGCATTTGCCATGCTGTATTTGAGACTTTTTCTTTCCAGGCCCATCTCTCTACTAGACAGCGAGCCCCATGTGGATTGGGACTGTGTCTCAGGCGCCTTGTACTGCACCCTCCCGCTGCCATCCCACAGCATCCTCGGGAACATAAATGCTTGTGGAATTATCTGAGAAGTTTTTGAAGAGTGCTATCAGAGACACAAAGGGACACAAAGACTTTGCATTTCTAGGTAATAACATATTACCCCAACACTTTAAACCTGAAGGAGCTTTCAGGGCTAAGCTTGTTGAAGATCTAGTCTGAATAACTCAGCAAAGGCAGAAAAGATCGAAACACTGTTAAGTCAAGGAAGTTGGTACCCTAAAGTTTGTTCAGATTTTTCTAATGACTTATGTCTCCTCTTTGCCTGAAGGATTCATGCATCCGTAGGGAATAGTCTTAGCCACAAGTAGCAGAATGTCCAAAGACAGTGGCTTAAATCATAAGTACACTCATTTATTACTTAAGAAGTACACAGATTTGCAGCCCCAGGGATGACACTGGTTTAATAATGTCATCAAGGAAAGTAGGGCTTTCCACCTTTCCACTAACTGTCCTTGAAACATTGACTTTTGTCCTTAGGCTATTATCCCATGGTTGTATTGATCTAAATATCGCATCCTGGCATGGTAGCTTCCAAAGCAGGATGGAGCGTCACTTTTGAGTGGCTCTCTCAGATGCAGGGAGAAAAATATCTCCAAGAACCCCTCACCTGCAGACAAATCACTGGCAAATTGTAACACGTTGCCACGTGTGGCAGTTGGCTTGAAGCAAGCATGGCTCACTCCCTAGGGCTGGACGCATGGCTGTCTGGAAAAATAAACAGCGTTCTGTTTGCAAATAAGTGGGGAACCAACAGTGTCAGTGAAAGTGATTTGTTACCGTGGCACACCTCAAATATTGAGATACTTATTTTTAATGTAGGAGTTTTGAAATCATGAGAAGTTCCTTAAGAAATTAGCCAAACTGTCTGTGTTTAGTGTTTGTGCTTCCCTGAGACGTGGTTTTTGTGTCTCAAGCTCAAAGACAGAGGTTTCTAAACACTCCAAGGACAAGATTTAGGTTTTTCTTAAAGAAAAAGAAAGAGGTGCATAGAGGATCCCAGGAGGGAAGCTGGGGCTGGTGGCTGAAAAAGGGGGAGTGATTCTACCCTGGTAGACAGAGGGTTATGCCCAGTTCCAAGGAAGGGGCAACACTTCTTTTGGGTGGTTACTGTTTTTGTTAGTGCCAGAGACCAGTGCCAGTGTCACCTTTGCTTTCATGTTCCCTGGAGGGCAGCTATGGGATGCCAGTGGAATCTAGCTTCTGAGAGCAGAGGTTCTAAGAGTAACAATGAGGGTTACAGTCTGAGCCTGTGGTCAGGGGAAAGAGGAGAATCTCTGAGCCCACTTGAAGCATCTGGGCTCTGCAGACGGAAGAAGAACAGGTCGGTAAGGGAGGTAATTAGCAGAAACAGCAGCTGTAACTTCAAAGTGAATCCCTGGAGATGCTGAATCCCCAGTTTCCAATTTGGAAAATAGAGATTATAATAGTAAGTATCTCATAGCTAGGATTAAACAATACAATGTGCTTAAGTGCTAGCACAGTGCCTGGCACATAATAAGGTTCATAAATCATAGCTGGTTTTTTATTATTATTATTTTCCATTATTGTATGATTGTAAAAAAAAAAAAAAAAAGAGCAGTGACCCCATAACCAGGACTGAGATTGAATTTCTCAGCAATCAAGTTAGTGAAGGTTTTCAGCTGGATTCAGTTGATAAAGAGGAAAAGAAGAGATGTGACATTTCTTGAATCTGAATGTGATGGAGCAAATTCCCATTCATCACATAGGGAATCGATCGAGGATTTGAGTCTCTTTCAAAATCATGCTCTTTTAGGACACAGACCTTCCAATTCTACCACTAACAGAACCACAGCTGAAGTGGCCCCACTTTCATCCAGCTGGTTCCGTCATCTGTGCACCAAATTAGACGTATTTTGCTGTAGATTGCTTGTCTATCAATCTATTGATCTATCAGTCTACCTAATCTATATAATATGTGACGTGCACTACATATGTGATGTGCACTGCAACATTATCTCATTTTATCCTCCCAAAAACCCTGTAGGTGAGAACACAGGCTTTCAAACTTTTCTGATGGTCACTTACAGTTAAGACACACATTTTTTCATTAGGACCATGTTCACTGAAACACACACACACACACACATCTGGAAAAAAAAATGCTCTTACTTATTCTATGTAGTACATTCTATTTCAATTATATTCTACTGCAGTCTCTCCTGGTCCACTTAAAAAATATTTCTTGGGCTTCCCTGGTGGCGCAGTGGTTGAGAATCTGCCTGCCAATGCAGGGGACAAAGGTTCGTGCCCTGGTCCAGGAAGATCCCACATGCCGCGGAGCAACTAGGCCCATGAGCCACAACTACTGAGCCTGCGCGTCTGGAGCCCGTGCTCCGCAACAAGAGAGGCCGCGATAGTGAGAGGCCCGCGCACCGCGATGAAGAGTGGCCCCTACTTGCCGCAACTGGAGAAAGCCCTCGCGCAGAAACGAAGACCCAACACAGCCATAAATAAAAATAAATAAATAAATAAATAAAATATTTTTAAAAATATATATTTCTTGTGAGCCACGATATTGATTTTATGAATCATTAGTAGAATGAGTTCTTTTCCTCGGTCCACAGAAGTTGAGAGAAGTTCAGGCAGATTACAGAAAAGGCGTGAAAAAACACAGCCAGAGTCAGACTGGAATTAGACCAATGACTTCTCTGATGTCCGAACATCCACCACGATGCCCGCATCCTCCCACAGTGCATCTCCTTGAGGACAGAGAGCCCGCTTGCTTCATGATGGAGAGCTGTCCGGCCCTGCCCACCTGTCTGCGTGCTCAGTGGTTCTCAGCCCTGGCTGTACATTGGGCTCATCTAAGCCGCCCGCCCAGCAATTAAGCTTCCGTAGGTCCCGGGTGTGCCTGGGCAGAGGTACTTTGTATTATTTTAAGGCTACTCAGGTAATTTCAATGTGCATCCAGAGTAAGAATCCCTGTAGTGGCGAGCCCTGTCAGGCTCTCGCTTCTTCCTATTTTGGTGAGGGCTGAGATTGCAGCTTTGTTAATTTGCTGGGGCATTTCTAACCAGAGAAGATCAAATAATATGAACAAGCAGAAACACAAAGCATATTATTAAATCAAGCGTGTGTGCAAAGCAGTGTTCTTTCAATTGCAGTATTGTTTCCCTCTTCCCCCAGCTGGCTCCCAAGTATGTAATTCCACTGCATAACTGGCTGTGGGGAGAAAAAAATGGAGTGTGCTTTCCTGATTTTGACTGGAACCAGCCACTTTCACTCAACCTTCCCTTGAGGAGAAAAGAACAATGCCCCCATTGAACGGGATTTGTAGCTTGAATCTGAATCTTCTTTAATAATTCCGGCTTTTCTGTTTGTGTAAAATTACTTAAACGCTCTGGGCCATAAGGTCCTCTCTAAATTGAAAAGCTGCTTTATTTTTATATCTATGGCATAAGAAGCCCAAAGAATACAGTCAAACTGAATTTCCTCCTCCTGAATAGATGGAAGAATTTATGAACTCTAAGTGGTTTCTCCGTATGCACAATTTATTCTTGAAGCAAGAGAACTGTCCTCCATGAATCACGGAGGAGACCATGCTCATTTAGGTAGATTCCATTCCCTTCTTAGGAAGCAGCATTAAGAATTCCTGGTTTGTTTGTTCCCGGATACGGAAAAAGGATGCACCTTTTTTAATAGCATAAACTCCCAAGCCACATATTCAGAAAATAAACAAGAATGAAAACCTCCTACTAATTTCAAGACTTGAAGATGCCTGTATTCCTGCTGAGTCATGCAACGACTTTAGGGAATTCATGATAATGACTTTTTCCTAAGCCTCAGTGTGTCCAGCTGTTAAATGGGAAACAAGTCCCTCTTCCAAAGAAAGGTCTATATTCTCAAAGAAAACGATGACATGCCACCTTTATGACTAGCCTTGAGATTCATGGTTCTTCATTTTGAAAAACTACACTGTCATGCCTCATTAGAGCAATGATTATAGCTCATGATAATAGGTTGGCGTTGATTGGATACTTGCTATGAGTGGGGCAGCTTGTCAAATTCTGGATCTTCTCATTTAATCCCAATAATTATATTGGATGGGAAATGACATTAATCCCACTTTTCAGATGACAAAACCAGGGTTCAGTGAGGTTAATAACCTGCCCCACATCACATGACCTACAGGTATCATTGAGAAGAGAAGGATGCAGGTCTCAGAGCTACTGAAGACCAAGTCACTTCTGCCCAAAACATGGTGGTGTGTCACTGGTGGAGAGGAAGGTGCTATTAGGCTTTACAGAAGTAAATTCTGTGTAGTCCAAATGACTAAATCAAACAACAGATTTATCAAGTAATGTCATACACATGCTTTGACAGATATTACTTTGGACAAGGACAAATGAAAATGGATTACAGGAAAAATATTGAGTAAATAATCATCCAGGTAGTACATGGCAAAAATTTTAATAGCTTAAACAATTTTAATAGCTTATTTGAATGGCTAGAAAATAATTTTTTAAACAGTGGAAGAGAGAATGTGGTGCGCCCTTGATTATATTTTTTAATGAGTTATTATTTCCACAATCATAGTCCCCAAATGTAATCAGAGCCCCTAACTGTCCAAAAATGGGCGTTTAGTCACAATTCTGCTTTTCCCATGGCACACCGCCTTGTGCTAGAGACTTGGCAATTTACCCTCAGTAGATGCTACTGCAAGGGTGATATGACTGAAGGAGCCCAAGTGGCCTTGCTGATCTGTCATCAAGTTGCTGTGTGACCTCAGGCGAGTCACCTCACCTCTCTGTGCCCCAGATTGTTGTTGTCTTCTTTTTATAAAATGAAAGGGATGGAAAAGTTTGGATCTGAGGCATATTCCAGTGCTACATTTCTGGGTGGGGTGAGTTAACTAACCTAAAACATATTTATTGGGCACTTCCTCCAGCTGTTTTTTGGGAGGTAGCCTAGCATGGAGATTTAGAGCAGGCAACTCTGGAGGCACATTACCTGGTTTGAATTCTGTCTCCACCACTTTTTGCTGTGTACCTTGAAGCAAGTTACTTAAATTCCCCGCACCCGGTTCCTGTAGGAAGCATGGGAGCAGCAGAGTTCATACACGTGCATCGCCGAAGCGTGGCTACCCTGCATGTTACAAATGTTAGCTATCACTTCTTTTATTTCAGTGTGCCAGGCGCCGTTTAGGTGAGAATCAAGGGACTGATTTATTAACTACGCAAATCATGTTTATTCTCTAAATAAAGGCGAGAAGGATGGTGGTTAGTGAGTGTCTCGCGCGTCCTATTGTGTCTGCCAAGATTAATTTGCAGCAAGCTGTTTTCAAACAGGACAGACGCCTTTTTGCACTTCCTGAGATCACCAGCAGGTGGTGGAGTTGGATTATATTTTAGATGGTCAGGGCCTGGGGCTCTTTCAGCTGGGGTTTTTGTGGGACGATAAATACTTGTCTTTTTTTTCTTTATCAACACCTGGAATCATTAGCATCTGGAATAAATGACAGTTATCTCGGTCACTTAATGCTCAAAAATATCAAAGAAAAAGTTCTGCTAGTTAAGAGCACCAGTTCTCAAAATGTCAGCATCACTTGTACCACCTGGGGGACTGGTAGAAATGCAAACTCTCCAACAGGGCTGAGTCAGAAACTCGGGTGTGTGCACGGGGACATGGGGCCCAGTGATTGTGATTTGCACGCACTCAGTTAGGAGAACCTCCCCGCTAGGGCAATGCCTAGGACAGCCAGGTCTCAGTTCTGACTCCGAAGCTGAGTGTGTAAAGAGGGGGCATTTGCTGAGCCCAGGGACCACCAGTTTTGACTGCAACATGGCAGTTGTTAGAAATGCAGTCTCAGGACCCACCCAGACATGCTGGACCAGAATCTGCATTTTAACCAGATCCCGGAGATTCCGCACAATCGCCTTCTTTTCCTTTCTCCTCCCCTCCCCCTCCTCTTCCCTTGGCTAGCCCAGCTTCTCACCTTTTCAGCAACAATTCTGACCACGACCACGTGACACCCGCCTCCCCCTGCCCCGCCCCACCCTGTAGTGCAAGCTGCCGAGGAGGGAAAGGACCAAAGAATGGAGAAAAAAAGACCTTTCCGCTTCCTGTCCTGAAAGAACTTGAGAACAATGTCCCTCACCTGAATCGCAAACTGTCTGAGTTTGCTTGCAAGGAGCGTGTTTGGTAATGGCTTGAGCTGGCAACCGACAGTTTCTGCCACCATCTAAAGCTTGGGGGTCTCTAGCCACAGTGGCCATCGGGATCTTCTGGGGAGCTTGTTAAATGCAGTTTCTGACTCGGTAGGTCTGGAGTGGCTCTGAGAATCTTTCACAAGTTCCCAGATGCTGGAGGCTGCAGGGCCAGGGACTATACTTTGAGACCCACTGCTATGGTTGGCCCAAAAGTTCGTTCGGGTCTTTCTGTAACATCTTATGGAAAAACCCTAATGAACTTTTTGGCCAGCCCAATACTTTAGATTCTAAATCAGCTTTGTGATGCTGAGTTGTGTGAATAAACTACTCACGAGTGAAAACCGGTGAAGTAGAAAAAGAGCAACAGCTGACAGAGGGAGAGAAGGATGGAGAGAAAAGTGAAGGAAGACCTCTACTTGGGTTTCTAGATGTTGTCAACTGTCACCTTCTCTGTGAAGCTTTCAGACGTGGATACATCTGCCCCCAAGGGTCCTTCCCTCCTCTTGGCCTGCAGCTCATGGCACACACTGCCTTGTGTTGTATGTTTAGCCCCTCAGAAAGAGTAGACCCTTCTCCTGGCCCCAGGGGAACGAAATAGGATTGGTCTAAACCATGATTCTTCTTTGGCAATGACAAGCTGTAGCAAATCAGGCCCCCAAGAAGCAACAGATGGCACCAAGTGATTTAGGAGGGGTTATTAAAATAGAATATTTATAGAGGCGTGAACATATGGAACTCCAAAAGGATAGTGAGGTAATTACAGACTAGCAGCGACAGAGCTGTATCTTCCTTAGGCCAAAGGCATCAGTAGAGTAATCATAGAATTGAGGAGAGAGTCAAATAGGGAGGACCCTCTTGAGAGGAGAAAAGTCCCCAGCCAGCCTGAGGTCACATCCAGAGAAGAGATCTGGGGACTCGTCCCCCTCCCCCATCACTGTCTTTTCTTCCTCTGACCTTCTGCAGGGATCACGCCTTGGCTGAAACCAGGCAGGGAATTTTGGAGCCCTGAAGTCCTTACAGGTAGCCCTCACTGGTCTACATAGAATGTTGAAGAAAGGATGCAGAGCTGGGGGGAACTGGAAGACATCCAGCTCACAGGTCTGGGGGTGGGCAGATGACCCAGGCTGGCCAGTGAGAGATATGGGAAAGCCTGATGGGTGCTTCTGGGAAAGATTTTCTTCTCTAACTGTTACAGGAAGAAGGCTCTTCCTCTTCCTTCCTGCTTGGGACGTTGTTGAGAGGATATGCTTTTTGGACATTTGGGCAGCCAGCTTGTGACTACGAGGGGGACGTAAAGAGAACCGAAAGAATATGGGAGGTGAGGTCAGCAAGGCAGAGAAGGAGTGGGTAAAGGTGGAGTCTTGCTTGAACGTCTGCTGCTTCCAGCACATGGGACTCATCTCTCCTCTCCATGCTCTCTGCCTGCCGGTCCCTGTCTGCTCCACATTGTAGCATTTATGCTGCTGAATCCAACTACACATCTGTCTTCCCCCCCTTGACTGTGAACTCCCTTATGACTGTGGAGAAATCTATGTAAAAATCGGAAATTCTTTTCCAGCAGCAGATTGTGTTTCTTGTACTCCTTTCTGAGGCTGAATTATGTGGGCCATGATTTAATGGGGTTTCATTGTATTGTTTCAATCCAATCATCATCAGTATAAACTGTAAGAATCCAACCCATAATTGACTCCCCTGTGATGCTGGCCAGGCCATGTGATTAAAGAGCTTGGGCTCTGGGTCTTGTGGACCTGGGGCCAAATCCTAGGAGCCTTGATGACTAGCTGTGTCCTTAGGTACACCTTAACTGACTTCTCTGAGCAAAATTAGGATAATACTACCCACCACAATGAGTGAATATGAGGATTAACTGTGTTTAATACGTCCTAGCACAAACCCCATTGACACCCCTCCATATTATTTCCCTTTTTCTCTACTTCCCTTTTCCTTCTCGTTGAAGATACAACAGAGCCCCAAGACGATCCTTGGAAATTACATAACTAATAAAATGAACAGCCCGAAAGCTGAGTGAAGTCTCACCCAAAGATGCAGAAGTGATGAATGTGATGCTATTTGTACCAAGCTTCAAGCTGAGTGAATTCAGAGCACAGGGGACCAGTCACACACTGTGGCATTAATCACTTGGATAAGCTCAAAACGTGAAAAATTTTCAGATTTTTCGAAAATTCCAGGCAGGCGACTCCCAAAGAAACGGGATCAAGTGCCCAACAAACGCTGAGCTTTCCTTTGACCTTTGGATGCTGGTTGACAGTCTGCTTTCCTTCTGCAGGTGTGGAGGCCAGCGAGGACGGCCCGATGATGGATGTGCTCCAGCTGTGAGCGCGGCACAACCCCAGCCGGGGTCACTGAGGGCTTCTGAGTCATCCTTTTTGCCAGGTCTCTGTGGTCACTGAGGGCACAGGTGGTGGAGCGCCCCAGCCTGTAGCTGGTCTAGATTGAAGAAGCATTCCCATCATCAGTGCCCGCAGGCGGGAGAGGACATGCCAGCTGTCAGGGGCATGGCAGGTAACACTGGTGGATAATCCAATGGGGCAAGGATCACGAGGTGCGTCAAAAGAGAAACCACTGCCATTTATTGAAGGTCAATTATGTGCCAAGCATCAGGCTAGATGCTCCTTTTGCAAATGAGGAAACCGAGTCTCAAAGAGGTCCCATGACTTCCCCAAGGGTGGCACCAGGATGCAAGTCTAGATCTACCACCAAACTTAAGTTGCTTCCACTATGTGAGAGGCTAAAAACTGGCCTAGAAAATGGCAATAATATGGCTTAGATAATCCCTGTCATGCTGGAAAAGCAGAATTTTTGATCAAGCAAGAGGCAGGCTATGCCTTTAACTTCCGTGAAATCTTGAGACTGGCCTACTCTCTCTGAGTCTTTCCATCACCTGTAAATTGAGATGGCATTCTCTTTGCTTGGCAGAATAATTAATAACAATTATAAAGTTCTTTGCCTCTTCTAGAGGCTTCTATTGTAAGCCTTCCTACCCATCATTAATAAACTGGCTAAGTTAGTTTACTGCCATACATAGAAGGAGCAGGGCTTTCAAAGAGACAAGTGCCAGCTCTCCTGGTTTTCTCATTAAACCTCAGTTAGTTCATCTATAAATGGGGGTAATAACCACAGGCTGTGAAAATTAAATTAATAATTTAAGCCATTTAGTTCAGTGCTTAGTAGGTGCCAATAGATGGTGGCTATAATAACATTCGTGTAGAAGAGCAGGGAAAAGCAATTGACTGTAACCACAGATGCTGAGATCTGTTAAGAAATGTGACTTGTTTTTCCTGGGCAGTGGGATGGGGTCAGAGTTAGGTAAGTAGCTCTTATCTTCCAGAAAGGGAAATGCTTGGGATAACGGAGAAAGCACTACCCTCTGCACTGGAGAAATCCGTCCACCAGCTGCCCACTTGCCTCTGGGTCTCAGTCTTCTCATGTGTAAAATAAAGTCTCTTTAGATCAATGACCCCCTAAGGTGACTGAGGTCCGTGGGGTACTGGTTCCCAAGGATGGGCATGGGGGGCTTAATAATGAAAGCATGCTGTGATCCAATTAGTTAGGGGACATGAGTGCTAAGCAAATGAAACAGATTTTAAAATTATTATTATGGGACTACTCAGAGACTTTCACGTACCAATGTATGGGATAGACCTCCAAGATGGGGTGCGGCAGACAGCATTTCCCAAACTTATTTGAAAGACGCTTTGGAACTCTTACTCTTTCATCTGTGAAGCTCTTCTAGACCTGAAAGTCTAAGATTTGAATATCTGGGTCATGTAAAACGGCTGGTTCTTTAGAGGTCAGCAACGACATTTTTCTAATTATGACTTAAGGTTGTTGATGAAGCAAAGCCTCTTTACCTTTTCTCTTTGGAGGTCTAGGCAATTATTCAGTCATTTCTCCTTCTTTTGAACTAGGTGTACACATTCAATTGCGTCACTTGTTCCTGTGCATTTTAATGGTAATGGTGTTCAGAATAACTAGCGAGGATGGTTATAAGCCAGACTCAAAGTGAGCACCGTCTTGTACTGATGAAGACACACTGAGATGAAAAGATGGCAGTGAGAATTATTTGAAGCCCTCAGAACAGGACACGTGTGACAGCAGAGGCCTCCGATGTTAGCTTTTCATTTTAAGTTTATTTGTAAGATTCTTAAATGATAGAACTAATAAACAGAAAAATAATGACAGCTGAGAACTGTTGAAGAGCTTTCCGCATGCTTGTGACTGTTCTGCTTTACTTGCGTTGCATCATCAGGTCCGTTCTTATGAGACACGTCCGATTATTTTCCTCCTTTTTACAGCTGAGGAAATGCGGGCAGAGTAAGTAAATTTTCTGAAGCTATGAAGCTTAGGGGGACTGTCCAAATCCCGCGTTCACCGATTCCTAGCCATGTGGCTCTGGCCAAGTTACTTATTGACTTCAACATTTACTAGGTCCTCTGCAAGACTGAGATAATAACAATAGTATCTAAATAAGGGTGGTGGTGAGGGTCCAATGAGATACTGCATTTATTGAATGCAGAAAGTTCCTGACACCCAGTCAATACTCAATATATTAGTGGATAGTTTTTAATGATTATTATCACGATGTTGACATCTGTGTTAAAGACTGTTATTTTATTTCAGAGGTGAGTGCTTTTTATATAAAATGTAAATATAATTATGTGTATATGGGATACGGGATAAAAGAGATCCTATTTTAAAGTTTTATGTTTATACAGTTTTTTTCCCCCAGTGAATTAAAGGTGTTCACTGAGTTGAATGTGGACCAAAAATCTGGAATAAGATAGGACTGAAATACGCAGTGGTGGGAACTCTCATAGCGTACAGGTGGGGGCTAGGACTGCACCCACTTTGCAGAGTCATTTGACAAGATCTAATCAAAATGAGGATGTGCATCCCGGTGTCCTAGCAACTTCGTGATGTCCTGGAGGAGCCCTCACACCTGTGCACAAGGAATGTCGACAGCAGGAGGATGTGAGATGGTTAAAAATGGAAACAAACTGAAGGTCCAGAAACAAGATGATGGGTAAACAAATTAGGATAAAGTCATTCAATGGAATCTTACACCAAAGTTAAATAAATGCATTGGCGCTCAAATGAATTACATCAGCGAGGCAAGATCTCAAGAGCACAATGTTGAAAACAAGCAAATTGCAGAAAGATATATGCCGCCTAAAACCTGCAAACAATATCATATACTGATTATGAATATGTTCATTTGTGGTAATCATACAAAACATGTTTGGAAATAATGGAGCCCAAATTCAGGAATTCAGGTTAGCTGTTATTTCTGGGAAAGGAGGAACAGGGGATTAGATTTGCTGAAAAGAAATCAGGGCAATTTGACACTATCTGTAATATTTTATTTCTTACAAAAGTGTTGGGACCTAAATGACCAATGTTAAGATTTGACAAAGCTGGATGGTAGGTGCTTTTCGGTATGCTTGAAATGTTTCAGAATTTTAAGAATCGTTATTTCATTACTTGTTTTGTCTGCTCTCTCTCCTCTTTCTTTGTCTGTTTTATAGTTTCAACACGTTTGGCACTTATGCTTAGATGTGCATTTTTCGGAACAGCATTCTATTCCTGCTACGAACCCTCTGTAAGAGATTTTGGGTTTATGGATTTCAGTTCTGAGTGTTCAAACTTGTTTTCTGCTGGGTTCTTATGAGAGGTCATGAAGTGCAAGCTGCAGTCAGGGTTGAGTTAATCATTGAATATGGCTTCCCCTTGGTCTGTGTCAACTCCCTGAGTGCTTCTGGCAGCCAACTCCTTCCCATGCCGGGGACCCTCAGAGGGAGAGGGACTGGGAGGTGACGTGGGTGGCCGAGCGCTAAAGGCTGGGTCTACAGCATCCCTCCCTCCCCGACCCAACAGTGTTTCTGTCGCGCGCCTCAACTGATCAACAGCATGAATGGGACTCATTGAGGGAATCGGGTGCTTGTGGAGTTGCTCCTGACCTACTGGGGAAGAGTTCAGAGAGGCCAAGGAGGTTTGTGACCTTCCTGTTAAAATGTGACTTGACCAAGGGGAGGTAAGTGGACAACGGGGGGGCAAGTGAGGCATCAAGTTCACGGATGAGATAAGTGTCAACGGGGGCAAATCCAATGGGTGACTCTGTGCACGTGTGTGTGTCAATGAGTAAAGCAGTGTGTTAAAATATATGTATTAAATCTAAAGCAGATAACATCGTACACAGTATCTTATAAGTTACTAACTCAGCACACTGTGAAATGTGAAATGTCTAACACTTAAACTATGAAATGACTCAGCAAAGATAGGGAAGGCTATTGTATCCTTTAAAGGGCTTATATTCCAAGGAAGCCAGGTAGAAACTCAAAACAGTTCTTCTCTGTGGATGATTTTGTGGTGGGCTGGGTTTAAAAAGTTTTTAAAAAAATTTTATCGTGCTAAGAACACTTCGGATGAGATCCACCCTTCTACCAGATTTTTAAAGTGTGTGATACAGTCTTGTTATCTCTAGACCTGATGCCGTACAGCAGATCTGTAGACCTTACTCATCTTGCATAACTGACATTTTATACCCATCGGTTAGCAACTCTGCATTTACCCCTCCCCCCAGCGCCTGACCACCATCATTCTATCGTTTGCTTCTCTGAGCTTAATCATTTTAAATCTCTCATATAAGTGGATCACGCAGTATTTGTCCTTCTGTAACTGGCTTCTTTTCACTTAGCACGATGTCCTCAAAGTTCACCCATGCTTTTGCATTTTGCAGCATTTCCTCCTTTTTAAAGGCCAAATAATATTCCACTGTATCTATAGACTGCATTTTCTTTGTCTGCTCATCCATCCAAATGCTTTAAAAATCTTTTTTTCAAATTTCTATTTTGAAAACCTCAAACTACAGAAACATTGGAAGAGGGGCACCATGAATACCTTTTTACTTTTCACCCAGATTCTTCTAGTTGTTAATGTTTTGCCATGTTTGCCTTCTCTCTGAGATATACTATATATTATGTAGTATGTACTGTATATAGTAATATAATATACACATTATTTTTCTGCTAAATCATTTGACAGCAAATTGCTGACATCATGTCCTTTTACTCCTAAAACCCTCAAGTACTGCGTACGAACACCAGCGTTCTCTCATACGAGCACATGCAATTACCAAATTCCTAAAGTTGACATCGGTAACAATACTACCATCAGTACAGACCACAATCAAATCTTCCCGACTGCCCCCACCCACAAAGGCTATTTAAAGCGATTAATTTTGTGACCCAGGATCCAGGGCCATATATTGTCTTATCATGTCTAGTTCCCTTTGTTCTCTAGAATAGTTCCTTGGCCCTTCCTTGTCTTTTTTGGACATGGACAGATTTGAGTGTGCAGGCCAGCTGTTCTGTAGAACGACCCTCAGTTTGGGTTTGATTTCGATTGCTTCATCCCAATTAGATTTGGGTTAAACATTCTGGCAGGAAAATGCACGAGTGGCGGTATGTTCCCGTCATGTGCATCATATCAGGAAGCCCATGATGTCAATTTGCCCCTCGATCGGTGTTGTAAATTTTGATGGCTTGCTTAGGTGGGGCTTTGAAATTTTTAAGATGAAATTCACTGGAATACGTTTATTGCCAGGATTGCTTCCTTGAACATAAAGGTTGCTTCTGAGCAGGTCTCTCACGGGGAGAGCGCTTCTCTACTCCTGGAGAAGAGAGCAGGGTGTCTGCCATGCCCTGCTTTAGAGCAGGAAGGCCACCTCCTGCCCAACACCCGCCCCACCCAGGGTCTGCCTCCTTTGGGGGGAGAGACAGGCAGTAAACAAGTAAATGCTATGAACAACAGGTCAGTTCAGATGGTGATGTGTGCTGTGAAGGAAACAGGACGGAGAGGTAGGCATGGACAAAGTCACTCAGATAAAGCAGTCCCTGCCACCCAGGAGTGCCCTTTGCCGCGTGGGAGACCAAGCGGAAGCAAATGAACACATTTATGGTGACTCAGGTAGTGATAAACGCCCTGAGGAGACAGGCAGCTGCTACATGGAGAGTGTCCTGAAGGGTTCAGTGCATGGGGACAAAGACGACCGGGGTCAGGAGGTGACATGTGAGAGGAGACTGAGATGAAGTGAGGAGAGCGCTGTGAGGCTCTGGGGGAGAGTGGTCCAGGCAGAGGGGTGGCCAGTGCACTGACCCGAGGGCAGGGCCAGGCTTCGTGTGACTGAGGAACAGCATGGGTGCGAGGAGGGCTAGAGGGCGCCAGCGGGAGTAGGAGGGAATGAGAACCAGGAGGCGGCCGGGGCCAGACCGTGGAGGGTTTCTAGGCCGTGGTAAGGACTTTGGGTTTTATTTTTGTTGGGATGGGAAGCCATTGGGAGGTTGAGAGTAAGGAGTGACATGATCTGTGTTTAGAAGGATCACTTTCGGGCTTCCCTAGTGGCGCAGTGGTTGGGAGTCCACCTGCCAATGCAGGGGACACGGGTTCGAGCCCTGGTCCAGGAGGATCCCGCATGCCGCGGAGCTGCTAGGCCTGTGCGCCACAACTACTGAGCCCACGTGCCTAGAGCCCGTGCTCCAAAACAAGAGAAGCCACCACAATAAGAAGCCCGCGCACCGCAATTAAGAGTAGCCCCCGCTCACCACAACTAGAGAGAAAGCCCGCGCACAGCAACAAAGACCCAACGCAGCCAATAATAAATAAAATAAAATAAATAAATTAAGAAAAAAAAAAAAGGATCGCTTTGGCAACTCTGTAGAGAAATCTTTGCAGTGGGATGGGTGTTGCCCAAAGGAAGCAGGGAGACCAGCATCCAGATGAAAGAAGTGGACTCCGGCAGAATTATGACCTCATTTTGTCCACCTGTGTCTCCCTCGTGCCTAATAACGGATGCTCAGTATTTGTTAAATGAATGAATGGGTGGATGAAATAATACGTTTTCTTCTATTATTATTAATTGTCAAGTATAGAAATTCATCTTATGGGTGGTAGATTTGCACTGTGTCAATGTAGCTAAGGTAGGACATTTCCCCGACTTTGCTTTCCTGTATATTTCCAGACTGGGGTTGCCTACCAGAGAAATCGGCACAGAATTTAGAAGAGGGAAGTAAAGGATCCCCAGCTTGAAAGGCCTTACTCTGCTCCCACAATCAGATAAGGTCCAATCCCATGAGAAATCCCTCTTCTAGATCACTCAGCATGGTTCTGCTTCCCTGAACAAACCCTAAATGATACAGACTGAATTTGACTATTATCCACCTTGGAGCTTCTTGATCTTTTCTATTCTAAGTTTTAAGGAAAAAAAAAAACGATTACATTATTTTTAAGTAAGTATATAAAGATAACTGATCAATCTCTTAGCTGGTACCAATCATATTCACATGAAGACTTTTCAAACGGTTGAACCTGGTTCTCTGGATTTTAAATGTGTTTGATGAGAGAGCAGTTTTTCATTGTTGGTTTGACTAAAAGGCTGGAAGATGTCTCCGATTCGGTTTCGTAATGTGTGAACCCAGTGACTGCAGTGAGTCGTGGAGGTGATGAAGTTCAGATGGTAATCACTGGCAGACCCTCCCAACATCTCTGTTTGGGAACTGTGACCTTTAAATGAGTTCCTGAGATTAAAGTTTAGTCCCAGGGTGAGGCCAGATCTAAAGAATCCTAATTTTTTGAATTTATGAGAAAAAGAGACATGGCAGAGGGAGAGAAAAGGCCACTTGGGATCTGGGCCATCGGGACAGGAGGAGGAGGAGGCCACTGGGTATTGTAACAGTTAAGGGCTCTGTGGTCAGCCACAGGCAGACCTGAATCTCAGTAACCCCGTGTCATTGCTGTCTAACTAGAAGCAACTTACAGCATGTCTTCAAGTCTCAGTGTCCTGATTTATAACATGGGGTGATAATCCCTTTCTTACAGTGTTTGCAAAGATTAAATAGAACCGTATATGGAGGACTCTGTATAGTGCCTGGCACCCAGGGCAGTGGATAAGAGACTGCCTGACCTAGGTGACCTGGGACAAGTTACTCAACTGTTCGGTGCCTCAGTTTCCTCATCTGTAAAATGGGGTCATCAATAGTATCCACTTCCAAAGTTTTCATGAACATTAAATGAGTAGATAGTAGTGTGCTTAGGATGGCAAACATTAGCTTCAAATTCTGGCTCCAATATTTAATTGCTATGTGACCTTGGGAAAGTTACTTAACATCTCTGAGTCCATTATTGCCTTTCATAAAAAAAAGCATGGTGGAATTCCCCGGCGGTCTGGTCCTAACAGGACTCTGTGCTTTCACTGCTGATGGCGCAGGTTCAAGCCCTGGTTGGGGAATTAAGATCCCGCAAGTCGTGTGGCATGGCCAAAAAAAAAAAAAAAAGCATGGTAACAACAGCACCCATTGCGTGGGGCTGTTGTGAGGGTTAAATGTCATCATGGGTGTAAGGCAGTTAACAGAGCCATGTGCTTCTAAGTGCTCAGTAAACATGGTTATGATTATTGCTGCCCTTATCATGATGGTTGGCCATATTCCAAGGTCTGAGCTAAGTGCACTGTATGCCTTGTTGTTTTTAACTCTTACAGCCACCCTGCTGGGTAAGTGTAACATGGTTCCCATCTGATGGAGAAGCCACTGGAAGGTTGAGAGCAGGGGCCAAGGCTATCTACCTGTTTGCTCATTTTTGGTCTGGGGAGCTGAGCCCCTAACTACTTTGCTCTACTGCCACCAGTGATTTTTTTTTAAGGATATATCTGGAGGAATAAATGAGCTCAGCAGCTCAGTCCCTCCAGGATGGTTGTTTCTCTCACTGAGTGCTTGATAAATGCCAAGCAGCCTGGGGACTGAGTGCCTGCAGTGAACAGACTGGGGGTTGTCTCCTAGGACACATTTGAAAAGCCATAAAAGAGAGAGCGGTCTCCCTGTGCCGGGGGCAGGAGGGCATTTTGGGGACTGTGCCTGATCTTCTTGTTGACCGCAGGTTGCTACACTGACAGTGGGAATGCTGAGGGGCCTCTCAAAGGAAAATCACAAAACCCGACCTTTTGTAGTCATGAAGCAACGCTTTAAGGAATACCTGCTTTTTAACAATGGAGAAGAACGCTACGAAAGATAGGGCGCTTTTTCATAGAGGTTTCAGTTGAAATATTCATCAGTGAGGATGCTTGTTGTTAATAGCTGGGGAAATGAGACAAAATCTAAAGAACGGAGTCGTTTTTCTTCTTTTGGGACTGCTGGTAAGTGAGAAGCAGATGATAGGGGCACTGAGCTATGTTGACGGCTGAGGCCAGTATTTCAGGACATGAGATACATTGGATGAGGGGTTCTTCTCTTACAGGATTTCACAGCTGAAGAAAACTAGAGAGACTTTTCTTTGCCGACTTTTTGTTTTTTTTCATTTTGGAGGTAAATAAATGGGGACTGGAGTTAAATAAAGGACTTGCGCACGGTCCTTAACGCACGCTAAAAGCCCAAATGCATAGAAGGTGGGGCAAGGTTTCAATGAGTGAGATAGACCAGGTGGGAAGTAGCAGGGAATGGTGGAGAGTAGGGCAAACCAGAGAGGGCCTGACCTCCTCAAAGGGGATTCTGTTACCTGGCTGTATCCATGGTGCCACGAGAAGCAGGCCCACAGGGAGACAGATCTAACTTTGAAGAGAAGTGAAGATCCCAATTTGGAGGATGGAATCTCCCGATTTTTAAAAGTTGTTGACGAATTCAAAAGTTTAAACCACACCATGCCAGCCAAACAAAGCCTTTCTCAGGTCCACAGGTGGCTCGAAACCTGCCTGTTTGTGACCTGGGTTGCAGAATCTTCCAGCACCCTATGACTTTCCTGACAGTGTAGTTCCCACCTCACTTCTTGTCAAGTGTTGTTTTTCCTTCCAAGTCAGCACTGTTTACTTAGGTCAGGAACCCTTGGTGTGATCATTTCCTTAACTCTTCATTCTGAATCAGGACCTCAAATAAAGACAATATTTTACTTGTGTTTCCTCCCTACCATTCACCGGCTTGTGCTTGCTCAGCCAGAAATTCAGGAACCACAAGGAAGGCTATTGAGAAGTAAAGAAATTTTTAAACTCTCATCCCACCCCAATTTTTTTAAAGAATCTTCTTTTTATAGTAAACCAGAGAGAGGATGTTGAAAGTCCGGGTTCAGAAGGTGCACGGGTTTTGCTCAGCAAAGTTCAAAAATAGAATAAAAAATACAGCTTGGTAAATCTTTAATGTCCAAATACTACTCCTTCCCCCCATGAAAGCAGCCACTGGAACCATTTCCACCTCTGCGCTTGGAACAAGACACTGACCAGGAGGCTAGTTCCATTTTTCATGCCCTGTTGACTCTGTGCCTCGATTCCATCTGAGCATTTTTAAGGCAACAACAAGAAAAACAGCAGTGCAACCCCAAGCTGGGCTCTAAGTCTTTCTCCTGCATTTCCAAGCAAACCCAGAGAGTGAGTCAGAGATGACTCACTTCGTAAACCCATGAACTTCAGTTTCAGATTAAGTCCTTCATTTAAGACAAGGCATTTTCCCCAGATTATAATTTTACCTCTTTAGTGAACAAATGTGTTTACTTTAAAATACTCATCAATAAAGTCATTAAACAGACATTGTCTATCAAAGAAATGCTAAAATACTTTCTATTATGCTTCAAACAGCATAGGAGAGAACGATACATTACAATAAAAGAATGGGGGATAGAAATCTGAGTTTTCACCTATGAAAATTTGGGTGACAGACACACACACACTCACACACACACATACACATACACACACTTCCAAGACACAAGGTAGTGAGCAAATATTTAGTGTGACTGGTCATATCAGTTCCTTTCATGGCTCTGAGCTTTATCATCTGTGTGGCTCTAGTCAATTTCTTACTCAACTTTCAGTTGCCTCTGTTCCTTATCTGCAAAACATAGGTAATAATAGTATCTCCCTTGGAAAGTTGTGAAAATAAAATGATGTAAAACATGTAGCACTTCTAGCACAGTATCTGGCCCATAAACAAAGACCATAAGTGGTATAAACAATACT
Organism: Balaenoptera physalus; assembly: GCF_965194825.1. Lineage (NCBI taxonomy): Eukaryota > Metazoa > Chordata > Mammalia > Artiodactyla > Balaenopteridae > Balaenoptera > Balaenoptera physalus. Next base: position 8,175,788 of record NC_138898.1, on the reverse strand, counting down.
AGGGCTACTAATACTTCCATAGCTAATGTTTTTACAGATATCTTGCTTCCAATCATTAAATAACACAGACAGAACTATCTGATTCCAGAGCCCAGACTCCTTCCACCAAAGCCTATGACCAGGATAAACACGACTAAATTCATATCCTGCATCTACTAATTGCCTTACATTGGGAGAGAGAAACGGTGGACCGTGAACAATGCTTATCTCCTCAAATGTGAATGTTTTTGTGCCTATAAAGACCCATCTCCCTAGTTGTGTGTGTGTGCCTAGAAAGCATATATTCTCTGTGGAATGACGGTGGGGAGATAAGAGTATCTTTGTTTGGGGACATTGAAGACCCAAGGGAAGAAATACATTTCCTGGGGGTGTTAGAAGAATTTTGCAGGCAGCTGTTGCTCATAAGATTTTACATAAGCTGTGCCTACAAAGCCCAGGAAATTTTGCTAAATAACCTGGTAGTTTAATCAACAAATAGCCCCGGTAATTTATCATTTCTTCTTTGTTGAGTCTACTTTTTCTTCATAGTTTCCCACTCAGACTAGGTAGAGCTAAAATGGCAATACCTTCATAGCTTTCCCTCTGTTTTCACTGCGGGAGGTGGTGCCGTGCAGGGGTTAGGAGCACACGTGCTAGAGCCAGGGTCCCTGGGTCTGATTCCTAGTTGTGCCATTTTTATTGGTTGGTTAATTTGAGGTTGGTAAAATGGGGATAATGAAAATAGTAGTGCCAATTCATAAGTGGGTTGGGAGGGTTACATGAATACTTAGGACAGTGCCTGGCTCTGAGCACAAATTCAAGAAACATGAGCTCTTCCAGCTCAGTCAGTTTGGAGAGCTAGTAGACTGTCAACTTTGAGCCCCCAGCTACGAACCCCATCCTGAAAACTCCTCACGCACACATCCACCCAAATGCAGATGGTCTTTCTAGGGTTCACAGAGCTCCCCTGCAACCACCTCCCAGGTTTAGAACCTCTGTGCAGAAAACACCTTGCAACAGACAAGGAAAGTGTGTTTTCATATGCAAACCGTGTTCCTCATTGTCAGGAGGCCTTCAGCCTTTAGGGAAACAGGCAGTGTCAGAGGGAACTTTCAATGGGGCTCGAAATGGGGAAGGAAAGAACAGGCTCTTTCAAGCTGGTGACTCATCGTCTGGTTCCTTCAGGTAAAGAAAGGGAGACAGTGCCGAGGAGTAGTCAGCCTCGACGGGAGCTGGGTTTGCGGAGCAGGGACCTTACAAAGTCAGCCTCCCCGCCCGAGCTTGTCAGCGTTCCTTACAGGAACCTGCTGAATCACTTGTGTGTCTAGACACATCAAAAGGCAAACTGCCTGTTTATCAGGCTCGCCAAACCCAGTTAGGAGAACCAACAGGCAGGCAGGTCTCCGTCTGAACCACTCAGACCAGATGGAGGCAGTGGAGGTTACCAGGATCATCGGGCACAATTCCTCACCCTCACCACGAAGGGAAGTCAAGTTGTCTCTTGTCGAAGAGTCGGGCAAGAGGACACTGCTAGTTTTGTCCACCTCTTGGTGTCAGAGCAGACCCCGAGGGGGCTTGGAACATGTGGATTGGGCCTAAGTCTTGAAGAGGACTGCCATTCGGTGCTCAGTAAATTCCCGGGGCATGAATTCATGGGACCCATTGCTGTGAAAAATGGGCCAGCCACTTAATTACAAGAAACATTTTTAAAACCTGACGAATTGAAAACGGAAAAGAATTGTTTTGGGTTGTCCTTTAGACGCCTAATCCAAAATGCAGTTAAATCTTTGATACTGCCCTCCCTGACCCACTTTTTCACAAATTTCTTTTCTTCAAAGTCAGGGTCTTCCACAGACATAGAAAACAAACTTATGGTTACCAAAGGGGAAAGGGCGGGGTGAGGGATAAATTAGGAGTTTGGGATTAACAGATACACACAATTATATATAAAACAGATGGCCGACAGGGACCTACTGTACAGCACAGAGAACTGTACTCAATATTTTATAATAACCTATCGGGGAAAAGAATCTGAAAAAGAATAGATACATATATATGTATAATTGAATGACTTTGCTGTATACCTGAAACCAACACAATATTGTATATCAACTATACTTCAATAAAAATTTTAAAGAACAAGTTAGGGTCTTCTTATATCTGGAATATTCTACCACATACCATTAACAGATTTAACTTCAACCACATCCCACACTAAGTCATATTTTTATATATACATACACACTCATATAAGCATATACATGTATACACATATGTACACATGTAGGTACTAACTTGAGTACCAACTGATTATCAACATAGTTTTACATTTTCTAGATATTTATGAAACATATATTACATGTCATTTTGATATTTCTTTTTCATAGGCTGGAAATAATTTTTTTCCAGGCCTCAACCATCTTTTCAGGTGGTTGTGAAAAAATCAGATCCTAATTTTGTCAGCCCTAAGGTAGCTGAAAACCTTTAGGGGAATATATGTTTTATGGCCTCATCAATAAATGAGCATATTCCTGAGGTTCTCCTAAGGCTAAATAATTCCCAAGGTTTTCAGAGTTTCTGTACTTGATGTTATGTACCTGATTTTATAGACTTGATAACATTTTGGTGGTTCCTTTCTGTAACTCGCTGATTGGATACTGTGCTGGTTTTGACTTGTGAAGGTAAGGAAGTAATCTCCCATGTTCCAAACACCTCAGGAGGAATAAAGAGGAGATCACATGTGTATCACCCGGAAACGGAAATTCTGAACTGAGTGTGTGCTTTAAATAATATATGGGAGATATGGGAACATATGTATATGTATAACTGATTCACTTTGTTATAAAGCAGAAACTAACACACCATTGTAAAGCAATTATACTTCAATAAAGATGTTTAAAAAAAAATAATAATATATGGATTTGGCAAATCAGATGCTTTTAGAAATGTCATCCTCTAAGGAGGACAACACATCAGAGGGTCTCTGTAGGAACAGGTCTTAGTGACCAGAGACTCTCACCCCTAATTGGAACCAAGCCACACTCAAGGCTCACTGCTCGACGTACCGCTCAGTCCTGATCAGGGAGCATTGGGTGAATGTTCTTCTCTCCCACCAGAGCTTCACGGTAAAAGGGACCGTGTCTGCTTTTGCTTCCCGTATCATACACCCTGCACCAAGCATGGTGCTGGCACATAGAAATCCTCAACACATCCTCTTATTTACTGCTTTTGGCAGTAAGGCATTAGAGCATAGTCTTTATGTGTGTGGCTTGGTGGGGGGCCCCTGCTGGGGTTGGGTTCTAGCTCTGTCACTGATCTTTGAATAGGTTACTTCTGTCTGTACCTTGGTTTCTTCATCTGTAAAATGGGGATCATAAAAGTACCTGCTTCACAGAGAGATTGTGCTCACTTTCTTTTCATGGTCCAGTTTTCTGATATATAAGACCATCCAGATTCACGCCGGTTTCAAGCTTTTAATTATTTTTAATGTACTAACTTTTTGTATGTTTAGTGTTTAAATGTATCTTGGTGATTTGGGTTATTCTTAAATAAGTAGTTTAGAAATTTGGATCAAGGAAAAGAATGTGTGTGTGTGTGTGTGTGTGTGTGTGTATGTGTGTGTGTGTGTGTGTGTGTGTGTGTGTGTTTTAACTGCTGGTAAGTTGTGTCAAGCCAAGCTTTAACTATTTGTGGTCGGCACATCTTTATTTTGAGGAAACAGGGTCACACTTTATTTTAACAATGTGAAAATATATCTTGGTAATGTCTTGAATGGCGTGGGATTTGGGAAAGATTGTGACATTTGACGAAGGGAGGAGAAAAACGAGAATTCAAACTAGTACCTTCTAATTTCTATGCCCCAGAAAACATTGACGTGTGTGTGTTTTAATCGTTGCCACTCTCTGTCTGAAAGTCACAGAAGAACACTCAGAGGAGACAGGGGAAGAAACAAGTCTTCAGAATGGTCCCTAACATGAAGCAGCTTGGCAGAAGGGGGCGGAGGTGCGTGCTCGGGGGCACGTTTTGAAGGGGCTGCATCACCTGCGGTTATTGATGGAGCTGGTAGCTGCGGAGAACGGGACAACGGAGGGAAGTTCATCTCGCCTACTTCACCTTGTGAACCGATCATCTTAAGTCAAGAATGAACTCCTGCCCCCGCACGAATATTACAGAGGTGGCCCAGGCGTGTAGAAGGAGAGAGAGAAGGAAAGAGCAAAGGAATCTCAATGCTCCAGGGACCAGACACAAAGTACTTATACGGATTTCCACAGAGGAGCCGGTTTATCCGAGGCACGTTCCTTACTTGAGGTGTTTCAGGACATTCCCATAACATTCTGTAATTATCCCAACCTGCGTTCAAGAAATAGCACGAGACACCATGACACTACCCGACAACCTCAGCTTCCTGCGGATGAAAACTGGCTTTGGGAAGGAGGCCTCAGAGATTCCTGTGTGAAGCAGGCTATCGTTAGCCTTTTCTTCAAGAGAAATACCATTACTGTCAAATCAGAATCTTTTTAAGCCTTTAGATGCTTATTGGGTCTGATGCATAGATGTCTTCAACCCCGAGAAGCGTGTTAAGTCTTTATAAAATTGTTTCCCATTGTAGTTACCTTATTTCCCTTCAAACTTCTCTTCCATTTTCTCCGTCACTTATTGTTGGCTAATTGACCACTTTTTTGTTGTTGTTTGTTTTATTTTTATTTTTTATTGATTTTTGGGGGGGATGTCACACAGATTTTTTAAAATTAATTTTTATTGGAGTAGAGTTGCTTTACAATGTTGTGTTAGTTTCTTGCTGTACAGCAAAGTGAATCAGTTATACGTATACACATATCCCCTCTTTTTTAGATTTCCTTCTCATTTTGGTCACCACAGAGCACTGAGTAGAGTTCCCTGTGCTATACAGTAGGTTCTCATTAGTTATCCATTTTATACATAGTAGTGTACATATGTCAATCCCAATCTCCCAGTTCATCCCACCCTCCCTTCCCCCCTTGGTATCTGTAAGTTTGTTCTCTACATCTGTGACTCTATTTCTGCTTTGCAAGTAAGTTCACCTCTACCACTTTTCTAGATTTCACATATAAGCAATATTATACGATATTTGTTTTTCTCTTTCTGACTTACTTCGCTCTGTATGACAGTCTCTAGGTCCATCCATGTCTCTGCAAATGGCACTATTTTGTTCCTTTTTATGACTGAGTAATATTCCATTGTATATATGTACCACATCTTCTTTATCCATTCCTCTGTTGATGGACATTTAGGTTGTTTCCATGTCCTGGCTACTGTAAATAGTGCTGCAATGAACACTGGGACGCATGTTTTTGAATTATGATTTTCTCCAGGTATATGCCCACGAGTGGGATTGCTGGGTCGTATAGTAGTTCTATTTTTAGTTTTTTGAGGAATCTCCATACTGTTCTCCACAGTGGCTGTACGAATTTACATTCCCACCAACAGTGTAGGAGGGTTCCCTTTTCTCCACATCCTCTCCAGCATTTCTTGTTTGTAGATTTTTCGATGATGGCCATTCTGACCGGTGTGAGGTGATACCTCATTGTAGTTTTGATTTGCATCTCTCTAATAATAAGTGATGTTGAGCATCTTTTCATGTGTTTGTTGGTCATCTCTATGCAATTGACCACTTTGTTAATTGGTTATTTTTCTTAGTCTTCCATAAAACTATGAGATAATAAACTAGTCCTAAGTCTGTGATGTTGTGACCCCCAGAGTTCAAATCCAGTATTCGTTGAAGGTATGGCTGATGGGAAAGAAGGTCATATAGTTCGTGATAAAGTGCTCCTAAGAAGGGATTCTGGCACCATCCACAGTGGATAATTTTCCTCATTCTTTTTTTTTCCGTACACAAAGTTCCTGATGAGTTCACCCAGTAATTTTGTCACAGCACTGTTGGGGATGGTGATTCCTGGGCCATAATTGAACTCAGGGGGTGTGTACCTGGGCTATGGGCCAAAATATGTGGGAGAAAATATCTCACTGGTACGCCTGAAGAAGCTTGGTCTATGTACTTTGGCAATAAAGTGCTCAAGAGTGGAATTCAACAGAGTTTTCTGGTTTCTCTTTGCTGGTTGCTTCTTTTCTTGGCTTGAGCAGTGAGTCAGTATGTTGGTCTGTGTGTGTGGTTCAGAGAAGCATCCAAGGGCTCCACCTCAGCTTCAGGGAAGAGTGAATCTATTTGCCACCTTTAAGTCTGAGGTTCAAGTGCACACTCCTTTGGTTTATTTCTAAGTGTTTTCCTCATCAAAAACCACTTCTTTCTTCTTAGAAGTCATCTCATCAGGGCTTAAAGTTCTTCTGTCTGGTAGAATGCTTTGTTTTCACTTAAAAAAAAATAGCTTGCTAGCTTGGTGCTTAGTATGTAATGATGATATCATTTATCTGCCATTGTAGGGAAAGGGAATTATTATTATTTTTTTTTTTAGGGGGAAATGAGTTCATGTTGGGAGTACCTGATAACCGCTGGTTATCAAACACGTGTTTCTTTCATTTCTTTCACTGACTTGAGAGATCTTTTTAAAACATTACCTGTGCTAAGAACTTAGCCTGAAGGGGCAAGAAGAGGAAATATTTTTTGCAGGTGCCCAGTGAGAGCTGAGGCAGTGGAGGATGGGTCCTGGAAGGAGATGTAGTCTAGTGGGATGAAGTTGGTGGCGGACACGTGGCCTGAGGGGTGACAGAAGCAATACTTTGGCCTTTCTCACTTCCCAGCCTCTGATTTCCTGCTGGTGCTTGCTTCCCATTGGCTAAATCCAAATGTAGCCAAGGGCAAAGGATCTGGAGGACCATGGAGGTCAGCCTCTCAGGAATAGAGGTGGGCACATATGGATCCGGTTGGGGAAGCAAAGAGATGAATAAGGGTGATGTGACCCCAGAGAAGCCCTCCACACAGGGCATCCTTTCTCAAAGTCTTTTCCCAGCCATCACTACATGGCTTCTCACAGCCAGTGGATCCACCGCCATTCAGCACATGAACTTCTTTGGCTTTGTTTTCCTTCTACTCAGCATCTCTCCTATTCTCCATTTTCTTCTTTTCTATTTTTCTATTCTTCATCTTCTCTCCTCCTCTTCCTCAGCATCTCTCCTGTTCTTGGAGCCTTTCTTTGCCTAACAAAAGTCCTAAACTTCCACTGAAAGCCACGAAGATCTCTTTCATGAACATTTTTCCAGTGAAAAGCAGAAAGATTCGGTAGGACAGTTTCAATTTTGAAACAGGGAAAGTTGCATAAGACCTTCTCTTCAGGATATGAATCTTGGTCTTGATTATCAAAAAGAACCAAGATTTTTGGCAGAGTTCCTTTAGATAAATGAGTGCTGCTTACATCATGCAGTAAGAGAAAAAAATAACAAAAAAAATTCTAAAAAAGGAAAAAGAAAACCCCATAAATATTGTAAATCTTTTCGCAGAAGATGATCGTTGATATACTTCCTCATTTCCTTTAACTGTCATTTTTGTGTTTGTTGTTTTCAATTTCTAATGCTGGTTACACCACTCAGCTGACGCCTGGGAGCATCCCAAGAGATGTGTTTCAGGTTGGATGAAATGAAGACATTCCCATTGCTACACATGATGCCTGTGGGCTGATAAAGCTGCCACATAAATCAGCCTCTTATTAAGAATTATTGGTTATTAATCACCCCAGTCCCTGAACATGAAGATGGATTCATTATTGCCCTAGTGACAACTTTCAAAACATAAATTTATGCCTTTCATTTGAAAGAGGGAAAACTGTTTCCCTTTCAACACAGGAATTTATTTTCCTGGTTAGGACATCACCCATGTATTTAGCAGTTCTGCAATGTGCTGAGATCCACTTTGAGGGGATAATGGTTCATGCAGACATGGAATTGGGGTTCAGACCCTTTGAAGCCTAATTTGCCCAGTTGTAGACATTGAGTAACATGCAGTTGGGCGTAGAATCCAAACTATTCCTGGGTTTGTCTTTAATGATTAAAAATGCCTGCATGTGATGTGTCAACAGCTTGTAAATTCATAATTGAGGCGAGGCTGCTGTGGCTCTAGTTGCCAATAACATGTGAACATCGGGTTCAGAGTGTCCAGTTAGGGTGGAACATTAAACAATGTGTGGTAGCGAATGAATACAAGATCACTCATGTCCTGGTGGAAGTTTCTTTGAAGCTGCACTGTGTTCTATGAAATTGGAGGAATGGCTTCCCAGGTAACACTGACTTTACCATGTGGCCATATTCAGAGGCCAGAGAAGTCGTGATGAACTGAAAGTGGGTCCTTCTGAAGCTTCCCCAGATAGGATCAGACACAGTGCAGGGATGGAGGGTTGGTCAAGTATGAGACTCCTTCCTGATACATCTGAACCCTTGTCAACGTGGCTGAAGCACCACTGCCACGCAGAAGTCAGTATCTGGTTTCGTTGTGCTTGGCGTCCTTCCTGGAGGTTTGAATTGAATGGCGGTTTAAGTTCCTCCGAGGCTGAAGGTGTCTTTGCCCAGCCTCTCTGCTTTCTCAGTGTTTGCAGTTACTGTCTAACTGGCATTTCCTTGTTGTCAGTACTTGTACTGTTTGTGTAAGCCAGGGTTCAACCTATTCTCTCTATTTGCTTCTTTTTAACCATCCATTCATTCAGCAGCTTTATATTATGATCCCACTTTGGCCAAGGCACTATTTAAGACACTGGGAAACACAGCAGTCAGCAAGATAGATAAGGTCCCTGTTCTCTTATATTCTTGTTGAGGAGATACGTAAGCAAACAAACAAATAATTTTAGAAAGGGCTAAGGAATATGAAGGAAATAAAATAGGGTGATGTTGGGGGCTTCCCTGGTGGTGCAGTGGTTGAGAATCTGCCTGCTAATGCAGGGGACACAGGTTCGAGCCCTGGTCTGGGAAGATCCCACATGCCGCGGAGCGACTAGGCCCGTGAGCCACAACTACTGAGCCTGCGCGTCTGGAGCCTGTGCTCCGCAACAAGAGAGGCCACGATAGTGAGAGGCCCGCGCACTGCGATGAAGAGTGGCCCCCACTTGCCGCAACTAGAGGAAGCCCTCACACAGAAACGAAGACCCAACACAGTCATAAAATAAATAAATAATAATTAAAGGTGCTAATAATTAAAAAAAAAAATAGGGTGATGTCGTAGGGCAGCTTAGTGGGAGTAGGGGGATGGCAACATTACACGCGACAGTTGTCTCTGAATAAGCTATTTTTATGCTGGGACCTAAAGAATGAGAAGGAGCCAGCAATGCAATGATCTGGAGAAAGAGTGTCCCAGGTAAAGGAATCGCAATTGCAAAAGTCCTCAGGCAGGAATGAGCTTGGTTTACTGAAGGAACAACAATGGCACCAACGGAATCAGTGTGGGGTGTGCTTAGTGAGCAAGATGAGAAGGGTAAGAGATTATGTCAGAATGCATCAGGGCCTGCGGTACGTACACCATGGTGGGGAGTTGTGATTTTAATCAGTTATATCCATCCAACTGCACACCCTACGTTCCTTCACTTCCTTGCTTATCCATCTTAGTTATCCTGATTCATCATTATAATCACTCCCTTGAAAACATCTTCCCCTTTTGTATTAGTTATCTATTACTGTGTAACAAATTGCACCAAAAAATTTTTGTGGCTTCTTGGGCAGTTCTGTCTGAGGGTCTCAGGAGATTGCAGTCAAAATAACTATAAGTTATCTGAAGGCTTGAATGGGGCTGGGGGACTCACTTCTAAGTTGACTCACTCACATGCCAGGTAGGTTTGTCCTGGTTGTTAGCAGGATGCCTTAGTTCCGTGTCCCGTGGGCCTCTCTGTAGGACTTCTTGAGTGTCCTTATGACATGGTGCTGGCTTCGCCGTAGAGAGAGTGATCCAAGAGAGTACAAGGTGAAAGTCACAATGTCTTTTATGATGTAGCCTTTCATAATATCTATTGGTCACACAGGTCATCCCGCTCAGTGTGGGAGAGGAGGGGCCCCACAAGGGCAGCTCATCTTTCTACACCTTTCAAGTATGAACTCAGACTCATGTAGTGTCTACTGTGTTGATGTTTTTTTTACAGATACTCATTTGAAGACATAAATCATAGTGATTGTGAGCCCATGCTCTGGGGTCAAAAAGAATATTGGGTTCAAAGATCAGGTTTACCACTCCTTAGCTCTGTGAACTATGGCATATTTCTTAACTTTCTAAGCTTCTATCTCCTCATCTGAACACTGGAGATAATTCTACCTCACAGCTCATGACTGATGTAAAAATTAAAGTAAGACAATGCTTATAAACAAACTTAGCCATAATGATTGTCACACAAATTCTCAGTAGGTATTATCTACCACTGCCCTTGCTCTTATTCCTTTTTTTTTTTTTTATTACTGCAGAATGCAGCTACTCCTTGAAGTGTTTCATAAAGTTTAGTGATGTGCTAACACTTCTAGGAAGCCCAGCCTGCAATCAGTTTAGATTGGAGGGATGGTGGATTTGGTGGTCTGGATGATCCCCGGTAACACATACTCAGGATGCCAGAAGTTCAGACATGACATAAAAAATTCCCCTTTGGTACGGTAAAATTTGGCAGACTCACCATTTGCCCTCAGATGAGCTGGGAGTCAAGCATTGGCCCAGCTCAATAGGAGCATCTAAGTTCAACCCCAATGCAAAATCTAATCAACTCTCAAAGTCAAAGGATGAGCTGATGATTCAGGTATTTATATCAAAAGGTGTTACAAGATTATTTGGAACATGGTAGAGGATAAGAAACAGGATTTCAAATCCATTCCAGAATTACATTTCTTGACAGTCTTCTAGGAAGTGAAGCTAATGAACTTTTAAAGATCACTCAATGTTTCCAACTAAGGTTTCTGAGCACTTACTATGTACCAGACACTAGACTAGGTTCTGGCAAAGTAGCTAAGAGCAAGTCTGCCTGAACCCCAACTCTCATGGTGTTCAGAATTAAAGTCAGCAGTTAGAGATCATAGCCCTTATTATTCTTTCTGATGGCTTAACCTTCTACAAGTTGCCAGAAATTGCTAGAAACTTGTAGGATTTCCATCCTTATGTCCAAATGAATAATAGCATTAGTGGTAGGGATAACATTTGTACCCAGTTAATCAGCCACTTAATTATTCAATAACAGATAAAAATGCATTAACTTGTTGAGACAAACGTGTTTCCCGAAGCCATTGTTTAGAACTGAATTACCAACAACATGTTTTGAGTAATAATGTCTTGTTCACAAGTCATTTTTCTCAATTGTCTTTCTGAGGGCTGATAACAAGATCCCTGGGAACTGTTTGTATCGCAAGATAAATATGTTGGTAATGAACAGATTCCCAAAGCAATTTCAACACTGGCGTGGAAATCTATACATTCCCTAAACCTTCTTTGCTTCAAAGGCAGGTGGAATTCCTTCTGAACTGGGTAAATGGAATGCCTTCAGTAAACTGCAGCTTTTGTTGCAATTAACTCAGTGATTCATGTGGTTCCTAATTCTGTCAGCCTAATCTGACCTGACAAGCCAATTCTTTGTTTGATTGCTAATCCATAATACAGATTTTAATTTCCAACACTTAATAACTCACCCCTACATATCTTGGAAAGTTCACGACTGCCGGTATAGGCGTTTTTACAGTTGTGTGTACAGGTCTCTAGGGAGACAATACATGTTTGTGGAATGAATGCATGCTCCTTTTCATTCTCATTTCAATGGATGGAATTTTCATGCAACGCTTGAAATTTTGCACTATACTGAAGTGACATCTCAACAGAGAAAAATCCTAGTGTGAGCAGTAATTCTCAACTGCGGTGATTTTGCCTCCCAGGGGACATTTGGCAATGTCTGGTGACATCTTTGGTTGTCACAACTGAGAGAGGGTGCTGTTGGCATCTTGCAGGGGAAGACCAGGGTGCTGCTAAATATTGCAATGCACAGGACAACACCCCGACACAGGGAATTATTTAGCTTTAAACGTCACTAATGTTGATGCTGAGAAACCCTGATTCAACCAGGGTTGGTCTAGATAATTCTGTTAAAAACTTTTGTAGAAAAGGGAAGACAAGTTACTTAATTTATCCAAACCTGTTTATTCATTCGTATCCCGGGGTTGGTAATAGTAAGGACTTGTTGCTGTTGCTGTGCATTCAAAATGAAATAATGGGGGAATTCCCTGGCAGTCCAGTGGTTAGGACTCTATTCTTTCACTGCAGAGGGCCCGGGTTCAATCCCTGGCTGGGGAACTAAGATCCCGCAAGCTGCGTGGCCAAAAAAATAAAAAATAAAATGAAATAATGTACACAGAGTGCTGACTACATTGTTGGCACACAGTAAGCACTTTAGTAAATGATTATTATCATCATTATTATTATTACTGTTATTAGCTTCTCGACATAGAGTACAGTGGTATCAGTCTCCAAGGGGGCCACCAATAATATTCAAGACCTCGTGTGGTCTCCTATACTGAGCAAGGCAGACCTCTATAACCAATTGGCTATTGCAGAAATGACTTGTGTGACTTCCAAGCTTATCTCCTAAAAGAAAATGTGGCTTCTGCCTTGCTCTCACTGGGAGAGGTCAGCTGGGCTATAAGTACACACAAGAAACTCTATGAAGATATCCACGTAGTGAAGAACTAAGGTTCCGTCCAAATGGCTAGCAACTTGCTGCCCCACAAGGGAGCCATCTCGGGAGGGGGTTCTCCAGCCTCAGTCAAGCTTTGGGGAAAAAATGTAAATTACTTAAACTGACCCAAGAAGAAAAAGAAAATCTGAATAAACCAATAATCAATAAACCAATTGACGTGGTGGTTAAATACCTCCATGCCCATGTCAGGGCTGGGTCCACGGCTATGGGATCTTACGTGGACAGTCACATGGGACCCCAAGCTTAGATGGGCACTTGGTTTAATGCCTTGTGCCACTATCTTGAAATTCTTAAGTTTTTTTTTTTAACAAGAAGTTCCTCATTTTTATTTGACACTGGACCCTGCAATTATGTAGCCAGCCCTGAGCATACCTGTGTAGTTTTATAGATGTTTAACTTTTAAGGTACTGATAATCCAAAGCCTTTCTGAAAATAGGAAAAGAAAGCATGTTACCCAGTTCATTTTAGAAGGCTAGTGTAACTTTTCAAGCTTCCAACATCTCTTGATCAAAGTCACTTAGAAATTTAGGGACAAAATGTGGTTTCATCAGATCAGCCAGAACATGAATAACTACCAAAGTCATTCATTACCAAGGAAGTTTGATATTGACCTACACAAATGAATTGTCCTTTCCTCAGATGAAGTTGTTTTCTGTTTTTTGGGGTTTTTTTTTTTTCTGGTCCTAACAAGGAACACGTTAGACAAACGTATCCTAAGTTCATTCCCGGCTAGTTGATGAGTTAACTATTTTAAGCTCTTCCGGCACTTGTAGACTTTTAAAGCCTTAATATGAATTTTTTCCCAGGTCACTTGCTAGTGAACCTTGGAAAAACTTGGCAAACTGAATGAGTGCTCATCCAAAGTCAGACTCAGCACCTTTATCCAGAATCTCTAAGAAAAATAGATGGAATTAGTCTTGGGAATTTCATTAAGAACACAATGGCAGCATATTCTGCTGTGTCTATGGTCCTGATCTGGCCGACGCTGTACTTCTAGAAGGCAATCCTGAGCTAAACTTCGTGGCCTTATAATTTTAGTCCCTCATTTTAATTAATAGTCTGCTTCTGTTATTTAATGAAAACCAGAATCCACTTCACTGATGTCTCGAAAACAGCAGCGCCCTCCCTTCTTACTCACTTTCATGTTTTCTTCCTTATTTTCATCTATTCGTTTTCAATGAGAAGTAAGATAACTCATGTGGGGTTCTCCCACAGTCAAAATGTACCTGAAATTTAAAATCTTAAACACATTTGAGAACAAGGATGTTAGATAATTTCCTACAATTTAGGTGTTAAAAAAGAACTAATCAATCCAAGCTTGACAGGTGGGATGAGTTTGTCTCCATAGTGAATTACACCGTGGAAAGCAGAGAATTTCCAGAAGGGAACAAGGAACAACTCTTGTAACGTGAGAATAGATTTCCTTTATCCTTAACAAGTATGCAATGTAATAGATATTTGTTGGATAAATCAGTGCATGATACTGTTCTGATGAGTAATCTGGGACTTACTAGGTTCCTTTTTGGACTTTCCTTTTTAATTGGAGGTTGCCCTCAGTTCCTTGCCATGTGGAGCCCCCCATCAGCCGCTTAGTCATCAAAACCTGCAAAGAAGACAGTCTCCTGGGAGGACAGATGTGACAATCTTCTATTACATAATCAGGAGGTGAGGTCCCGTCACCTTTGACATAGGCTATTGGCTAGAAGCAAGTCACAGGTCTTGCCCATACTTTTAGGGGGTTATATAACGATGTGACTAACAGGAGGTGGGAAACACGGAGGCCACCTGAGTGTCTGGGCTCCACAGCCAAACTTCCTGGGTTCAAATCCTGGCCCCATCGCATACGAGTTCCAAGAAACATAAGCATTTATTAATCTCCAAGCCCCAGCTTCCTCATCTGTAAAATGAAAAATCTACTCACACCTTCATCCTAGGGTTATTAAATTCCAGAAATTCCTCATTTCCAGATACCCCTGTGCCATTTTCATGGTTGTTGACTAATTTATATGCTTCAAGAAATATCACTCACTCACTACCATCTCCCCTTTATAATGTAAATCAACTTATTTAAAAAGCAAATTTAATAATACTACTAGACATTTTTAAAAAATTAGTATTACAGAAGATGACTGTAAACACACATTATCAGTAATAGAAGTTATTTGTCTGCACACCTCCAAAATTCATCCTGCACATCACTTGTGAAAGGTATATATGCCCCCTTGAGAGGTTGGGGCCAACAGGGCAGAGTGCAAAGACCCTGAGTTCATCTCCTCTCGTGAGCACACCAGAATCACAACTATCTGCAGAACAACCATCAATGAAAAAGACCAGAACCTACCAGAAAAGATCTTCCACAACTAAAGGCATAGAGAAGGAACCACAGCGAGACGGGTAGGAGGGGCAGACTCGTGATACAGTCAAGTCCCATACTCCCAGGGTGGGCGACGCACAAACTGGAGAATAATTACACTGCAGAGGTTCTCCCACGAGAGTGTGACCTCTGAGCCCCACGTCAGGCTCCCCAGCCTGGGGGTCCTGCACTGGGAAGACGAGCCCCCAGAGCATTTGGCTTTGAAGGTCGGCAGGGTTTAACTTCGGGAGCCCCCCAGGACTGCGGGGAAATAGAGCCGTCACTCTTAAAGGGCCACACAACCTCTCACGCGCACCAGGGCCCAGCACAAAAGCAGTAATTGGACAGAAGCCTGGGCCAGACCTACCTGCTGGGCTCGGAGAGTCTCCCGGAGAAGCGGGGGCGGCTGCTGCTCACGCTGGGGACACAGACAGGGGCAGGTGGCATCCTCAGGAACCGTCCTACCGCGTGCACGCTGCCGCTTGCCGGCGGCTGGCCTGCTGGGAGCCTCCCTCCAGCTCATTAGTGCCAAGGCCTGGCCCTGCCTGACAGCCCATAGGTGCCAGTGCTGGACGCCTCAGGCCAAGCAACTGACTGGGCAGGGACCCAGCGCCACCCATCAGCAGACGGGCTGCCTAGAGACCCCCTGAGCTCACAGCCGCCTCTAGACACGGTCCTGCCCGCAAGAGGGCCTCGGACGCAGCTCCGCCCCCTCGCGTTGAGGCATCGGATCCAGAATCCCCTGCGCCCTGGCCCTGCCCCTGCCCTGCAGAAAGCCTGCTCTGGCCTCTGGACCGGCCTCACCCACCAGGGGGCAGACACCAGACACTAGAAACCATAATCCCCCAGTCTGCAGACCCAGTCTGCTCGTAGCGGGCCAGGCCCTTCGCTGAGACCAGCTGGACCTGGCTCGGCCCAGGCCAACACAATCTTTGGGGCACCCCAGACCCCATACCCAGCTGTGTTAGGAACTAGCCCCCTCCACCAGTGACCCGACATCAGCCCTGGGATCCCCTGGGCCCTGCAACCAGACTCAGGCTGCTGGAATCACCTGTGCTACCTTCTGTCGCAGTCAGACCTCTGCTCTGAGCATGGATGGTTAAGTCTGCATGGGTTAAAGGTGCATATAATACTACTCCCCTCCATCACCTGCTTATGAGTAGTAGTTGCCCCATAAATAATTTTCTACTATTCAGAGGATCAGTGCCAATCTTGTGTGTAGCATCTTGGCTACAAACATCGAGGAAATCCCTTGATCTCTCGATTCTCTCCTTCCTTCCTTAGTTCTTTTCCCTTCCCTCTTTTCTTGCCTCCCTCTCTTTCCAAAAATTATCTGGACATCTCAAAAGCCAAGTGGACAGCATTCCCAATGTATCCTCATGAACTCGTTTCCCATAAGCACCCATTAGACTTTTGTTTGAGCTAAAGAATTGAGGTGGCCTTCAGGGAGACAGAATAGGGACCGGAGGAGACAAAATGATAAGCCACAGACACTGAATGGCACGTACGATTGACGACAATCGTAACAGATCTGCTACGTTCACCTGGGCCGAGCGCTGTGCCACACCCCCATCCTCCAGACAGGAGGTTGTGTGACTTATCTGAGTCCTGGCTCAGCCACCTGTCAACAGGATGACTTTGGGGAAATGTGCCTGGATTTATTAGTCCCCATAAAGTTCAGAAGCATTATTTATATAATCAGTTAAAAAAAAAAACAACTTTTCACTGTAAAAAACAGTTAAAGGTTGTTTAAACTCTGAGCTTCAGTTTCCTCCTCCACATCTGTAAAATGGAGGTAATATTAGCACATTTTTAGAGTGAGTGTATCAATCCGGGCTCCCCCCAAACAGAGACCAACAAATAGGATATATATATATATAGAGAGAGAGAGAGAGAGAGAGAGAGAGAGAGAGAGGGTCAGCCTCAGCCTCTGGGGGATTTCGATCATCCAGGAAGACATCCTCCAGGAAGCTTGAGCTGCGCTCTGATTGGTGCATAGCAGAGATGAACAGGTGAAGAAAGAGTGCCCCAGGAGGAGAGACATCAGGTGCAAAAACTCGGGGGCAGAGAGTGTTTAAAGAATAGAAGAGACTGGCAGAAGCCAGTGTGGCCAGAGTGCAGAGGTCTCCGGTGGCTCGTGTGCACTGGGGCCTGTGGGTGAGTGGGTTGTACTTTACAAGACACCGAAGTCCAGCTTAAGGAATTGGATCTTTATGTAAGAGCGATGGGATGCCACAGAAGCAGGGCTGGGACACCGTAGGGCTTGGGTTTTAAAAAGACCGATATGGCCAATGGACAAAGAACAGTCCAGAAGGAAGCAAGATAGAGATCAGTTGGCAGTTTCTGCTGTGGTCCAGAGTGGAGGGGATGGTGGTGCAGATAGAAGTAAATGGAACAAAAAAAGGAAAATTATTTTGCCATTCAAATGATCATCTTTTGGTAAAACTACTGTAAAATATTATTGTAATATTATATTGTAAACTAGCCACATGACAAAATTTTCTAGTGAGACAAAGTTTGAATGTTTAACTTTGGTTGTAAGAAATGCAGTGAAGGGGAGGGGCTTCCCTGGTGGCGCAGTGGTTAAGAATCCGCCTGCCAATGCAGGGGACACGGGTTCAAGCCCTGGTCCAGGAAGATCCCACGTGCTGCGGAGCAACTAAGCCCGTGCGCCACAACTGCTGAGTCGGCATGCCACAACTACTGAAGCCCACACGCCTAGAGCCCGTGATCCGCAAAAGAAAAGCCACCGCAATGAGAAGCCTGTGCACCACAACAGAGTAGCCCCTGCTCGCTGCAACTAGAGAAAGCCCATGTGCAGCAACGAAGACCCAACACAGCCATAAATAAATAAATAACATAAATAAGTTTTTAAAAAAATGAAATGCAATGAAGGAGAAACATCTCACATATTTGAAAACTTTTATTCTTTTAGAGAATTCAAAGAAGATAATACAGATGAAATCTGATAACACATGTGGATTTATAATTCTAAAAAGAATTTCACAGCAGTGAGAAAGCATATACTTATTTTGGTGATGTGCACATATTTGTTCAAAATAAAGATATAAATGTACACTTCTGAAATAGTCTAAAAATGTAACCTAAAAAGGGAAATCTTTATCAAATATACAGAAACATATAGTATGCTTTTAGGAAAAGTAGTAGTAAAAACCTGTGCAAATAAATTATATGTAAACACAATTTTAAAGAGTTTTACAAGTATTGCTTAAATCTATATGCCTTTTCCATTTATGAAATCATATTTTCCCAAGGAGTTCAAGTCACATAACATGGTTTACCTAGTTAATCTATAATGTATGCACACTTTACTACTGACCCATCTATAGCTGGGAAAATTAAGGCAGGGAAAGTCACTGAATATTTTTAAGCCATGACTAAACTTTAGAACATTGCCCTAAACTTCTAAATCAAATACCATATATATATTTTTAAATGATGTAAGCAAATTGCCATTAGAATACACACACACACACACACACACACAATTTAAAAACTACTGATGCAGTCCTTAATAGATTAAATAGACCCAATGCCATAATTAAATAATTTCAGGATCCTTTAACACAATGATGCCACAGTAAATCATTAAGGCATTCTTAGACAGGAGGTTTTGACTTCATTAAAGTACTTCTTAACATAGAGGTTTTCTCTAATTTTCCAATAATGTTTCTATTTCAAAACAAGAAAAAAAAAAGCTTCATAGGGACCTGATAACTTTAACTAATATGTAGTTTTGCTTCTATTATTAAGCAGTATTTCCCCAAATATATTAGACGGAGTTACAACAAATGGATCGTCAATACTACACAGGGCCCCCAGTAATCTAGCTACAGTCGGTCTTTCATTGTGAAATGTAAACTTCTGAGAAGTGAAGATTCCAGCAGTGAATCTGGTAAAGCTAGGACAGAAACATTTAGTGACTTCTACCTGACCAACGGATAAGTGCCTAACTGCCCTATACAAGAGAAAACAGGATGATGAGCAATTCTGTGTAAGTCAGGATGGTGCTGATGTCAGTTACGTGTAAGTTACGTGTAAGCAGGCGGTATACCCTGTAGAGTGCCTGGTATTCCAACAATCTGCTTTCCCTGAGCCAGATACCATCTTAATAAATACCATCAGCTACACAGACAGTACAGCTTCTAGAACAATTGTACAGAAGAAGGAGTATAAACACCTGGGACTAAATGTTCTTTACATGCTGTTTCATGCTCAGGTTTCTGATGTTTGCTTTCCTGTCATGCAGAAGCCCAAAGCCTCATTCTTGTAAAAGGGTAAAAATTGCTGCTCGTGGTCTTGGTAAAAAAAAAAAAAAATCTGGAAAATAAAGTATACCCCAATTATACATCAGAGCAGTATAATTAAACAAGAGGAATTATTAGCAAAAAAATAAATGCTAAAACCAGTAGTGCCCTGGGCTCTTGAGTTTCACCAAGACAACTGTGCACACTGTCCTAGCTGAAGACTGGAAGTTTCGCAATTAAGCTAGAATTCCTTCATTATCCTACTTGATTCAATTCTGTTTGTTGGCATGTTCAGAATTTGACAATTGCCTAATGATACCAGACAAGTAGGGAGGAATTCACTGGGCCTCATTCAGAAATTTCACCTGTAATTGCATGTTTCCCGAAATAATCCACCTATCAGCAAATACACTTAACTTGCAGTTAGCAAATAGCAACTGGTTCTAGGCAAATTCTACGTGATGTCATTGAAAGGGAAGAGTGATTGAGACTGAGTTTTACCACTGACACCTAATTCTACAAAGCTATATGTCATATTGCCACATCTGATAATACTAGAGATTTCTCAGGCTAACTTTTTATCACTTCAGTAGTTGAAAATTCATTTTATTGTGGATTAGGGGAAAATAACTAGACTTAAAAAACACCATTTCATCAAGGAAATTAGAAATAAGGCTAAACTATACTATTAGGCCTGTGTTAATTTAAAGGAAATAATTAAGCAGCAATTAAATAGCTGATATATGAATATGGCAAAAATTATGAAGTTGGTATGAGAACACCCACACTGTCAGAAAAGGTAATAAATGGTATGTTGCAGATAAAGTATTACATTGTATTTAATACAGGCTGGTAAGTATCTCCTCTTCTATGCCAGGGGTCTGTAAATCAAGACCCTGTGGTCCAATAAGTACTACCACCTCTTTTTACGAATAAAGATTTATTGAAATATAGTACTGGTAGGCAGAATCATGGCCCTCAAAAAAAGCTTAGTCCTTAATCCCCAGTACCTGTGAATATATTACTTTGCATTGCAAAGGGAGCGTTGCAGATGTGATTAAGGTTATGGACCTCGAAATGGGGAGATTATCCTGAATGATATCCTGTCTGAGAGATGCAACAGAAGAAGGATGAGGGATTTGAAGCCTGGAGGCTAGCTGGCTTTGAAGATGGAGGAAGAGGTCATGAACCAAGGAATGGCGGCCTCTAGGAGCTGAGAATAACTCTTAGTTGATGCAAAAAAACAGAAACCTCAGTCTTACAGCCACAAGAAACTAAATTCTGCCAACAACTGAAATTTGTAAGGGAATAGATTCTCCCCTAGAGCTTCCAGAAAGGAACACAGCCCTGCCAAATGACAACTTGATTCTATCCTGTCAAGAGCTGTGTTGAATTTCTGACCTATAGAATGATAAAATAATAAATGTGTGCTATTTAATACAAGTTTTAGTAATTTGTAAGTAATTTGTTTTAGTAATTTGTTATGGCAACAATAGAAAACTAATACAATAGTCACCCCTATTCATTGACCAGTTGTCTGAGGCTGCACTGAGGTGGAGTAAAGTGGATGTGAGAGAGACCTTATGTCCTGCAAAGCCTAAAATATTTGCCAACTGGTCCTTTACAGAAGAAGTTTGCCCCCCACCCCGATATTCACATGCAAAAACCATGACAAGCAGCTTGCATTTTGGAGCACTTAGTTGATGCCAGGCTCCGGGCTAGGTATTTTGTATTCATATCATCTTTCTGGATGGATACTATTTTGGTCCCCATTTTACAAATGAAAAAAAAAAATGAAGGCAGAAAGGTTAAGTAACTGTTCAAGGTCACCCAGTGAACCAACAGTGAGCAGGGACTTCAAGCCAAGTATGGTTGACTTCCAAGCTTGGCTCACCTCTTGGCCATTCTCCACACCCCAGATGCTCACCTGAGGCCTCCTATCTCTGGCAGAAAGCGATGGGGAGCTGCCGGCTGGGTACCAGGATGCCCAAGTGCAGCATCTCCACAGGCTCCTTGTCCGTGGCCACGATGTCATATTTGCGGACGATCTGGAACACAGAAGCACAAAAAAGCAGAATCACCCCTCTTCTCCTGCCTTGAGGAATAAATAGCCCAGAATACAGCTGCAGAAATCCCATCAGGGTCTTACCCAGCAGAGAGCCAAGTGGAGCTGGAGCTCGGCTAATCGGCGACCAATGCACATTCTTTTCCCAATGCCAAATGGAAGATGGGCAAAAGGGTTGATCTTTTTCTTGTCTTGAAGCCATCGTTCGGGTCTAAACTGACTTGAATCTTCAAAATTTTCTTCACTGGCCCCCAACACATGGGTATTTAGCATCAGTACTGTCTAAAAACACACAGAAACACAAAGCACTTAAAGAAAACATTTGAATAGCAAAATTTACAAAAGCCATCACCTTACAAATGTGAAAGTAACCCACAAATGTATAATAATGATGAATGCCAACATGTATTGAGTGTTTGAAATGTGCCAGGTGATACTGGCACAATAAATAGGTCATGAACTTTAAAATTTTACGTCACATTCTCACAACAATCCCATGTGGTAGGTTTTATCATTCCCATTTTACAGATGAGAAAACTGAGGCTCGCAGAGGTTATGTAACTCACTCAAGGCTATACTTGAATCCAGGTCTGTCTCCATAACCATTATTCCTAATGCTAGACTACACAACACGTCAACTATATACTGCAATCTACACATTTCCAAAATGAATGCTCTCCCAGTAGAAACGTTTAGGGAGATCTGATGGATATTTGAAAAGGGTAAGGTACAGACTGTACAAATTCTACTTACTCCTTTGGGTAAAGCATATTCCCCCAGAACCATTGCTTTGTCAAGGGTCCGAGTTGTAAATGGCACACTCGGGGTAAGCCTGAAAAAACAAAATCAGAGATGTCAAAGTGGGCACGGACCAAGTTCTAGCTCAAGGGAATGCAGATTCTGGTTAAATAAATAGTTGCTGCCTGAGTTCTCAAAAAAGGAACATGATCCCAACTCTTTACAAAGAATTTCTGTCTCTTTCTTCCCAATGTTTACACCTCTTGTTTATATTCTTTATCTTATCGTGTTGGTTAAACCCCCAAGTACAAGCCTGCTTCATAGTTGTTGATAGTGTTTGTTCGGTTTCATTCCCCGTACACATTCAAATGTGTACATTGACATGCTTCGCCCTCAAGCTTGTTGTTTGTTCTCGGTTTCTCCTAACTACCCTTCATGAAGTTAAAGATATTTCCCTCTGACCCTAAGACATTGTGAGCTTTATTTTCCAGAAAACGAATTTTCAAAGAACATTTTATACAGAGGCTCAAAAGCAAAGGTGTCTCTATGTCTTATCATATAATAATATGGTTCCTTGCTGAGCTTTCATCTCACATCCTTCAATCGTGCCCCTAATCTTAATTATTGCTTATAGCATCCATTAGAGTATTATTATTACTGATTTAAAGGGCAGGACTCTGACTTTCCAAGATTTAATAGAATTTGCCCAAATGATTTAGGAAATGAGTAATAAGAAAGGAATATGGTCCAGAGGCTCTTTTTTTTTTTTTTTTTTTTTTTTTGTAGCTTGGTAAATGTTTATGAATCAACTGTGGGAGCCATCTGTGGCAGGGCACCCCTTATTATGTGTTGGAGAGAACAGCCTTCTGACATATTCATATTGGCTTAGGCACGTGTTCTTACCGCATAGATTCTTTCAGACAGGCTTTTAAATATGGCATATTCCTCAAATCCTCTGCCCGTGGCATCTGATTCTCAGGCAGTACACTCTGAATTTCCTTAAGAAGCTTTTGTTGCACGTGGGGATTACGAGATAAATTGTAGAGAATCCACATTAAGCTGTTTGCTGTCTGAAAGCCAAATGGACATAAACTTGAGTTTTCTGCAAATCAACTGCCTTAAAACCAATATGAGCTGAACCAAAGGTGACGCCTACCACCTTGTCATGAAAACTGTATGAGTGACACTTTTTTACATGTCCTTCTTGGCTGTGCTTCAAACAAATGCCCTGTATGAAGAGTCAGATTTAGTTTATAAAACACATCAATGAATAATAGCTTATTTCCCGAGGGAATCAAAGTAGAATTCTTTAAATAATCAGCTGCATTAGGACGCAAAATATAGTTTGGTACAAAAATTGAACACAAATAAGGGCATGTAGAACTGGCCCAATGAGAGTCAGATGGGCGATTGCAACAGTATCAATTTCCGGGTTGTGATAACAGTTTATCTTATGCACATGTTACCATTGAGGGAAACTTGGTGAAGGATTAAGGGATCCTCTCTATTTTTTTCTTAGCATTGCATGTGAATCTATAATAATCTCAAAATGAAATTCGTTAATTGTTTAATATAAAAAATAATATGAAAATTGAGTGGGGAGAGAGGGATGGAGAGCCTAAGAGCGTTACTAATAAAAGTGTCTTTTTAAAAAAAATTTTGCAATGCAAATGCACAAGAAGTTGCATTCCTGGAATTTAAAAAAAAGGTTTTTTTTGCCACACCCTCAAAAGTTACCACAAAAATAAAAAGGCATTATCTGTACCCAGGGTTTCAGCCTCAAGGAAAGAGCCCTGGTAGGAGGCGGCCAACACCAAAATAAGAAATTCTAGCGTCAAGTTGAGTATTTCAAGGAACCAGCCACAATTTCTGACAAAGACTCATGGCCTTTTAAGTGGCATCCTTTATTTCCTTTCCAAAGGCGATGAGAAGAGAAAAAATATTGGCAGAAACAGCCAGTGCAGCTTTTAGCTTCGTAATACTCACCACTGGTAGTCTTATGTATTTGTCTTTAGGCCTATTTTTGTCTAATTTAAGCCAAATATTCCCATAAAAATGGTCATTGTGTCCTCTCTGCAGACATGAAGACGCTTTTGCTAAGTGCTATGTGCCACTCACATAAATGAGCCAAGTGCAGGACAATTTGGAGCCAATGGTATTTATTGTTTTTGGAAGAAGATGCTTCCAAGTAGCCTTCTTCCTGTCAGAGGACTGTCAGCCTCAGCTGCAAATAAACCGTGGATGTCATTATTACCAGAGTCCAATTTACAAAACAGGAAGAGGGCGTAGCCACCAAATTAGATACACTGTCAAATTTCTCTGATTTTCCAAATGTGACTTTCAGAATAGCCAGGACTAAAAAAAGAAACAGATTGAACCATATCAGTGGGTCCCTTACCACAAGTACCAAATAGAGTTTCCAAAAGGCAGATAACTGTAGCTTTCACCAAAGCCCTGTAAGACAGCCCTGGCCTTTTAGGATAACTGCAGGGGCTGAATGGAGGGGAAGTGGCCTGAGAAACCTCATGGGCACAAAGTATCCCGGCTTGACCTCCATGGAGGAGACACATCTCATAGCTGGCCTTGCTGCTTCCACTCTCTCTCTGCTAGGTCCATTCTCCATCCACCAGCCAGAGCCCACTTTACAAAACATCAATCTGATTAAGTTCCTCCTTTGTTTAAAACACTCCAAGAGATTTCTATCACAGGTGCAGTAAATCCAAATGTTTCACAAAGGCTCCTGGTTAACAGGGCCCATCATCTTCTCCCCTGTCAACTCTGACCACATGTGCTACTTCTCCAGTCCATCCTTCTTTCTGCCCAGGGCCTTGGCATGTGCTGTTTCCTCTGCTTGGTGTGGTCTTGCACTAGCTCTTCCCTTGGCTGGCTCCTTCTCGTTATTCCAGTGTCAGCTCCAGTGTGACATCCTCAGAGAGAGACGACCTCCCCTGCCTCTCTATGACTTCACCCCGATGGCTTCCTCCAGGTTCTGGATCACTATCTGAAATGATCCTATTTCATTATTTATTTACATGTCTATCATCTGTGCCCCAAGACCACTTAAGTTCCATGAGGGGAACTGGTTCATCGTGGTCTCTCAAGTACCCGAAACAGTGCCTGGCACATAGCAGACACTCCATAATTCCTGAATTCTTTCATTTATTGAACAAGTATTTGTTGAGCACCTACTATGTGCCAACTTCTATTCCACACCCTAGGAATAGCAGGGACAAGACCAAGTCATCACTGTCATGGAGCTCACATTCCAGTTTTAAAAAAAAAGAATAATGGGTTAAGCTTTACTTTCATCCCTCTAAGGAGGTTCTCGGGGTAAGGGATTGAACAGAAAAATGAGTTGACATAAGTCCCCACTTTTGACAGCCTTCTGGAGCATGAGGAGAAATGAGAACCTTGCTATTCCCTGATGTAGAAAACCCTACTTTTTGTTCAGACCAGAAACACTACAGAAAGGGGAAAACATGGAACAGAAATGACCTGGTACACATTGTTCTTAGCGATGATACGTGTATGAGATGTTGGGCCTGTGAGGAATATTAATATCATCACTCCAGCGAGAGCTCAAAAAATGAACCAAAGACGATGAAACCCTCCTGAATACTTGTCAGTATTTATGTTTGGAGTTTGGCTGTATTGTGTACCTACTAGGAGTATCAACCGTACTGGGGACAGAATTTTGGTATTTAAAATCAGCTGTTTCCTTTAAATTGAAATCAAGTGTTTCCCAAACTCCCTCTGTTGACAATTTTAAGCAGAAAAAAATATTATTGGAATTGCAGACAGTATTCCAATGTTTTTAGACTAAATAACGTCCACAGTTAGGCACTTTGGGGTAACATGCACAACCTAAAATATATCCAGTTTTTAAAAACCTAGATTATCTACCTTGCTGTGGTATAGGATTTTACTGCTTCTTAATTCCTGTAGCATTTTGCATATTTGTCGTGGCACTTATACCCTGCACCGGATTTCTGTCTCTAAAGCACATGTATTTTTCTATCATATGTTTTAGCACAAAGGCTGTGCTCTGGGTCTCCTGCACATTTCTAGTGTGAGAATTTTTATGCCTGCTAAGCTAATGCTCAGTTAATCCTTATGGAATAGGTGAGTTGAATGACTACGTAAAATTCATCATGAAAAAGATTTTACAGCCCCGTTGATTTAGCAAACTAAAACCGGGCCCACCCTTACCGTTTCCACCGCAGCCAGCTGGAGCTCCGTCACAGCCGCATACAATTCCTTCTTTGAAAGCTGATTGTGGTGATAAATATCACAAATGAAATCCATGCTGGGCTGCTCAGAATATTTCTCTAACTGGTTGTCGACACAAGATTTGACTGTTGGAGAAGAGAATAAGGGAGAGGAAATCAGCTGAAAATTAGGAGGAGGAAAAGAATGAAATGGAACCCAGGATCAAATTCTCCTTGCAACATCTAAAGGGTCTTTGCAGGCAATCTGACAATTTGACAATTTGTTAGATAAGCTAATACTGCCTTGTTGTTAAGTCAGCAAGGACTGACCAATGCCCACAGGAGCAGGGCTTCTCAAATATTAACGTGCACAAGAATCCTCCGGGCATCTTCTTAAAGTGCAGGTTCTGATTCTAGAGTCTGGGGTGGGCCTGGAAGTCTGATTTCTAACAAGCCACCAGGCGAGGCGGATGCTCGATCTGCAGTCATGCTTTGAGTAGGAAGAGCTTAGAGCTTGGGAGACAGAGGTCAACATGAGACAGAGGTGGCATTTGGGTCTGCTCTCAGAATCAGGACTTGGTCCCATATCCAAGCATCTAGCAGATATGGTCACTGATACAGGCACAGTGGGATTTGGCTCCCAAATCCTGGCAGCAGAGGAGAGGAGAACCCCTCCCCCATTGTTATCAAACATGAACACACACATACACACACACGTGCAGTGCCCATGCATGCTGACAATAATGGTGATGTTTGTCAAATACATTCTAGGCATGCACCTCCCTCACTTCAATCCATCACACAAGCCACCACCATAATAATAATCATGGTGATGATGGTAAAAATGATGACAATAAATGGCACAGCGGTTAGAGTTGGATCTTATGCCTGGCTTCAACCTTGGTTTTGCCATTACCTAGCATGCAATCTTGATAAAATTACTTAATTTTGTGTCTCAGTTCTATCACTCAGGCCTAATAGAAAACCTTACTTTACAGGGTTTCTGTGAGAATTAAATGAGTGTGTGTGCGTATACTCAGAACAATACTTAGCACCAAATATTCCCTTCATCCTGTAGCAGAAATAGCTCTGATCCATTGAGATATTGGACTATGCCAGGTTTTTTTTTTTTTTTTAGGTTTTTGCAGAAATTATATTACATATTTTCTTGGCAGGGAACAGTGACAGTTCCCACTAGATCATATGCCAGGTTTTAAGTTACTATATTAGAAGTGAAAACAGTTGTACTGAGGTACGTACTACTACTACTACTACTACTACTACTACCACTATTAACCCATTTTAGAGGCGAAACAACTGAGGATGAAAAAGAGTGCATTTGGCCAAGCCACCACACCCAATGACAGAGCTGGGACTTGAACCCAGGAATCTTTGACTCCAAAGCTCTTGCTTTTAACCACCCCTAGTTCCCAAAGAAGACTACAGAAAACTACCTCCTGCCTTTTCCTAGAATTCATCTGCACCAGGGCGATCCCCAAATTCATGAGTTTGCAAAGCCCAAAAGAATCCGGAGGAGCAACTCCATCAAAGGATGGGGTGCTGAGGCCAAGGTCATCCAGACCTTCCGGCAGCAGCTCCGGAGACAGGGTTGCTGGGCACATGTGGCCACGTTACCCGATTTGAAAATGGTGTCCCAGGCCAGAGTGTGCGCCTGCCAGACCTTGGTGTTGAGGCTCTTGTGCAGCTCGACTGGCGTGACCATCATTCTCCCAAATGTGCTCATCATCTGTGGGGAACACAAATGCCTTTTCACCCCCGTTTCTCTTTCTCTCAAAGACAATTTGCACTCCTTGAGAGAAGCGTTCTAAACAACTGCACCCTTTGCTCCCCTGAAGGCCGGAATTCCAAGGACGCCTCAGGGCTCTTGGCACCAGTCCCCAGCCCCACCCTCCAGGGACATATGAAAATCATCTTTGGGATGCTTTTCCACTGGATGTGTCTCATAAAAAAATTGATCTTATGACCTAAACATAAAAAAAGAAGAAAGGATACAAATCTCATATCCATTTCCATTTCCAATAATTTCCAAACTTCAGCCATTCCTAAAACCAGTTTCACAGGGTCTACTATCTCTACCTACAACCTAAACAATCCCCCAAATTTTAATCTGAAAATGTTCAGACTCTTTGAAGTAGTATTTTAATCAACTGACCTTTAACTGAAATACCTACTTTCACCTTGCCTGACAACGACTGGATGTGCTTTTTTATTATACGTACACATATGCACATTCATTCATGAAAATATGCAACACATATTAAAATGAACACTTAACTACTATAATAAAATATGTGTGGATGCCACTCTTGGGAAACACTGTAATGCACATTTGTTAGGTTCTGTAAACGTTTTATAAGGAAAGGTTCTCTACCCCGGAGAAGCTTACTGTTTTGATGGCCATGATGAAATTCAAAGCTTCATCGCCTGCATTCTTCTGAAGGAGCCCAAATCTCTTCTCATATAGCACAAGGCAGATGCCTGTTATTTAAAATAATCAACACTGTTACCCATTCACAGCGACACTGGAGTCTATGCTTAGCTGGCTACCAAAGGCTCAATTCTGTCTCCCATAAAAGTGAGGTCTTTTCGAAAAACAGAGGAAAAGCAAATTCTCTGAGAGAAAGGGGCCTGATTACTCTCCTCTCTTTCTAGAATTATCCCCAGGTCCAATGACTCATCCCCTGCAGAACCTCCTGATCAGAAAAGCCACAGTGAAGATGCAGCCATTTTTATACATGAGTGAATCTCTCCTGTAATGTCTTGATTTTCTCAGAGTTTACCCTTGATACCATGTGTAGCAGCCATTGTTAATGACCTACTCCGTACTCACTCTTCCCCATTTCTTCCCTAAGAGAACCCCGATTTTATTTAGGCTGTCAATGTATCAGTCCTCAGGCAATAAGTCAGGATTGATCTAAGACAATTCTGTTCCCTGATTTCCCAGGCTTCCTGTAGCAGCCAAAGCAGTCACATGACCCAGGTCTGGCCAATGAGATTCAAGGGAGACAGTTTTGCTTCCTTGATAAAGGGGAAAGGACAGCTGGTTTAGCTCTTCCCTCTTTCCTTCTTGTTTTTGCCTAGAATGCAGGGGTGAGGCCAGGAGGGACAGGAGCCATTCTGCAGCAAGCCAACTAGCTCAGGATGGATGAGAAGGAAGACAGAACAGGCTTGGGTCCCAGTGACATCACTGAGTGCCAGCTGTGGACTGGCTTCCTCAAGACTTCTCATAACGCTGGACAATAATTTGTCAACCACCATGGTCAGGTTTTCTTTGACTTGCAAAGAAATGCATTTGATTCTCCTTAATTTGGGTATTTCCAGCGGACGATTTCCAAAACATACTTTTCTTTTCTCCTCTGTAATCATTCCCTCTTTCCCTTAACACCTTCTGTGGATTTCTTATTGGCATGGGGCTTTCTCATGTGCTAAGATGACAGTCTGTAACTTTACAACAAGGTCTATCTGATGGGGGAGACAGGTCAGGACAAAAGCCTCCGTCCCGGGGCACCCTCTCCAATCCCTCACATCAGCAGTCAAGAGTGATCCTTCCAGCAAATCGGACCTTGGTACCTTCCTGCTAAAATCACTCTCCTATTGCTCCCAGGGACTCTGGGCTCAAAGCCAAATGCCCATCCCTGGTTTACAGGATTGACATGGGCTGGCCGCTGCTTCCTCCCATCTTCTGCCCTGGACATCCTCGTCCCTTGCTGGACGTGCTCCAGTCACTCAGAACACCCTCTTTCTCCTCAACACAACACTCTCTGTTCCTTCAGCCTGGAACATTCCATCTTCCTTCACTTTCACCTGGGAAACTCCTGCTCATCCCCCAGGCCTTGGCTGAGACGGTACCACCTCTATGAAGCGGCCCTGACCATGCTCAGCTGAGGCAGCCGCTAGGATTCTCCCCCAGCCTTGAACCTCTTCAGTCAAGTGCTCCCCATTCTACTGCAACTGCCTTGTTCCCCTGCCTGCATCTCCACTGGGCAGCGAGCACATCAAGGCAGGGCTTTGCTTTTATTCCCAGCATGGTCCTTGAAAACAGTGACCATGCTCCCTTCTGTTTGGAACTTTCCATGGCTCAGCATCCGACTCAAAGTAAACATTCTTGCGGGGACTTTCAGACCCCGGCTTCATCTTTCTCAGCTCCTCTTTCCCCTCCCCCCATAATCCACTCACACCAGCATCCTCGAAGTTCCCCAAAGACATTGTTCATGCTTTCACCCCAGGACATTTGCACCTCCTGTCTCCACTGTCCCAACAGGCTTCCCACAGATACCCCGGTGGCTTGCTCCTTGCCTTCCTTTAGGTCTCACCTCAAATGTCTCCTTACCAAGCAGACTTGCCTCACCTAGGAACCTATATTCTTTCTTGACTCCCTTACTCCTTGGCAGAGTATATATTAAACTATGTTTACTAGTTGATTGTCACCCCTACTAAAATCTGAGCTCCATGTGAGCAAGGATGTTGCCTGTTTTGTTCACTGCTGTGTCCCTAGTACAGTGCCTGGCACATAGCAGGTGTTGTATAAATGTTTGTTGAATGACTACATAAACAATCCAGAGGGTAAAGCATCACCTAAACGCCTGAAAGCATTAAGAGGGCTGCTATGGCCTTTCCTACTCAGCAATAGTGTATGATTACAGAAGAGTTGTCCACAGGGCCATGTTTGTCTTCAAAATCACTTGCAAAATCAAATGAACAAGATGTGAAGACAACTTACTTTCAAATGACCATTTGTTCAGCTCGCTGTACAAGTCTTCCATGCAGCCTCTCTCATCACAGAGCTCACCTATTCTACCTGTAAAATCAGCCAAGACCTTAACAGAAAGAAATCACCAAAGACACATTTCAGTCACTGAAGGAAAACAAAAGTTTCAAGTTCAGTAACTTAGCTTCAGGTTTTGCTACCTTGTATATTCACTGCCCATAATATTACTCATTCTGAATCATCACTAATTATATATTCTCCTTGGGAGTTCATCTTCTGCCCCAACACCCTTGTCCTGGGTTATTTCCTGAGCTTTCCCTGCAGCCTCCCTGAAGCTTAGGTTTCAGCTTTTGATCTAAATTTAAGAAAAGGAAAACATTTCTTCTAATCAGAATGGAGAATAAACCACAAAGGAGGAATCAGCCCAGTGTCTCTGTGGGGACAACGTCTCAAGGACTCTGGCTACCCTGAGGTTTGCCACTTCCATAGCTGGGCAAGCAAACGTCTCCTTACTGATTGGTGTGGTATTAAGCATGTTAAGCTTAGAGCCAGGGAACTGTAAGTTCTGGATGCAGCGCCTTCACTAAATAGCTCTGTCACCTTGGGCAAGTCCTATACAGCCCCTAGAGGCCAGTTTCCACAATCAGGGTTTTAGATGACTAATGCTTTGCATTTAATGAGGCTTGTATAGAACCAGGCACAGTGCAAAATGTATTACCTTCGCTGATTCTCAAACAACCTCATGAGGTAGAAAGTACTGTCATTACTCCCATTTCCTAGGTAACAGATGAGAAAACTGAGGCTTAGAGAGTAGCAAAGGCACTCTCCCTTGGACACATAAAAGTGGCTCTGCTGGGGTCTGAAATAGGGTATATGTGACTACAAAACCCACAGGTGCAACTAATGGGCGTGTTTGTCCACATAGCATATTAAAAAGTACTTTGAATTTGTTACCATCAAAAAATCCAGAGATTTCACATGAACATATGAATTTTCCGTTAGTCATCAAAAAATAATAATAATTACTAGATCTGGTGACACTGGGTCTACATTTCCATGTGGTAGGCATTTGCCAGAGCTGGGGCAGCTGTCCCCTCTAGAAAGGGCAGGCACTATTCTGCTTGCTAAAATCCCTACTGGGCCTGCCTTATACATTTATATTAATCACCTGGCCCTTGGAAGCTTCTGAATTTGCAGTCTTTCACCTATATGATCCTATGTGGGTCCAGTTCAAAATAAATACCCAGAGTGAACAGGAGTAAAAAGAATTCTCTACATGTTTAAATCCTTCCCCCTTTGGGCCCCTGTTGGCTAAAGGATAACATCTAAATACCTTAGCGTGGCCCCAAAATATTGTAAAGACCTGCCCTCTGCCCAGCATCATTTCAGAGAAAGCTTCACTTCAGCTGCACTAAATGTACTGTTCTCTGAACACACCATCTCATACCTCCATATTTTCAGCAGGCTATGCTCTCTGCCTGAATGCCTTTTCCCACCTTCTCTGGCTTGCAGACTCCTATTCGTCCTAAAAAACCCAGCTCAGCTGTCACTACCTAGGAAGTTTATAGTGTTATCTCACTTAATCCTCACAGTAAACCTAAGGAGTGGGAATTGTTACTCCCAGTTTATAGACTGGGAAAGTGAGCAACTTAAATGGTACAGTCAGGTTACATAAGTGGTGGGGGTGGGGTGACGTTCAAAACCAAGACTGTAGAATGTCAAAGTCTATGCTCGTAACTGCTCCCTTATCGTAATACTACTTTAAAAGGGAGTGAAGGAGGGAGGAATAAGGGTTTTGGAGGAGGAGGATGTGGAGAGGAATGAGGAGAAAAGGAAGACTCCTGAATCATCCAAATTGCCTGCCTTTTCTTCTGCACTTTGTAGCTGTGGCTTGAAGCTCCACTAAATCCCTCCATCCCCAGGAGAACCAGGAAAGCGAACCCCGTCCTGCAAACCTCATTGATTTTGTTGTCCAGCTTCATAATTTCCACTGGTTTCATTAGTTTCTTTTGAAAGGCACTCCTGACCCTCTGCCAGTCTTCTCCTTCCCTGGGAGAGAAGCAGAATTATATTTAGAGCAAATGGAAAGGAAAAGAACGAAGAAGCAGAGACACCTCCAGTTCTCTGACTTCATGAACTATATAATAAAATGAACACAGAATCGTGCCAAGAAACAGCCAGAGAATAATTAGTATTGGAATATTCGGGGCTGGTTTGACAATACGATGAATAAGCACTTTTCCCTTGAGCCAAAGATTGCACAGAAAGATCAAGTACAGATAATTGGGTTCAGAACTTTTGATGTGCCCTCGCTGGGGTTGAACTGGGAGGCCAGTGGCCTGTTTCCAGCAATAAGAGTGGGCACGTGAACACCCACTTCACCAGCAACTCAGATCTGTTTGAGGAAAACAATCTTGTCTTCTTTCAATCTATTGAATTGGGTTGAAAGGCACATTCACAGAACACCTCGAATTTAGAATTTTGCCATTGCCTTCAAATAACAGAGATTCACCGGAGCTGTAAAAAGCCTGTTCTCATCATGAACCCTTTTGCACTTGCTCTATAGGTGACCACGCTGCCTGTGATGCATCATGCATTAATACCGTTTTTAATTCCAGTAATTAGGGACTTCCCTGGTGGCGCAGTGGTTAAGAATCTGCCTGCCAATGCAGGGAACACGGGTTTGAGCCCTCGTCCGGGAAGATCCCACATGCTGCGGAGCAACTAAGCCCGTGCGCCACAACTACTGAGCCTGCGCTCTACAGCCCGTGAGCCCGCTAGCCACACCTAGAAAAAAGCCGGAGCGCAGGGGCTTCCCTGGTGGCGCAGTGGTTGAGAGTCTGCCTGCCAATGCAGGGGACACGGGTTCGAGCCCTGGTCTGGGAAGATCCCACATGCCGCGGAGCAACTAAGCCCGTGAGCCACAATTACTGAGCCTGCGCGTCTGAAGCCTGTGCTCCACAACAAGAGAGGCCTCGATAGTGAGAGGCCGGCGCACCGCGATGAAGAGTGCCCCCCGCTTGCCACAACTAGAGAAAGCCCTCGCACGCAAACAAAGACCCAACACAGCCATTAAAAAAAAAAAAAAAAAAAAGCCGGAGCGCAGCAACGAAGACCCAATGTAGCCATAAATAAATAAATAAATCCAGTAATTATATATATCCTGAAAAATACGACTATTAGGCATTACAATTTGGGGGTAAAAAAAGTGCTAACTTGTTAAATGCTAACAATGTAAAAGCCGAGGAATCATACCACATTAGAGTATTTCTCCAAAATGTAACCTCCACACCCCTCCATACCAGCTTTCCAAGTAGGTCTATCTCCTAATTCCCACCGTTTCCTTTACAAAGGAAGCTCACAGGAAGGTCATTGTCCAAAGCAAAAGGAGTTAACTTCTGGCGTTTGAGCTACCAAGGTGGGGGGAGGGGGGGGAGGGGCGGGTCGCAGAATTTTAAGGGATAATTTTGTTTGTATACATATTTGCCTGGCACGCTAACTTGACAATCTCATTCCACCCAAGAGTCCGAACATCATAATTCGCGTAACCTTTTTGACATTTCTTTGACGGAAAGACCGGGCCCAGCCCACTTGCCAGAAGGAACACAAGTGTTGCGTACTCAGCCCAGACGCCCCTCCACCCACTCTAGTCCGCGCAAGAGCCCGTGACGGCAGCAGGTAGGGGCTTCCGTGTTCTCCCTGCATTAGAAGGGTCCAACCCCAGGGAACCCTAATTCCCGTCCCTTCCCAATTTCCAGCCGCCGAACCCCATCCTGCTTCCTGGACTCACAAGATCAGCAGTCCGTAGCCCTCCTCGCGATAGTCGCGATAGGCCTTCCACGGTTTGATCTCCAGCCGCTGGGGGTACGCGCTCTCCGTGCGGTAGAGCGCTTCCAGCAGACACGGCGAGCCCAAGTGCACCGAGTCGAAGGAACCCAACTTCATGCGGAAAATCTTGCCATATTTCTTGTGGTACTCCGCCTGCAGCGGGCCGGGCAGGGTGCGAAGTAAGCGCGCATCCCCTGCAGTCCCAAGAGCGCTTCTCCCTCCTCCCGCCTCCTTCCTCCGGGGGACCGGGGACCGCTGCAGTCGGGACACACACCCGAGCGCACCGTGCGCCCGAACCGCGCGCCTTGGGGAGCGTTTGGAGAGCAAGGCGGGGAGCAGAGTGGGAATTGGGGGCGCGACTAGGCATTCACCAGCGTGTCGTGCTGTTTCTTGAGCCCTCCTTTCCAGAGAATCTCCAGCAGACTGCCCAGCAGGGGCCACTTGGTGGGACCGGGCAGGGCGGCCGCGTCTTGCGCCGCGCCCCGTTCCATCATGGGGCAGAGGGGCACCTCCCGCGGCCGACGGGGCGCGCACGCCGTAGATGTCACGGGTCTGGGGGGCTGCCCCAGGCTGCGCAGCTCCTGTAGGAAGGCGGCAAGGGAGCGGCCCTTGCTGATGGGGGAGCTCATGGCAGCGGGGGAGACCGGGCGCTTGGGAATGTGCGGGCGCTGGGAAGGGCGAGGTTGCTAAAGAGGCGCCGGCGAGAGCTGGGGGCTTGACGATTCTGCGGAAGAGAGGCAAAGAGGGGCAGCAGGTGTGATGGAGAGGGCGGAAGGCGGACAGAGAGGAGAAAGGAACGCGGCGAGGATGCTCGACGCTGCACCGCGCGGCAGCCTCAGGGAGCGGATGCCCGCCGAGCGCTGGCCGCAGGGGCTGGAGGAGCGCAGCCGGGAGTTGCGTGGCTCTTGGAAGAGGAAAGGAAAGGACGTGAGTCCGCCTGCTGGTGGCAAGGCTGACTTCCAGCTCTGGAGTAGCGACGTGGAGGTGTCTAGGAAGGTGGAAGAGATGCTGCTGGCGCTGCGCTTGCCTCCGGTCCCTCTCCATGCTCCATGCCCGGGGACCATGTATTTATGGAGCCAGGGCAGGCCCTGGGTGGCCAATGAGCACGCTAAGTGGGGCGGAGTGGGTTAGGGCTGGCCGGGCCCGGAGGGACGCGAGACCCGGGCTTGGGGGTGGTGCATGGAAGTAGGATGGAGTCAGCGAGGTGAGCGAGGGCGCCGGGCCTCGGGTGACCGGAGCGCGGCTCTCCGGGCGGGAACGCCGCGGACTCCACCCTGGAGATAATCCCCCAGGGAAGGCATGCTCACCGGAGTTCACCGGGCGTGCGCCGAGCGCGCCTCCCCGCCCTCCCCCGGCGGCTGGGAACTGCAGCCCCGCGCTGGCACAATCGCGCCGCCGCGCTGGCGAGGTCTCCGAGCACGGCCCCGGGGAGGCTGCCGGCGCCTGCCGGAGCCGGAGAGCCCGCGCGTTGCCCGAAACCAGTTTTTTGCCAGCCGGGACGGAAGTGTTTTTGGAGGAAGGTTGGCTTTCTGCACCTCCCCAGGTGGGGAGGGTTTGAGTCTTAGTGAACGGCACCCGAAGAGGGGATTTCACCTTAGGGTCTTAACTTGGGCAAGGAGGAGCCGCTGAATTTGGAGAGTTTTCTCCCTAACTGCTCCATTTTGGTTGTTATGAAGATGTAATGAATGAGTACAGGTAAAGCGCCTACAACGTAGTCCGCCGTCAGTACTCCACCTGATGTTGCCATTTTAGCTGGTTATGAAATGAGAGGCAAAAGCAGGGCTTGTGGTTGAGACTGGGCTGCCCCTCCCGGGGGCATCTGACCCTCCCCGGGGCATCTGACCCTCCCTCCATCTGGACACCGACCACCTTGTGCAAAAGCTAGGCACCTGCACCTTCGAACCGCGGCCCCTACCATCCCCATTCATCCCTACAAAGTCCATCTTACGCAAGCGCGGGAGGGAACACACACACACACACACACACACACACACACACACACACACACTTCCTAGAGTCCTCGTGGCTGGCAAGGGTAAACTCTCTGTACTAACGGAGGAAGAGAAGTTGGAGGTTTTGCTGATTGTTTTGAAGTGGTTCGTATTCCTTCGTTCTGATCCAGTACAAAAACGACCGCCAGCCACGGAGGAGGTGA
The DNA here is from genome assembly GCF_965194825.1 of Balaenoptera physalus. NCBI lineage: Eukaryota > Metazoa > Chordata > Mammalia > Artiodactyla > Balaenopteridae > Balaenoptera > Balaenoptera physalus. Next base: position 8,138,842 of record NC_138898.1, on the reverse strand, counting down.
GGGAAGTTCTGTTTCCTCTGAGGGCTTTGCAGTCACGTGACTGCGTCATTTTGACCCTGGTGTCAAATCCTTCTCTCGTAAGTTTATTGTAAACTTTTAGCTGGTTTTTTGAAAACCTTTTGCAGGCCGACTTGAGCTTGAACTCTGTCATTTCAGATTTGTCTTGATTAAACGTTAATGACTGTTAATGTTAATAAAAGTAATAGCTATATATGTATATAATTCATACATAATGTATTATATCTATATAGATATCTATACACTATATAGTACATATTCTATAGCATATGCTATAGAATATATACTATATGTAATAGACACTATATCTTATATACCGTATGTTACTTAGTGTACAAATATAAAGCTTTCTAGGGCTTATGATAAGCCTGGCACTAAGCTAGACATTTTACATAGAATTTCCCATTTCAGCCCAATGGCAAAAAAAAATGAATAAATAAAGTTAAAATTTAGAGAGTTCTATAATTTGCCCTGCGTCACAGACCTTATCATAGGGTTATGTGAAAGTCAGACCCAGATTTTCTGATTTTGGCCTTTACTATATACATTCATATACAACATGCTATATTACATCACCTTTTCTTAAACCAGGAATATCTCAGAATATTGGAAATGTTTCTTAAATGGAAATATCTCCAAAACGGAGGTGGGTGGGATCAGTATATGTAGGGCTGTGTGGTGCAAATGTTGTTTTACGCCTCAATGGTGGTAAAATAAACAAATAAAAAGCCCCAAACAGAAGAACCATTCAGTTCACCACTGTGTGCCTTTCTTCTGGCACGGTGCTTGACACATAGTAAGTGCTCAAGAAATGCTAAATCCTACTGTTAAGTCAGCTATTGAGTTATCTGACCCCCCTCCCCCACTGTGTTTTCTTTTCTTTCTCTCTCTGCAGGTGTGCTTAAGCAGAAAGGAAAATAATTTCAGATTTGCTAGGTTTTCACATGAGTTTAGCATCATTTTGCTTTATAAACTCCAAATAGATACTTAGAAGTGCAGGCAGTCGTTAGTCTCATAATAGCCAGCAAGAAAATTCCTATTTCAGATAAATTGTTTTCTCATGTCCAGTGGAGAAAGTCCCGGATTGCAGAAGAAAGCAGTGCTGGTTCTTTAAAACTTGGTTGACATCAACACACACCCATCTTTGATGAGGTGCAGCTAAATGCAAAATGACTAGTTTGAGCCCCGTCCCAGAAACTCGCTCTTCCTCCCTTGGCCTCCTCTGTCGCCCATTACTGGGCTCCTGTGAGTCATCCCGATAGGGATGTTGCTGGGAATTACTAATGAGAGATCTTGAAGCGCCTCGTAAATGCCCTCCAGCATTACCGAGACAGGCCCAGGCCCTCTGTTTTGTTCCGGGAAATCTTACCAAGTCCTGAATGGATCATTATACTCCAGCCCTCACACCAAGCGACTGCAGATGACAAAAGTCTGTGTGTGTGGGGGGGGACTTCCCTGGTGGCGCAGTGGTTAAGAAGCCGCCTGCCAATGCTAGGGGACACGGGTTCAAGCCCTGGTCCGGTAAGATCCCACATGCCGCGGAGCAACTAAGCCCGTGCGCCACGACTACTGAGCCTGCGCTCTGGAGCCTGCGCGCTACAACTACTGAGCCCGCGAGCCACAACTACTGAAGCCCGCATGCCTAGAGCCCGTGCTCTGCAACAGAGACAAGCCAACACAATGAGAAGCCCGCGCACCGCATCGAAGAGTAGCCCCCGCTCGCCGCAACTAGAGAAAGCCTGTGTGCAGCAACGAAAACCCAACGCAGCCAAAAATAAATAAATAAATAAATAAATATTAAAAAAAAAAGGTCTGTGTGTGTGTGTGCATGCACACGTGCATTTGTGTGAGCTTGTGTGATGAGGGTGAGGTTGAGGGTCCCGAAGAGGGCAACGGCTGATTTCTCTGTGCCGAGAAACACAGCGCTCTCTCAAATGTATCAAATGTTAATACACAGCTTTGTGCTTCAGAGCTTTGGCTAAACTAGCGGGTGTGTTGTACATCCACTTACTGATTGTGGAAACTTGAAGGACTTACTTTCCACCTCTGTCGAATGGGTGGTGTTAGAACCAACCACACAGTAAAGGTCAAGTCTCCTGGAAATAAGAGTAATAAAAATAGCCAATCTCGTGGGGTTGCTGTGAGAGTAATACATCTACAGTTCTTAGCACAGTAAAATGCTCAGTGAATATTACCTACAATATTACTCTATTGTATGCCATGGTTTTTGCAAACTACATACAAGAGAGGCAACATAGATGTCTCAGTTGTTATACCGAGTGTTCAACTTAATACTGTAGTTTTGACTCAGGAAACTGTATAATTGAATAAAGCCAGAGGAAGACTAGCAAAGAAATGCTGGTGAGTTCAAATCCCAGCTCAGCCACTTAGGAGCCCAGGGATAATTTACGTTTATCTCTGTCAGGCTCAGGTAGCTCATCTCAAAGTGCTGATAATGAGAGTACCTACCCAATAGGGTTTTTCTGAGGATGACAAAGCACTGAAAGTCCCTGGCATATAGTAAAGGTTCTAAAATGTTTATTGTTAACATTAATAAGAATTAACAGGGTTTGGGCTCTCAAATAATGAAGGTCATAATCTCTGTTGCATTTGTTTTGGGGTTTCCTGCCTAATTAGACACACACACAAAAATCCTTGAAATTACAGACATTGTCTCCTTTTTTTTTTTGTCTCTCCTAGAGCAAATGACACAGTGCCATTTACCTTGGCCAGCATCCAATAAGCACATAATAGGCAATTGATCATTGATGATTTCCTCATTGCCAAATGAAAAGAGAAAGATTTGTATCAATACATTCTTTGTTTTCTGAGGAAGAGGTCGTTGGAAAATCCCGGAGGGTTTTATTTGAGTGTCATATAGGAAGCAATTCTATATGACAAAAAGAATAGCTTGGCTTTCAACAGCTTGGGTTGAAGCCAAGGCTCTACCACTCACTAGCTGTGTGACCTTAGGCAAATTATTTAACCTCTCTGAGCCTAGTTTCCTCATTCATAAAATTGGGGGTTACTATACTTATGTCTTAGGAAGGTTAAGATGAATATTTGAAATATCAGCTGAAGTGCAATCAACCATTGTCTTCACAAACGTCCATTTGGCCACTGTATATGCTTGATGATTTCTGAGTAGAATTCAGCCCTGTTGGTAAATTATACTATGAAAAAATGTAACTTAAAGCCTCCAAAATGCAGTTACATGGAGAGAACCTTTGTAAAAGTTCATTAAAAGAGCAGGTTCATTTCTAAGGAGATGAAAAACACAGGTATACACACAAGTTTATAAGTCATTTTACTATTACTACATACTATTTATTTATTTTGGCCACATCATGAGGCATGTGAGATCTTAGTTCCCTGACCAGGGATTGAACCTGTGCCCCCTGCAGTGGAAGCGCAGTCTTAACCACTGGACCGCCAGGGAAACCCCAACAAATTGTAATTTATTGAAGAGCTACTATGTGTCTGCCAGATATTTTGTATCTCTACTCACACAATTTGCAAGTTAAGTGTTATTTCCCATTTTGTGTGAGTAAACTTGTTTCTTGTAGAGTTTAAGCCAGACCTGAGTTTGAATCCACCATGCTACATATTACCAAACTTGTTCACCTTGTCCTCATCTGCAAAATGGGAATAATAATAGTGGCTCTTATATGTCATTATAACACTGTAGTTTTACTTTGTAACTTGAGTTCTAGCTTGCTTCAGGAGGTCCCTGACGGCGGGAAGACTGTCTGTCTTCTGCTGTATTCTTAGTACCTATAACTATGCTTGGATCAGTCAAGGTGCTCAATAAATAATTGTCAAATAACGTGTTGCAAAATAACAAAGATTAAATGCCTTACGTGTTACAGCTGTACTTGTTCTATTTGGTTGATTCTGTGGTTCTGGTGAAACACAGTTCCTGTGTTTAATTACAAACCTCATATATAAAGAGACATTTTATTTTCTTTTTTCTTTTTTCAGAAATGTCTGGGGAAATCGAGGTCTGTATGTAGATGTGCCCTCTTTTTTTTTTTTTTTTTGCCCTCTTTAAAGTAATAGAGCATCTCAAAAAAAAAAAATGGAGAAAATCAATTAAATGAGTTAATATTTTGAATAGTGTTTTTTACATGGTAAATACTCAGTAAGTATTAGCAGTTACTATTGTTATTATTAGCAGTAGTAGTAGTAGTATTAATTTTGGAAGATCTAGCTATAACTGTCTGGTCCAGAGTCAAGCTAAGCTGGCTAATGAAAAAAATCGATTGATTTTGAAAAATTCCATTGGTGCTGATAAATGGAATATAAATGGAATATTTCCTGCCATATCAATAAACAAAGGATGTCACAGTCACCAATGATTGCAGCCCTCCAGCGTGAGCTGGTAAGCCCTGAGGAAACTCAGGGCTGAAAAGAATACCTGCCATCTAGCTGCCATCCGACTGTAGCCACTCCCCGTGGTGAGCCCTGAAGAAACTCAGGATGTGAAAATACAGGCGCCAGACAGCTAAGGTGCATATCAAAGGAATGGTTTCAGTGAGTGCAGACTCTTGCATCTTCCCATACATAGAAAAGCGCTAAATTCCTTCCCTTGAGATATCTGGTTTTCTTTATTTAACCATAATCTTTTGATGTTCCCAATTACCTGCTCTTTGTTGCAAAACTCCTATATATCCTGGCCCCTCCCCTCGCCTCCTCGGAGCCGTTTCTCAGAGCTATCTGAAACGCTGTCTCCTGGGCTGCAGCCCTCATATTGCCCCAAATAACTCTCATGTTGTGCTTATAATGTTTTTAAGTTAACAGTACCATATACGTTTCATAATTAACTTTTAAAATTACATCATCAGGGCTTCCCTGGTGGCGCAGTGGTTAAGAATCCGCCTGCCAATGCAGGGGACGTGGGTTCGAGCCCTGGTCCAGGAAAATCCCACATGCCGCGGAGCAACTAAGCCTGTGCGCCACAACTACTGAGTCTGCGCTCTAGAGACCGCGAGCCACAACTACTGAGCCCGAGTGCCACAACTATTGAAGCCCGCATGCCTAGAGCCCGTGCTCCACAACAAGAGAAGCCACCGCAATGAGAAGCCTGCACACCGCAATGAAGAGTAGCCCCCGCTCGCCACAACTAGAGAAAGCCCGTGCGCTGCAACAAAGACCCAACACAGCCAAAAATAAATAAATAAAATAAATAAATTTTTTAAAAAAATTCATCATCACATGGGTCCCCATTCTATGCTTTCTTGCATGATGTAACTTGGCTAATTCCATCAGGGTGAAAATCAGGGAAATTTCATGACAGGATTATTATTGCTAATTATTTTGGACCCAGAGTACATTCTGTTTCGTTCCTGTTTGTCAAGAGCCTGCCTTGACATATCTTACTATGGCTGTTGACTTGGATGAAGGATTATTGAGCTCTGATTGTGTTTTGCCAGAGCTTGAACCACTACATGTGTACTTCCACACTGGATTGGCACCTTAAACGGAACTGATGGAAAGTACCTCCATCGTCAGGGTGAGTAAACTCCAGAAAGAATGGAAGTGGATATCAAGTTGTTTGTCAGTATTCATGAATTGGGCCAGGTGAGCAATTCTAAAACAAGGAAACTCTAGAAGAGTCCTTTTATCTTTGGGGGAAAAACGTTTAGCTAGCAGAGTACTTAGGCAGCCTATGTGTAGCAGCAAATGCCAGATAGCCCTCACCGTTCAGATCTCATTACCTGATTTTTCCACCGAAAGAGAACAGCTATGCAAATTCCTGTATTCTAGTTCCTGGTGATATCAAATGACAGAGTCCAACCTCATTGCAACTTGGATAGAATAGTCTGGGCTCTTGTATGTTTACATGAGCACTGAGATTCCTCCAGAATAATGGGCTTTTCTGTTAAAAAAATAATTTAAGGTACGTTTCCGGTGGTCTCTTGTTTTGTTTTTTACTCTATCCAGGTAGAGTGGAATTCTTTGGAAGTGGAGTTATTCCACAAATGGTTACTGAGCACCTACTATGTGCCGGGCACTATTTTTGGCACTGGAGATACAATGATGGATAACATAGACAAGGCCTCTGACTTCTTGGAGCTCACATGACAGACAACACACGTGTAATCAAAGAAATAGAATCATTTCAGATAGGCACAAAATAGGGAGATGGGATGGAGATAAAATGGGGTTATGTATGGTTACTGTGCTTTGGTTATCCGCAAAGGCCTTCCTAAGGAACTAACATTTGAGCTCAGACTTCAATTATGAGAAGTAGTTGGCCTCACTAAGACCTGGAGGATCAGGGACAGGTCCTTCACAGCTAACAGCTGAAGGAGACCCACACAGATAATCACACAAAGAATCCTGATCAGAAACACAAATATATTTTATTCACCCTGAAGACAAAGGGACAGTATTTCCTACTGTCATCTCTAAACCAATTTATCAAATGGTTCCTGGTTGCCATGCTCTAGTATTACAGAGGCGTTTTATTATTTCAAGGTTGTGTTTGGTGGCACAGCTATGAATGTTAAAATTATTTAAATAAACACGAGTTGCTTAAAGTAAGAATTAAACTGAATAATGCTATTAGGACCATCTTCCATACTTTCCCCAGTTCACAGGCGGAACCAGCTTCTGTAAGGTAAGCATCGGGAAGGAGTGAACTTTGGTCAATTTCTCAGGTCCTGAAATGTTGCACATAGAAGTTATCTGTGAGTCATTTGATCAACCAATCGCTGCACAAAATGCTCTTGAGCGCTAAGTTTAGAGGCACGTGGCCTCCTGTCTTCCAGCTCCTGAGAAATACAATTGTTCTGAGGACATGTGTTTAAAATGAAACAGAGCTGGGATCAGAGTGATGAACTTTTATGGGTTTTGAACCCAGCATCCGGGCTGTCTTCTGACTTCTCTTGGAGGTGTTGCTTCTCCCACCAGCACTCTGTGTGGTTATACAGGGTTATCTCATACTCCAAGGGAGGGATCACGATTTAGGACCAATCAGCATATTCCATCTGCTTGGGTAAGATGGGGTGCATCCATCTGGAATGAACTCATGATCCAAGTCAGTCAAATCAGTGAATCCTGGGACTTTTGCTGGAGCAACTGGAGAGAGAAGACTCTTTCCACTGGGAGGGGTAGCTGAGATCCCAAAGTGGCTGGGTGCCACCATGTAGAGAAGGCTGCCCTAAGGGCAAAGCCAACTCAGAGGAAAGCAAAGCTAAGAAATGGAGGTGAGGGAAAGGGAACATCAAATCCTGATGGTATCGTTTGGGACCATGTATCCATCCATTCCTGATTTTCTGTTCAGGGGCCAACACATTCCTCATTTTTGCTAATTCCATTTTGACCTGGGTTTCTCCTCTTGCATCTTAGAAAGTACTGGCTAATACAGTCATACTAAACATTATGTTGCTATCAGACCTTCCGAGGTTGTATTTTGTGCCCCAACATTGTCTTTGCAATACTCTTGCCCCCATCAGCACCTCTGCCAACGCATCTCGATGGGCTGCTTAGTGTAGTGGTTACAAGGGGTTGATTTAAGCCAAGTTGAAGTCCAGCTACCCTACTTCCTGGCTGTGCAACCTTGAACAGACAGCTCAGAATCTCTGTGTCTCAGTTTCTTCATCTATAAAACATGGATTATGATCATACCTACCTCCTAAGTCTATTAAAGTGATTGAGTTAATTCATGGAAAGCACCTAGAATAGTGCTTGGCAAGCAGGAAATAAATACAAAATAAATGGCTCTTTATGTGTTTTCGTCATGTCTCATGCACACTCACTCTGTTACCCTTTCTTTTATCCAAATCAGCTCTCAGAAAGGAAGCTGAGGGTGCTGACCGACCTCATTCTGAATTGGTTTCTCGCACAAGCGTATCCTCAAAGGAAGCCCTTTCTCTAAGGGACTGAGAAATCCCCGCTAAGGGAATCTGAGGCCTCTGTAGAAGGTCAGAGTGTATTTTCAGGGGCAGAAGAATCTCTACTCATAGAGCTCAATGAGAATTCCACCATTCAGGGGCAAGGCAAATTAAATTCAGACTTGGACAGGGGTCCGAAGGTATGGGGATGGAGGGAAATTATTTTTCATTGAAATAAATAGCCATTTTATGGAATGAACAAGAGGACCTCCACCCCTCGCCCTGCTCTGAGACTCGTGAGCAACGAGTCCTCGGTGTTTCATCCACAACAGTGTCCCCGGGGTGTCCGTCCATTCACTTTTACATATACAACATTCACAATCAGTTAATCTCGCCAACATAAATGAATATAGTATCCTCATGCCCGAGCTTGTGACTTGATTTAAAAACCATTCAATCACATATAGAGCTCCTCACGTGTTTTTGCTCCATGAAGCATAAGTGACTCAGATATTCTGTTATTCAGCAAGATGAGTACCGTGACGAGGCCACAGGGCTGCTGACATTTTCTGGCGTCTAAAACATAAAACAAGTAGTTTAATAAAATAACTTTTCTCTAAAATGAAAACGTGTGCATCACTTCATTGTCCAAATCCTTGTCTTTATCTTAGGGGAGAAAACTGTTTGGAAAATAGACTTGGGCATCAGATGTACTTGGGTGCAAATTTCAGCTTCAGAATTCATCAAGCTCTATGACTATTGGCAAGTGGAATCACTTTTTCCAGCCTTGGCTTCCTTATCAGTGAAAAGAAGGATATTACCAAGCTCATGGGTGGTTGTAAGGACACCACTTAGACTATTATTGGCACATGGCACATGGCAAGCAGGTAGTATAAGGCTCTGTTTTGCTTCCGGCTGGACCTGCATGCACAGGAAGACACCACACTCAGATGGGGGAGCATGGTCTCTCTTCTGCAGGAAACCAAGGGTGAGGGAGGGAAGAATTCCAACAGAAGTGCTGTTTTTTGGCCCCCTTTTAAAAGCTACACTCTGGAAAGGTAGACTGTGTCCTGGAGCAGATTCCAAATGCAGGTTCACTGGAAGGTTTTGCTGGGTGGTCTATTGCTTTGGTGGCCTGGGATTTTAAAAAGTTGGAACAAGTTTATCAACTTTATTGGGAAGGATTGTTTTTTATTCTGTTTCTGCTCTTTTCTTTTATATGGCAAAGTCTTTGCTTTTGTTTTTGGTTTTAGTTTTAACCTTCCTTGGTTTTGTGTCCTTCCTTAGCAAAATAAAAAGTTGGCAGCTCTCTGATGCTCCCCAATCCATATTTTTAAAAATTTATGGGGATGTGAAATTCAAATTTTTGAGAACCACTCGTATCAGTGTCAAGCACTTTTCCCTTTATCCCCAACTACAATATTCTTCTGTGTCCCTCTGTTACCTTAATGCCTATGGCCCATGAGATATAAATAGACCAATTCTTTTTTTCACATCAGGTAAAATGAACCAGGATATTTTAATTAAGACAGTGAGTGAAGGCACATAAGACCAAGCCTGCTTTCTAAAGTGACTATACCCTACCGTTTTATTTACCAACGAATATTCAAGAAACTATCTTTGCACCATTTACAAAATTATGGTGTCTGCTGTCTGACAATCTTATGAAACACCCAAAGAGGTGCATGCTAGGAACCAGGCTGTGATCTCAGATCCCAAAGCAGAGATTCCCAAAATCATGACTCAAGGAAGCCCATGTCGAAAGACAAAAAAGTGAGCGTTAAAAACCAATGGCAAAGACAGTAGAAATGCTTCAAGGGAGATTTCCCCGGTGGTGCAGTGGTTAAGAATCAGCCTGCCAATGAAGGGGACACGGGTTTGAGCCCTGGTCCGGGGAGATCCCACATGCTGCGGAGCAACTAAGCCCGTTTGCCACAACTACTGAGCCTGTGCTCTAGAGCCCACGAGCCACAAGTACTGAGCCCCCGCACCTAGAGCCCATGCTCTGCAACAAGAGAAGCCACCGCAATGAGAAGCTTGCGCACCGCAATGAAGAGTAGCCTCTGCTCGCCGCAACTAGAGAAAGCCCGCGTGCAACAACAAAGACCCAATGCAGCCAAAAATAAATAAATTAATAAATTAAATAAATTTAAAAAAAAAGAAAAGTATTGGGGCATGGAAAAAAAATGCCATATTCACTTTAAAAAAATGAAGAAATGTTTCAAGGGAAATGTAACTTATGGAAGCTCTACAAAAGTAGGAAGGGATTAAACATGCATAGATTAACATGATAAAGGGTTAGGAAGAGCTTGGAAAAAAAACTGGAGGTAGAGGTGAAGAGGCAGAGAAATTATCTAGGGTTACATTTTGGAGAGCAGGAAATCATTATGAAAGTAACAACGGCATCTTGGATGAAGGGGATTCCTTTGGCAGTGTTTGCCAGCCTGTGAAGGGGCACATCTCTGCCCCACTGTCTGGAAATGGTTTTTCTCACTCACCCCCCAGGCCTGGGCCCTTGGCAGGCATGATGGCACAGCGTGACAATGGGTTCTGGCCATCGACTGACCAGGAGGGGTGGACAATAGACCCATGCGGGCCATTTGGATTTTTTACTCTGAAGCATTGATTTGGGATTTTGGAAACAGCCCATCCACCCGTGCAAACCGGTCTCTTGATCAGAAGTTATGGGGGGATCATCTTCTGCCCCGCCATATAACTTGAAGCAGAGGAGGAAGCAGGTTTGCAGAGATGAAGAAAGTTGAAGCAGCTGATCAGAGAGCAGAAATGAAGAAAGAGCCCTGATGGCCTAACAGTTCCTGGTGGAGAATACACTTGTGGATTTGGTAGCAATTCAGAATCTTTGGGTTGTAAGCAACAGAAACTGGCCCTGGCTATCCTAATCAATAAGGGATTTATCTGGCATTGGATAGGGGTTTGCAAAACAGGCTGGATGGCCAAGCTTGGGATGTGGAAGGATTCCAAAACAGAAACCTACCACTAAATCATCGTCAGCACCAGCACTGCAGGACACAATGACCCAGAGGGGTACTCAGCTGGTATCATTTGAATAGCAGCACAGTATTTGAATAATATTCTTGCTTTCACATTCTTAAGGCTCAAATCGCTTAGGCATTTTTATTTCTCAAGCAGCTATTGGATTACACATTTTCATACCTCTCTGGGGCATCTGAATTTGAGACCCAAGATTGTTCACAAAAGTCATCCTGGTTCTCATTCAGAATAAATGACATCCTGCAGATGGATACTGATGACCCCACAGATTTCATCTCCCATGTCTACTCCAAACTTCTTAGGGAACCAAGACAGAGGAAATAACTAAATGGAGGTAGGTTTATGGTGAGTAAGCATTTTTCTTTAAAATGGTCTCAGCTAAATTTCCTTGTTTTGTTCTGGGTAACTTGGAAGCTTTTGAAACTGGTTTCTTTTGCTCAGGAGAACATGTTATCTCCCTGTGTGGGTTGAAGTAGGCAGCTCCTTTCTGAGCTGAAGAGCATTTGTGCTGGAGCACCAGGTGGATAATATTCCTTTATCAACTACTTATTATGTGATCACTGATTTTGGAGAAAGTTTTTTATGTGGGATTCAGAGAAAGAACTAAAGCTTTAGCAGCTCATTCTTAGCAGTTACGAAATGCAACATAATTTAAAAGAAGCCAACAAAAATCACCTGTGGGCTTCCCTGGTGGCGCAGTGGTTGAGAATCTGCCTGCTAATGCAGGGGACACGGGTTCGAGCCCTGGTCTGGGAGGATCCCGCATGCCGCGGAGCAACTGGGCCCGTGAGCCACAACTACTGAGCCTGCGCGTCTGGAGCCTGTGCTCCGCAACAAGAGAGGCCGCGATAGTGAGAGGCCTGCGCACCGCGATGAAGAGTGGCCCCCGCTTGCCGCAACTAGAGAAAGCCCTCGCACAGAAACGAAGACCCAACACAGCCATAAATAAATTAATTAATTTAAAAAAAATCACCTATAATCATATCACCCAGAGAAAAAAAATAGTGGAAATTGTTTAAAAAGAAAACTTTTCTTTAAGTATAATATACATACAAAAAGCAATCACTTTTGAAATTAAAAATATCTACTACTTCATCATGAACTATCTTCAGTACAAAGCATTATACTTTTAGGTATGAATTAGAGACTTTTAAAATGAAATGTACCTTAGGTTTCCATCTTTTTTCTTTTGTTACATTTTAAATAGAATTGCTTTGCAGCATTTCCAGCAGGTGAAGATGCTCCTTTAGAATTAAGATCTTCAGAGAAGGATACCTACGATTTTAATCATTAACTTACTGAACCCATCATAACATAAGCTAAGGTGAAAGAACCCACAGGTAAGAACATGGTAAGCGCAATTCATCCAACCCAGTGATGGGAAATACAAATTCCTGTATTGTAAAGAGTGTTATCCACGGGAGGGCAGGAACAGGAAGTCCCCGACTTAGAACACCTGAGTCAGGAATGGTACTTCCTGCACCTGAGCCCCATTCCCCACCTCCCATGGCGGCACCTGCCCTTTGTTCCCAATTCAGGAGAACTAGTCGGGGCTCGTGCTGGTTCTGAAGCTCTTGTTCCCTATGCAGATCCTGGTGTTTGACAAGCTTTTGAAGCTGCAGAGAGATGTTCTCTGAAAATGCATGTGAGGAATGTTGTAAATATTAGCGGGGGAGTATCAAGGAGTTCAGCGGTCCTGGACTCAGAATCTTTGGCGCCTGTGCAGATGGGGTAGCTATGTTACGTGCTCAGGTCTGAAGGCCATAAGAACTGGTGGGAACGTCCTACGTGGTGAGCTGGGAACTCCATGGAGTCACAGAAAACTCAGCAGTTGGGTTGTAAATCAGATTATAAATCAACTGCTGCTAATGTTAAAACTATACTTGACAATCCCTTAGGAAGCTGCTCCTTGGAGACCAAAGTGCTTCCCAGAGACACACCTGACCACCCTTGACATAGCCATCTGTGCCCACACCCCGCCCTGGAATGGATCAGTGATTCTTCATTTGGGCTCCAGAGGTTTAGGGAAGAGGCTGCATGAAAAAGTATTTAATTACTAGAATCAAACTCACTATAGCAAGGGCTCAAACTGTGAAAGATACCCAGGAAAGGATCCTGGTGGAAGGAACAACATAAATCCTAGCCTGGACTTGAAGCCCCATGAGGACAGGTGCCATATGTGCTTTGTTTGCCAACATATGCCTGAAACTTTGCACAATGTCTGAACCATAGATGACATTCAGGGGTCACGTGTGCCCTGTGCAGTCACACAGCGCCCCTCATTCAGAAGATTCCCACACTTGGTTTAATGCTCTGCTGTTGCCATATTGAAATTCTTAATAATGTTTGAACAAGGGGTTCCCCCATTTTCGTTTTGCACTGAGCCCTGTAAATGATGTGATGCGTCCTGGTAACATTCAGTAAGTATGTGGTGAATGAATGAGGGAGTGAGGAAGGCCAGGATCACTCCTGCTTCCCTCATCTCCTTAAACTCTGGGTCAAGGTGAGAAAAATAAGGTTTTTCTTCACCTGATCTAAAGTTGACCTCCCTCGCTCTCATTTGTCAGATCCAGGACCATCTCTTCCAGCGAGGAACGGCAGTGAGGCCATCCATTCATTTCAGGGGAAAGCCCACTTGTACGCACACACACCTGGTCTGACTCAGTTCTGCAACAGAACAATTCCCTAAGACTTTGATCCCTAAGATCAAACAATTCCCTAAGACTTTGGGAAATTTCCCAAAGGGGATTATTTAATAGTCTTACGTAATAGTGGTGGGAAACATCAATATTTAATCCTGGTTGGGTTCCACTGGATTCAGCCCTGTTTTTTTCTGGGCTCGTAAAAAATGGTAGAGTCCAGTCTTAGAGGACCAATGTGTCCTGCTGATAACCGGTATTAGTGGTGTTGGGTATCTTTAATGCCTTGTTGTATTTTCCTTGACCTGTCTTTTTACTCTGGCCATTGAGCTGACAGTGAGCTCTGCACAGGTGTATCTTACCTCAGCTCTGCCTCACCTCTTGGGGCTTTTCTGTTGGCTACAGGGTACAGGGAGCTCTCGCAGCCATTATGATGTAAGAACAATCCTGGAAGTGCAAGGGAGTTGACACCGCAGGGCAACCCTTGACCAAATAAGGATGGGTGGATAAATGCCATCTCTATGGCGAGAACAATTCTGAGACACATGGTGCACGATTTCTCCAAAGAGTTCCCAGGAAGAATAATCTCCAGTTACCCACAGGGTAACCAGCTTGGTGACCAGCCCTTGGAAAAGCTTCCTGTCCTTGCCTTTTAACATTTTCTGAGTCCCAGCTCCTACCTCCTCAGGATCACCTCCCCAAATCGACTCCCTGCAGCAAGCCCTTGTCCCAGGCTCTGTTAAGACACTGATGTAGCCAGAATATATCATTGGACACTATTTTGATTAGAAATCACAGAAAGCTAAACCAAAGCTTCATAGGCAAATAATGAACTTGTTGACTCATGTCATCGAAAAGTTCAGGAGGAGAGGTAGCTTAGCTCAGTTTGAGCAGGGAAACACTTTTTCAAACTCAGGCCCTGTGTCATCTCTCTCCATTCCTCAGCTTCACTTCTGTGAAGACACTTCAATGAACCCGCTTTAATTTACATGCACATCCACAAGAGCAACTCACTCTTAACTACAGTATTATGGTATTTGTTCTGTGTTTGGATTTGAATCTGCTAGAGGCACCCTTAACTCTGAGCAGTGTATTGGAGAAAACAAGACTGAGTCTGAAGCTTTCTTTGTTTTTTAAAAATTGAAGTATGGTTGATCTACAATATTGTGTTAGTTTCAGGTGTACAGCAAAGTGATTCAGTATATAGAAAGAATAATATATATTCTTTTTCAGATTCTTTTCCATTATAGGTTATTATAAGATATTGAAGACAGTTCCCTGTGCTATACAGTAAGTTCTTGTTGTTTACCTATTTTGTATGTATAGTAGTGTATCTGTTAATCCCATACTCCTAATTTATCCCTCCCCCCACCTTTCCCCTTTGGCAACCATAAGTTTGTTTTCTATGTCTGTGAGTCTGTTTCTGTTTTGTAAATAAGGTCATTTGCATCATTTTTTAAGATTCCACATATAAGTGATATCATATAATATTTGTCTTTCTCTGACTTATTTCACTAAGCATAATACCCTCCCGGTCCATCCATGTTATTGCAAATGGCAAAATTTCATTCTTTTCATGGCTGAGTAATATTCCATTGTGCATATATATATCACATCTTCTTTATCCATTTGTCTGTTGATGGACACTTAGGTTGCTTCCATGTCTTAGCTATCGTAAATAGTGCTGCTATGAAGTGTTCTTACAAACAAGAGAAGAGTTATCTACTTATATCTATATCTCTACATCTTTCTTTTTAATATTGGACTAATTATTAAAAGTTCATAGATTTAGTTACAGGTTAAGTTGGCAAAGTAATTTCTTATAGCAAACATATTTACAGATTAAGTGAATAAATGTAATTTCTTTTTTTTTAATAAATTTATTTATTTATTTATGGCTGCGTTGGGTCTTCGTTGCTGCACACAGGCTTTCTCTAGTTGCGGTGAGCGGGGGCTACTCTTCATTGCGGTGCACAGGCTTCTCTTGTTGTGGAGCACAGGCTCTAGGTGAGCGGGCTTCAGTAGTTGTGGCATGCGGGCTCAGTAGTTGTGGCTTGCGGGCTCTGGAGCGCAGGCTCAGTAGTTGTGGCGCATGGGCTTAGTTGCTCCATGGCATGTGGCATCTTCCCAGACCAGGGGTTGAACCCGTGTCCCCTGCGTTGGCAGGCGGATTCTTAACCACTGCGCCACCAGGGAAGCCCCCTGTAATTTCTTATAGCAAACATATTTACAGATTAAGTGAATAAATGTAATTTCTTTTTTTTTAAATAAATTTATTTATTTATTTATGGCTGCATTGGGTCTTCATTGCTGCACACAGACTTTCTCTAGTTGCGGTGAGCAGGGGCTACTCTTCATTGCAGTGCGCAGGCTTCTCACTACGGTGGCTTCTCTTGTTGCGGACCATGGGCTCTAGGTGAGCGGGCTTCAGTAGTTGTGGCACGTGGGCTCAGTAGTTGTGGCTCACGGGCTCTGGAGCGCAGGCTCAGTAGTTGTGGCACATGGGCTTAGTTGCTCCATGGCATGTGGGATCTTCCCGGACCAGGGCTTGAATCCGTGTCCCCTGCATTGGCAGGCGGATTCTTAACCACTGCGCCACCAGGGAAGTCCCTGTAATTTCTTATAGCAATCATGTTTTATGAGATTTGTGCTCATCACATTAAAGATAAATTTACAGAAAAATTTTAAAAATGTAGTTAACTGTTTAATATCTCAGAAAGCTTCTTGTTCCTTCTCAGAAACTCAGGGCAATAATGCTGAGACCCTATTTAGATTTAAATCCTTTGCTTCTGATGATTGAGGTCCTGTGATTGGTGGAGTGTGAGAATTACCTAACCTTTTTTATCTTTATTGAGAAGGTTAATAGCACAGTCATGTCTTTTAAAAAGAAGTTTCCCAAATATTATTAAAGTGATCATAATCATTAAATGAAACCTGAGAAAGTACAAATAAGAAAAAATAATTGCATTTCATGTCACCACCTGGTGACAACTACTGAGAATAGTTTTATACATTTCTTCCTATGTATTCTACCTATGGGTAGATTTTAAAATTCTAGTCAGAATCACCCTATGTCCATTTTATAGCTTGCTTTTATCACTTACCATTACATCTTACATTATTATGTATCAGCTAATATTAATATTGATTTCTACATGAATATAAGAGTAATCCACATTCACTTTCAAAAATTTAGAAAATATAGAAAATTGTAAAGATGCAAAGTAAAGTCACCTTTAATCCCCGACACCTAGATATCAAATCACTATTATATAGCAACATTTTTATGGGTTTCATTTCTATATTTTTCCAAGTATATCTACCTATATCTATACAGATATGTTTTTAAGAATAAAATTGGAATTGGAATTTTGCATCCTACCTGGTTTTCAGCATGGTTTTCCATGTCACTACTTTTCAAAGCTGTCATTGTGATAAATGCATGTCACTGTGGGTATCTTATAGGCTGAACATAGGGTAGTTCAAATGCTTCATTTTTATAAACTAACTGCTTTAATACCACTCTTGTACAAAGAGTCTATTTCTGGTTGTAGACTTATTTTCTCAGAATAGGTGGCCAGGAATAGAATTATTCTTCAAACAATAGAAGTGCTCATTCATTTTCTTAAGCTGCTTTCTAAGCATTTCTAAGCATCCATCTCTCTTCCCGGGTGGCCGTGTATGAGCATGAGGGCAGGGGCAGCTTTTTTGTTCCTCTCTTCAGCCTTAGTGCCTGAAAGTATTTTGCTCCGAGAAAGACTAAAGAGACATCAATGATTGACAAGAATGTTTGCCATGACATCTTCCATCTTATCCTTTGCTTATCGCCAAAAACGAACCAGGTTTCTCCAATGAGATTAGTCATGCTGCCTTTCGAGGCTTTATAAGCATTAAGCAGCAGCTGAGGTATCACTTCTCTCTCTTGATTGTTTTTTCCATTTACACATGTAACCCGTATAGCTGATTGTTACGTGGTAGTGGTGGGTGGTGTGCTGGTCTGGGGGCTTGCGGTTGACTTTGTGTGGTTTTGTTATCCCCTCAGCCTTGTCTCTTCGTTAAAGTCTGTGTCAGTGTGACACAAATGCAACCTACAGGTTACTTGAGTGTGTGATATGTACGATAAAAAACCTTAAAAGTCAGCACAAGGTCCCTGGCTGTAATTGGCGTACGCCAATAGTTTTTTATTTTCAGATAGAATTTCACCTGTGTAGTGATCACATCAGCAGCACCGCAAAACAGCCTAGAGAATATTACAGGCTTTTGTCTTTCCATCCCTTCATGATTGTCTTGGCTGAACTTACAGTAATAAAGGAATAACTTTTCTCTAAAAATAACATCTCTTTAGGTTCTTTGTGGCAAATAACATAACCCCTGTAGTAGATTCAGCAGATGGAGAATTTGGAAAAGGGGGTCAGAATGCACACAGACTCTTTGTAAGGGCAGAGGAATCCACGGTGGAGGCAAACATCTAGGGACGACATTGAAATGACCTTGCAGGACTGCTGGCTGCTACAATCTCAGCACCTCCGAGCCTGAGTCACTAAGGCCACGGCTTCTACTAGGACTGTCTCCCTGCTGCTTCAGAGAGCCCCAGCTTCCTCTGCAGGACTACCCTCATCACCAGGAGTGGGTTCCCCAGGCACTTGGCACCTCTTCTCACTGGTTCTCTTAGAGCAAAATCTCCCACTGGTGAGTCTGATCGGCTGGACCTAAATCCACAGACCTGCATCCTAGCTTAAGGAATGCTAGGAAATTGAGTTCTGACTTCTAGAATGGAGAGTTGACACCCATGACCTGGAAATTCCCCCAAATATAGAGAAACGTATTCAAGAGTTACTAGATGGTCACAAATACACAAGGTGCCCACTTCATTGCAAAACAGATCCTTTTATGAGCAGCATCTGTGTGAAGAGGTTGCCTGGCTCAATGCTAAGGGCAACCCAGGTTCTGGGCGAATCCTTGTTGAATGAATCACACTAGGGAATTTATATATATATATATATATATTTTTAATTTTATTTATTTATTTTTGGCTGTGCGGGAATTTATATTTTAATTTGAAGATATGCTGTGACCGCTCCTTATAACAAGTTCTGACTCCTTTCTCAATATCAAGATTGCTATAAGCGTGTACCCTTGAAATAAACAGTTTGGTTCATGGCCTATTTTATAAAGGCCTTAAGCCAGTGCATACACTGGAGGGCTTTGGAAAAATGTTAATGCTTTTTTTCCAGTAAAAACTAAGTTGAGAATTCAAAGTAGTGAGAGGTGGTTATATTTTGGCCCCAAGACAGAGAGTGTTCCTTGCTTTTGTGCAATCTTGCTTTGTGGAGTGTAGACGAGAATGTGGACAGTTCCTGAGGGTTTGCAAAGAAAAAAGTAAAAATGTCAGATTCTGGAGTCACAATCCACCTGGAGGAAAGAGCTATTCAGGCAATGAGTCCACATGATCACAATTTGTGAGGTATGTTGTTTTACTAGATATACTAGCAAAAAAAAAAGGTGAGTGGAAATACTCTATGGACTTTTGTACATTGTTACTGAATTAATTCATCAACAGCTGTATTGTATTATATATTACTGTATGAATTCCTAAATACATAGTCACTCATTCATACACATATTTATTTATTCATTAGCTAATATTTGTCAAGCACCTACTTCCCTGTTGGTGTTGTGATTACAGAGATGAAGGAACAAGCATGGCTTGTTTCCCTTGGTGCTCCTAGTATAACGAGGAGACAGAGTTCAAAACGAAATGTGCTGGGGAGGGCTACAAGGGTGCTTAAATGGGAGATACTGCTCTTTCTGGGTGGTAGACATGTTAAAGGAGAGCTTCCCTGATGGAGTGACACAGAGGTTGAGTGTTGAGGATGAGTAGACTTTAGCCAGGTGAATAACAGGAAAGAAGGCCTGGAGGGCGGCAGGACTAGCAAGGGCAAAGGCTCTGAGGCAGAAGGGACCAGGCGGCATTCACAGAACGGAGGCCCAAGGGGATGGAGAATAGTGAGTGAAGGGAAAAACAGTATGAAATGAGTCTGAGAGGAGGCTAGACCCTGGTAAGAAAACTATAAACTAAGAGCAACGAGAAGGCAGTGAAGATTTCAAGCAAGGGAGTGATAAAAGCATTTACAAAATGGCTTAGCCAAGTCCAAACTGACTACATTACCCAAGAAGAAGATTCAAAAGAAGTACAAGACAGAGAAGGTAAGGCATATACGGTGGTAGCTTAGAAAAGTACCAAATCGTGGAACAAGTGCAGAATTTATTTTTTATTAATTTATTTTTTTTTAAATCAAGATTGTGACATTTTAATTTTTTAATTTTTATTTTTTTACTTGGCCACGCCGAATGGCGTATGGGATCTTAGTTCCCTGATGAGGGATCGAACCCAGGCCCTCGGCATTAAAAGCACAGACTCCTAACCACTGGACTGCCAGGGAATTCCCAAAAGGGCAGAATTTAAAGATGGAAGAGGTTAGCAAGAACCAAGGAAGGCTTTAGGAGTTGGATTAAATCTTAAGATAGATTTAAAGACATCCTTGGGTGTCAAGAGTCATGCAGGGACACAGGAAGTTCATGATCACAGAACAAAGCAGGAAGGAGGTGAATTCAGGAGAGAGTAATCAGACAGCCTAGGGAGGACATTTTCCAGTAAGAGATGGAGTCCCTGATCCATGAAAATGCATTTAGGGATGGAAAATCTGGTCCTAAGAACATTCCAGAAGATGTGCACCTGGAGAGGTTTACCAGAGGTCACAAATGGGTGGGTGGCCTGAGCTCTCCATCTGGTTGGTACAAATGGAAGTTTAGAATTTATTTGAAAAGAGATTTGAGTGAAGAGTTCAACATCAGGAGACCACGTAAAAAAAAAAATAAAATCCATATTTCTCGTAAAAAGGGGAATTTCTAGTGGCGTTGAGTCCCCGTGGATGGAGTGGTCCCTCCCTAACGGGCTTCACTCAATTTACATTTCCTGCCAGGTCCCTGTGGGCCTTGGGAGCTGCTGCCACCCCCTGGACAGCGGGGGGCGGGGGGGGGGTGGCAGGGAGGAGGGGACATCTTGCCTCCCCAAGGGATTAGGGCCAAGCATTCGAGAGGCCTAGAGGTGGAGAATTTAAGGAGGCACTCACTCTCGAGGCAGCCCTGGCCCTAGTTCCCCTCCACGCTTCGATCAAATCTCAGCTGAAAGAATTTCTTCCGAGCCTCCCAGAGTGGAGATTTGCTTAAGATCTGCTCCTTTAGCAGGTGAAACTGGTTTTCACTTTAAGTCAGAGATGTTTAAATGCCCTTTTTTTTTTTTAATGCCCTTTTAAAATATATTTATTCTAAATTTTAAAGACAGATTATTTGTTTAAATTAAGTTTAAATTAAGAAAAAAATTAGTTCTGTTGGTGTTTTGGCATAAAACACCACACCAAGGTGGACTTGAGTGACTCAGGTCTGGGGAAGGCTACCACGATCCTCGGGCGCCCCCTGCAGGCAATGAGTAAATTACCACGTGATCACAGGGGTTGGCTTCTCTTTGCCCCTCACTCTTCTCGGCTCCCCGTGGAAGGCTCATCCCATCAAGACTTCCCTTTGAAGTCTTAGAACCAGGAGCCTGGCACGGATGTTTCAGGTTTTGGAGGGCACTCATGCACGTACGGCTATGAAATGAGCTCATTATCGCTTTGTGACAGAATCTAAATTAAGCTGGGACGTGTCTGGACAATTTTGTAGCTTACATGTCAATTCAAATAGAGGTTTTTGTTTTTTGCTTTTCCCCCTCAACATACTTGCCGTTTCTATCCTTGTATCTTCCTCATGGAGTTTTCATACTGGTAGTTACATAGTCTTTTATTATTATTTTATGTGTTCTTGTTATAGCTATTAAAACCACATTAATAACACCTTCTAACATACTGTATAACGTACTTACATATTTTGAGCATGGTCTGTCTCCCATCACTAGAATGTAAGCTGCATATAACAGGGCATTTTGTCTATTTTTTTCAGTGCTGTAGCCCCACTGCCTAGCACCTGCCCTTATTGATCAGTTCCAGAGGCTTCATTGGCTGCTCCAGCCAGACACAAGCTCTCCTTCCCCAGGACCCTCAGCGTGGTCTCAGGGCTGCAGCCCCAGGTGCTCTGATCTGTGGCGATGTACGTGTGCCAACTGTAAGCTCCCTGCTGCAGAGCAACTTGTTGGATTCAGCTTTCTTTTTGCAACAGCATCTAGCGTGGGACAGGTCTCAAACAAAGGCACGCACAAACCCCCTCATTCAGATCTGTTAGACCAGAAGCCTGGGGGTAGCCAAGTTCATATGCCTGGAGGACCTGACAGGGAAGCACACAGATGAGGCAGGTAGGGACCTGTGGGGACCCTGGAGAGGGCCTGTGAGCTAAATGGGCCACGTCCAATCAGCACCAGCAGCTGCTGGCACGCAGGAATGGGGGCTGAAGGTCACCGGGACGCTGCTTTTACAAGCTCGAGCAAAATAAAACTCTATTTATTATTATTATTATTTTTTTAAACTTTTAATTTTATATTGGAGTATTGTTGATTAACAGTGTTGTGATAGTTTCAGGTGTACAGCAGAGTGATTCATTTATACATATACATGTATCTATTCCTTTTCAAATTCTTTTCCCATTTAGGTTGTTCTATAATATTGAGCAGAGTTCCCTGTGCTATACAGTAGGTCCTTGTTGGTTATCCATTTTAAGGATAGCAGTGTGGGGCTTCCCTGGTGGCCCAGTGGTTAAGAATCCACCTGCCAATGCAGGGGACTCGGGTTCGAGCCCTGGTCAGGGAAGATCCCACATGCCGCAGAGCAGCTAAGCCCGTGCACCACAACTACTGAGCCTGTGCTCTAGAGCCCGTGAGCCACAGCTACTGAGCCCACGTGCCGCAACTACTGAAGCCTGCGCACCTAGAGCCCGTGCTCCGCAACAAGAGAAGCCACTGCAATGAGAAGCCCACACACTGCAACGAAGAGTAGCCCCCGCTCGCCGCAACAAGAGAAAGCCCACGCGCAGCAGCAAAAGACCCAATGCAGCCAAAAATAAATAAATAAATAAAATAAATTTTAAAAAATATGTATATATAGCAGTGTGTACATGTCAATTGCAAACTCACAATCTATCCCTTCCACCCCACCCTTCCCCCCTGGTAACCATAAGTTCTCTAAGTCTGTGAGTCTGTTTCTATAAAAACTCTAACATTGTTGAGTGAAATCTCCTAAGTTTCAAATGTTAGTTCAATGAAAAAAAATACTGTATGGGTCAAAAAAAAAAGCAACCGAAAACAACCCATATCTTGCATCCAGTCACTGGGTGGCCAGTTTTCAACCTGGTATAAGGGAATGTGTTCATTCATCCCTTGGGGATAGTATTTTCAAGTGCTTATTGGGCTTTACCTTCCTGACCTGCAGTCTCCCGTCGTTTTCATTTGTACCCCAGGCTTCTTTCTTTCGTTAGTCCAAACAAGTACGGACACATGCTCAAGCTGGAGAAAAAAAACAGAAGCAAATGTTGGAAACACTCAATATTACAGAATGAGAGGATGCTTAGTAGAAGACTTGAAAGTCCCCACTTGCACGTGCAGCACTGGTTTTCCTGCAGGAAAGGAGATTAGCTCAAAGGATACTGTGGGCTGGGGAGCCAAGGGGGTAAGGATGGCGGGAAATGGAGCGAGAAGGAAGACTTCCGAAGCAGAGGGAGCCAATTCAGCACTAAGGTTGGGGGCGGTTCTGCCCACCGTCCATCTGTCCAGGTTCAATGACGCTCTCCTTATCTGCCCAGCCCCTAGCTGACCCAGCCCTTTGAACAGCCCCATATGATGACTGAACTCCCAAGGAGAGGACACTGTTGGCCGCCGATCCAACAACGCTTACTTCCTTCTTCCCCTTCCTTGTTTCCAGAAACCCAGCCTAGTTTTCTTTTTCGGCAGCCATATTTCCAGCCGCGAGGAATTAGTCCTCATTGTTCAAGGTAATCATTAATCCTGTAGCTTTTGCCAGTGATTGAGGTGGGTGTAAGACAGACATAAAGGCAAGGGGGCTAGGAGATTCTGGGAAATACATTTCTCCTTGAGAGCGAGAGAAAGCAAGAGTGAGAGAGCACAGGACAGCGAGTCAGAGGAAGCATAAGCTGACGTGCATAGGGTACGTGCTGACCCCTTTTCCCTCTGCCTGTGCACCTCTTGGATAAAGACGTGATGCTTGAGGATGCACTAGCCATCTTGTGATGATAAAGGGAAGGCCAAGGACGACAGCATATCCAGCTGGGAGCCGTAACTTCTGCTTTGGTCTGAATGTTTGTGTCCCTCCGCACTCCCCAGATTCATACCTTGAAATCCTAATGCCCAATGTGATGTATTAGGAGGTGGGCCCTTTGGGAGGTGTGGAGTTCAGGAGGGTGGAGCTTTCACGAGAGGGATTTAGTGCCCTTACAAAAGAGACACCAGAGAGCTCCCTCGCCCCTTCCTCCGTGTGAGGACCCAGCCAGAAGGTGCTGGCTGTGAACCAGTCCGCACCTGACCATGCTGTTGCCCAGATCTCAGACTTCCAGCTTCCAGGACTGTGAGAGAGAGATTTCTATCGTTTATAAGCCACCCGGTCTGTGGTATTTTATTAAATAAGTCTGAACACAGGAAGACAACGTCTTTGACCTGCTGGTCCAGCCCAGGAACCTCCTTCCTCCATAAGAGACCCCTCCTCTCCTCTCTTCCTCCCACTCTCTGTTCACTCAGTGGCCACCTCCAAAGACCCCCTCGGGACCACCCGCTTCTGTTCTTCTCTGTCTCGGCACCTCATTTGTTTCCCCCGTCAGGTGCTTGGCACCATTTGTAATGATTTTGCCCTTTTGTGTTCTATCTCCCCCTCCACTGTCTGTTTCTGCAGCGCCTTTAAATTTGGCTAGTTAGTGATCTTTTAGATGAATGAGTGTCATTGATGGAGATTCCACTCTAGGCCAGATCCTGTGAAAAGATCCAACCCTGAAAAAAAACATAGTCGTTCCACAAATATATATTGAGCACATATGAGCTGAGCACAGGGAAGACCTAATGCTAAGGGCTTGGATTCTGGAGCTGGGACCCTGACGGAGCAGGCCATGCCACGTGGGGCTAAGGGCTGTGGCAGAGAAGGCAGGGTGTGCTTGCTATAAGGCCCCCTTATCCTCACTTCCCGAAGAGGAAATTGGGACTTCGAGAAAGGAGACTTGTCCAGAGCAATTCTCAAACCCCTGGGGTCCCTGAGATCTATTCAGGGGATCCCCGAGGGCCTCCCTTTTCCAACGACATATCTATGTGAGATCAGATTTTCTTCATATATAGCAATTAAACAACGTATTGCAAGAGATTGAACGCAGAAGCAGGTATGAGAATCCAAACTTCCATTAAGCCAGACATTACAGAGATTTGCAAGAATGTAAAACTGCCATTCTTCTCAATATTTTTTTTGGTCTTGGAAAATATGGTTATCTTTAATTTTAAAATGTTGCTTACAATAACATGAAATGGATTTTAAAATTATAAGTTAATAAATACATTCAAAAATTCTACTTCTAATATGATAAATGTTGAAGAATATACGACAGAAATTCTTCAGGGTCCTCAAAAATTTTTAAGAGTGTAAAGGGATCCTGAGACCAAAAAAATTTAAGAATTGGGAGGCACATGCGTCAGAGTATACAGTAATTGCTGAATAATATTGTTGAAAAAAATTAACTACTAGGAGTACTTCCTCCTTTTTATCATCCGAATTATCAGGGCACATACATCTCTCATGCTGTTGCCAAGGTCATTCGTTCTTAGCTCTTTTTTTAGGGAGGTGGATTTCTTACACGGTTCGTGGGATGGGTGGAAAGCAACGGCCCTTCCGCCCGCTCGCGGCCCCTCCGCGCTGAGCGCACCCTGCTGCCCGCTGCTGGAGCTGCGGTCGCTCGCCACACCCACCCCAGTTTCTGTCGGCCCACAGGGAGTCGCCTGTCCCTTTAATAGGCACGTACCAAGTCCTTCCAGGTTACATGTCCTCCCCGAGTCCCAGACCTTAGGAATCACTGATTGAAGATCCAATCGGAGGGAAAGTAGAGACCACTTTGTGTTTGGAGGGAGTCCTGCGTCGTCGGGAAGCGAGGGAGGGCGCGGGGCCGAGGCACACCTTAGCGGCCCTCCCCCGCCTCGGGCCGTAGTCCAGTCCCAAGATGGCGGCCACCATGAAGAAGGCGGTGAGTGGGGCGCCCGGGGTGCGGGATGCTCGGCCGGCGGGCGGGGGTCGGCCGCGGGGGGCCGGCCGCGGGTTGCCGGGGGCGTGCAGCTCTGAAGCCCGGCGCGGGGCTCGAGGCCGAGATTCCCGACCCTGAGGGCGGCCCCGGGGCGAGGCCTGCCCGCGCCCGGCGTCTTGGGGTCTTTCTGGGTCCCCGGCTGGCCGTGAGGGCACCCCGGCTGGGACCCTTAGAGGACTCTGGGTCGCCTCTGGCGGTGCTGAGGATGATCCTGGAGAGTCTGAGGATCCCGCTGCCCAGACCATGTCCTTGGGGTGTGGGAAGCCTAAGGGTCCAGTTGACTGCGGTTGGCCATAAAGCAGGTGCTTTACCTGGGTCGTCACGTTTAACCCTTACAAGTTCACAAGGGTGGGCGCTCTGGTACCCTTCTTTGCAGGCAAGGAAGCTGAGGCCCAGAGAGGTGGAGTCACCTGCCCAAGGTCACTCAGCTGTAAGGAGCAGAGCAGGAACCCGCATCCCCGGATTATCTGGCCCCTGAGCCACTCAACTCTACACTCGGTGCCCCTGCGCCCTCCAGGCTAAAACCATCTGTTATCGAGGATAGACGAGGGGCCGGGGCCCAGAAGCCGTCCGTTTATTATTATGTCGGATCCTTCCAGCAATTTAGCAAGGGCACGTTTTCCCCCCACTTTGCAGACGGAGAAACTTAGAGCGGTGAGCGGCTTCAAAGTGACTCAGCTAATAAGCAGAGGTGGAGTGCAAACTCAGGTTTTATTTTGTTTTTCCCAAAGCCCACCTTTTATCCTACTGAACAAGCAGAACGCCTCTTCAGGGCTTATAATTCGTTAAGTCTACCCAGATGCTTAAAGAAATCTAGATAGAAAGAAAATAAAATGGAGAGGGGCAAGGAAATAATAACATCTGATATTTATTGAGGCTTTACTGTGTGCTGGGCACCGTTTTAAGCACATTGTATACATTGTTTATTTTAATCTTACACTCCTTTAAGGGTGATGCTGTGTTTCACCTTATTTTACAGATGAGGAAACTGAAGCACAGAGGCCAAATTAGGATATAGATAAATAAACATGGATGTTCTGCCTCCAGAGCCTGTGTTTTTAACTTCCATGCTGTCTGATGAGAGTCCCCTGGCTGAAGGGATTTGCTCTGTAGGTCTCGTGTGTGTTTCCTTTCATTCCACTTCTAAGACCACATGGGAATGTGCTTCCATTGCTTTCCTGCTCAAGGGCACCTCAGAGTCTAAGCCACCTGCTCTTGCTGTAGGGTGACCAATCCCTCCAGGTTTGCCTGAGATGGAGGGAGTGCTAAAACTGGGAAAAGCCCCAGGCAAACCGGGGTGAGTTGCTCATCCTACTGGTCTGTCATCCACAAATTCTTAATCAGGTACCAGAGTAGGGTTTAGGGCCATGATGATTGAGACAGGAACTATGTGAGAGTCACTTGGCCTCTGTTTTGTTTTTATATTGGGCCCTCTGTCAGGTATGGCCTTTCACTCCATGGAAGATACTAGTTTTGGTTCACACTCATTCGACAGATGTAGAAACTAAAGTACAGAGAGATGAAGTAGACGTTGAGGAAATGGTGGAAGAATGGTTTGAACCCTGGGCTTGATCGCAAAATTCTTGATCACCAACATTTTTTCCTTTCATTCATTTAACAAACTTTTTGAGCATGGTCTACGGTGCAGTTTCAGTTTTAGGTGATGGACATAAGAATGGTGAACAATAACGAAGTTTTTATCCCCTTGTCTTTATAGCACTGTAGAACTTCCGCTCTTGGGGAGAGGCAGGCGTTAATCAGTAGTCACACAGAAAACTGTAAAATTTGCAGCTCCGATAAGAACTATGAAAGAAAGGGGCTTGTGAAATGAGGGCCGGAATAAGGTCTGCTTTGAGGTCAGGGGAGGCTTTCCTGAGAAGGTGTGATCTGTAGGATTCCATGAGGAGCAGAAAAGAAAGTTGGAGTACCTCCTGCAAAGGCCCAGCATGCATTTAATAAAAGGATGGCCAAGATGACAGAGAATCGGGGTGGGGGGCAGGTTGAACCATGGTGGTAAAATAACTTATAGAGGGGTAGGTGGCGGCCAAAACATAAGATTTTCTTCTTTATCTTAATAAGACTATCATAGATGCGACATCTTCCTGTAGGGGTTTCCAGTGCTGTGGACAGTTTCTGATAGGTTAGCGACATGTGCCTCTTTTCTCTGCCGACTGTAAGAGAAAACAGGCATGCCGATGTGTGAGAGTGAAATATCACAGGATAGCCCTCGGAGTTTAAGAAAAATTGTTTGCAGTCTGGAGTGCTTTGTAACCCATTACCTCCCAGTGGGTCATGACTTTTTCTGGTGAGAAGTTAAGATGAGATGATTCAGTCCTGTCATCTCCAGAGTTCTGCTTTCTCAGACCTGGTTCTTGGCCATGAAAGGTACTACAGTCCGATTTCTGTTTATCGTCCTGAGTACAACTGTCTCTTGCTCAGAGAAGCCACCTTTGACCTTCCCTTCACTCCCCAGCCCCTCAACACTTCCACCCCCTACACTATTTTGCTTTCACCGTCACATGTATCACCATCTAGCAGAAACGCTTGCTTTTTGCACACCTCTTCCACTAGAATATAAGCGTGCCAGTACTCTTGAGGCGAGGACTCACGAATACCCTCCTTCCACAGTGCCTCGTACATACGAAACACTAAGTAATTATTAAATGAATGACTGTTCACAGGGAAGGTGAATAAAAATACAAAGCAAAGTTTTATATTGTAGAAACTGGGTAGATAACCTTTAAAAAACAAAAATAGAAGCAGACTACAATTGGCCGGAACCTCCTCCTAGGTTTTTAGAACCTGAGGGACCCTGCTGTGGGTCCAGATGGTGCTGGTGAAACTCAGAGTCAGCGTGGGCATGACTGAGGGTGGGTCGCTTTCCTCCCGGGGTCCCGTGAGGGGCTGATGCTCCAGATAAGGGTGCAATCACAGTGCAGGGAATTTTAACTTTCACCTTGAATCTTGGGCGGTCATATTTCTCTTAAGCCTAGCAGAATTTTCCTCTGGGTCTGGGTCTGTTCTTCTTCGTAATGATTTTCGGTAAACGTTATTCAGGAAATAAAGCACTTAGCTGTCGTTTATTGAAAGGCGACTCCATCTCCAGGCGCTATGCTAGGTGCTCATTTTATCCCCTCTGCAAGGTGGGAATAGCTTCCCCATTTTACAGCTGACAAACCTGAGGTGGCTCCAGAGAACTGAGCAATTTGCCTAAGGTTCCTGCTTGCTTGGATTTGAATCCACTCTTACTGTTTCCACCACTCTGGTACTACTAAGTAACTCCTTACTCCTTGAGTTACTTTGGCTTTGTGAGTGGTACTAACTACATCTGGCTTCTCTCCTAACCTTCGGGGGTGTGGGTCCCTTTAAGAATCTCATGAAAGCCATGGAGACCTTTCCAGAAGAATGCACATATAATACACAGCGTTTTGCATAGTTTCAGGGGTAAATGGACCTCTGACAGTCGGTGCACTCCCAGTTTAGAATTACTCCCTCCCTGCCAAATGGAGCTTCCAGCAACATAGGAGTGTTCTAGATCAGTGAGATTAAAACGGAAGCCACCGCTGTAATCAGGGAGGGTGCTGACTTCTCACTTTCCACAGTAAACAGCCCTCCCCTGGGTGGCACGCGGTTTAACCAGCGCTTGTGTTTGCCTCACACCCCGACTTGAGCCCTTAACCCCAGGGAGAGAACCACCATTAAGGAAATGAACTCCAGGGTGCAGCGTGTGCTGGGGGCTGCCGTCTGGTGAGGCTACAGCAGGAAACGCCTGCTTTGGAAAGATAGAAGGCAGGTGGCCAGACTCTCCACAACTTTTCAGAAACCCTGTGTCGGTGAGTCTGATGGAAGATGATTTAGATTCAAATTCAGAAACAATGGATTAAGGCTCAGTTGTGTTTCAGACAGCCCTGTGCTGGGTGCTTTCATGGGGATTACCCCGATAAAGCCTCACCATGACAAGTGCATCTATAAATACATATTCAGGCTTTCAAGGACTCAATATTTAAATTCTGCAGGAGCAGGAACTCTAGAATTCTCTGTTCCCTGTTGGCTTAGAGAGTTGAGACTTCTTGTGCAGGCAAATGACTTGAATGCCAACATATCTGCATATGGACTTTGCTTTGGCTTCTGTAGCATAGCTCAGTGTTTCCCAACTTCCATATATGTAAAAATTATGCACCAGGGTGAACATTCAAAGCTATACGTATATCCCACTGTAAAGGATTTTTTTTCATGACATCTGCTGGGTGTCTGATGATGGGGCTGATGCGTGTTTATTGGGTGATGAGAGCCTGGGTCAGAGGAAGGCTGAATTCTCGGTGTCTGCATTTATATTCTGATCACCAAGCTCCATACTGCTTGAGACAACAGGTTGCCTCAAATAAAGGAAATAAAAGTCAATTGTCATGAGAGACCGGGTGAAAGGATGGGGTGTGGTTATTGTGAACCATTACTGTTATTGGCAAAAGAGCCCTAAATAGTCCTTGTTGAAGCTATATCTGTCTATCTCTTTCCTGCTTTAAATTATCATCAAGTGCCCTTGTTCCTCTTTTATAAATGAGGGGAAGCTCTAAGGAAGTCTGTTATTTTAAAAAAATGTTTTAAAAATATACGGTCCCGTGTTAATCAACTATATTCCAATATAAAATTAAAAAAAAAAATGAAAAGGGGAAGGAACCAAAAAAAAAAAAAGGTCCCCCTTTGAGAATCTGATTAAAACCAAGGACTTCCTGTTCCTCTTCTAGATATGCATGATTGTGTGTATAAACACACGCGCGCACGCGTGCGCACACACACACTTCTGCCTTTAATTTGCAAGAGCTCATGGACCTGTCTGGACTCTGGAGCCAGATTACCTGGGTTGAAACCGAGCTTTACCACTTACCTGCTATGTGGCTTTGGGCAAATTATTTAACCTCTCTGTGCCATGCTTTCTCCATCGGTAGAACAGTGGTACTAATGTTCCTACTTAATAAGACTGATTGGAGGATTAGCAGAGATAATAAAGTACTTAGAAAGTTCTTGGCACATAATAAATGCTCAGTAAATGTTAGCTGTTATTTATATGGTTTCATAGATACTTTGTCGTCTAAGTAGTCTAATTTTATTTACAAATTTAATCACATAGTTTAAAAATATTCAATTTTTATCATTTTACAGTGAATTACACCTTATTCATAATTAAGACACATAAACAAGTTCTGCATTAAACATAATTTTTAATGTGTGTGTGTGGAATATAGTCACTGAAATGCATAGTGACCCTCAAGCCAGTATATCAGTTACATTAAAAATTATAGAAACAGACTTCTGATAGCCTCAATAAACTTAAGCAAGTTTTAACTCTGAGAGAATAAACTAGTCTGAGGCATTTACCAAAATTATCACATCACTTTTGTTCCCTGGGCTATCTTAAAAAATTCTGCTCTAGGCCAAAAGTTGACTGACTTGATTCAGGACTTATTCTTTTTTTTTTTTCCCATGGGTTTTTATTTTGTGCCATACAGCTCAAAAGTTTGAATTGAGTTATATTTATCTCCAGAAATGGGTACACTCCTGTTCTTGTCACTTCCTTATTACAAAGCCTGCAGTCCCTGGAGAGTAGTTCCTCTCAAGATTTCTTACCTGTTTCTGATTTTCTGGTACAACCCTCAGCAGTCTGTGGAGGCTGGTGGAAAATAGTTTTAAAGGTAGTGCAGTTTTGCTCTGTGTCGATTCAGGACTTATTCTTAATTGTTATTTATATTTGAAATGTTTTTGCACGTTAGGCATTACTCCATAGCATATCAGAAGAGGTTATAGATTTATGAACAAATCTTAAGCTTGTGGAGCAGAAACTTAGGCCTGTGTTTGTGATATTCTGTACCTCTCGTGATTCTGGACTCTGAGGGCAAGTAGTTTATTGGGCTATTTCAGAGTTATATTAAAAGCTAACCTATAACTTCTCCATTAAAATTAATTCTACAAAAAAATGTATATGTTTTTTCAGGCTGCAGAAGATGTCAACGTTACTTTTGAAGATCAACAAAAGATAAACAAATTTGCACGGAATACAAGTAGAATCACAGAGCTGAAGGAAGAAATAGAAGTAAAAAAGGTATTGAAAATATGGATCTTATTTAAGAAAAATAAAAGTTCTTAATGCTATAGCTTTTTAAAACTAAATTCAGTAATATGTGATTATATCTGTCTGGGCTCTTTGTTGTAGATGACAAAATACACTCTAGTTAGTTTAAGAAGGAAGACGTTGGTTAAGGGAGGTGAGATAGCGTACAGATTGTTGAGGGGTGTGGCCCTCGGCTGAGGGTCCAGGAGCAGGTCCCAGAACCAGAGACTTGGCTGGTGATGGAGCTGCTGTTGTCGCCACTGATCCCAGAGCCAGCTGCCCCCTCCACCATAGGGACGCTGCCCCTCAGTCCTCGGAACACTGGGCTGCCGCCGTGCCCAAGCCTGTGTGTCAGAGGCTTGTGCCCAGCCTCTTCTCATGCAGCTCTCCTGGGTTGAAGTCCAGTTCAGGTGTCTTTGATTAGTGGAATTTATGTTATTATTTGCTTTCATCCTATCATCATGCAAAGCTGAGAAATGCAGGTTGTGTTTGTGTTCGTGTTTTTATTCTGCTATAGGAAGGTGGAAGTCACAAGGTGGGAAACAAAGTAGGAGACATTTTGAGTGGCCATGGATACCTCCACTGTCCACCACAGGGGGCTTACAGCAATCTGGAACTATCTAGAGGACAGTGTGTTAGTGAGCTACGTGCTTCCTTATGAAATGCTATCTAAAAATGTAAGAAACTTATTTCAATGTGATGATACCTGTGTGAGAGAGTCCCTCAAAGAGTTGAGGTCCCCAAATTAAAATTGGCTTTTAGCCTCTATTAGGGAATTTTGAATACATTCTTCATTGCCGTTCACTTTTGTATTTACAGAAACAACTCCAGAATTTAGAAGATGCTTGTGAGGACATCATGCTTGCAGACGACGACTGCTTAATGGTACCTTATCAGATTGGCGATGTTTTCATTAGCCATTCTCAAGAAGAAACACAAGAAATGTTAGAAGAAGCAAAGGTATGTTGGAGTCTCTC
This sequence comes from Balaenoptera physalus, assembly GCF_965194825.1. NCBI lineage: Eukaryota > Metazoa > Chordata > Mammalia > Artiodactyla > Balaenopteridae > Balaenoptera > Balaenoptera physalus. The sequence continues at coordinate 8,105,982 of NC_138898.1, read as the reverse complement.
CCTGGGTGATGAAGTCGAAGTCTTAAATTAGGATTTATGTCATTATAAAGAATGTGTAATTATAGGTGTAGGGAATAAGGGATGATAGCTAATATCTCATGCATTCTTACAATGTCCCAGGCCTGCTCTGAATGTTTTGTAAGCATGATTTTGTTTAATCCTCACGATGACTCTGGGATAATACTGGGAATCCCAGTTGAGAGTTGAAGAAGAATAGAGGCTTAGAGAGGTTATGGGACTTCCTCGAAGTGACAAAGGGAATGATCTTTGACTCCAGAACCTGTGTTCTAAGTTAATAGTATTTAGAAAGTGCAGAATATTATAAAGTAGAAGAGTCACCCGTAATCCCACTACCCAGAGATAATCATCCATAGTAAACATGTTCATGTGTTTCTTTTATGTTCTCTCCTCCTCTTTCTCTGTGTATCTTTGCTTCACGTTTTCGTCACTTAATGTCCTAGTTGGGTATTATCTTGTTCCATTTAATGTTCATTTATCCAGCAGATCTTCACTGGGAGCCTGTTCTAGGCCAGCTACACGTGCTTTAAAAACATCAATTTTGATGACTGTTTAATGTCATGTTGGTGGACATTGGTTCAGCCCACTGTCCTCCTGTTGTTACATTAATTTGTTTTCGCTGTTTTCCGATAGGAGTATTGTGGTGAGCATTCTTAAACCTAAATCTTTGTTCACATGTAGGAAGTTCTTTTAAGGAAATAATCAGAGAAGTGTAATTCCTGGGTGAGAGTATGGATTCATTGACAACATTCGGGCTTGTTATAAATTCAGATCATTGAGCGCAACCCCAATAATTTCTGATTCAGGAGGCCTGGAGTGGAGCCCTGGAATTCCTATTTCTCACAAGCTTCCAGGTGATCTGGGGGCCACCCTCTGAGAACCACTGGCCGGATTTCTAAAATAATAACGTTGTCAATACTAGGCATTCTTCTTTTGTTCCTGGTATTAATGGGTACATATATTATTTGTGTGATTCCATTTTTTTCTTTGTCATGTTTAGGAAAAATCCTTTTGATCCTGGCCAGGAAGGAATTTCTGACATTCCATGCATTTTGTGTGGCAAAGCTGCTCTTTCATAAATGAGGCTCTCATTACTGCTCTTTCAAAGTCTAACTCCAGGGGCCTTGTAGTTAGGGAAATTTCTGCCAGGTTTTGACGATAAGTTGTTACTTTTAATTATTGGTGAGTGTGTGAATTTTTATCATTTCCTCTAGTTCCATAGTTATTTTTGTGGGAAGTTGGAAAAGGCTGTGTCAGAAGCCAGGCCCGTGGTGAACTGTTTACCCTAAATGTTTGAATGTCATTCTTTCTTTATTAAGATATGATGATTTAGGAATTAATTTTCTTTTATTTTATTCTGTTTTTTAAGTCAACCAAAACTGAGAAAAGCTTGATTTATTCTATAATAAGCAAATATAGATCATGAATGAAAAATGCCCCACATTCAGACTTTTGGTTTAGATTTAATTATCAGTGTTATTTAGCTGCCTGTCCAAGTTTAGAAAGTTTTTGACCTAAAATTCTTCCCAAATATTATTTCATCCACAGATGCTCAGAAATCATCCAATTGAATAGAATTAACTTAAACTAATTTTTTTTTTCCAGAAAAATTTGCAAGAAGAAATTGATGCCTTAGAATCCAGAGTGGAATCAATTCAGCGGGTGTTAGCAGATTTGAAAGTTCAGTTATATGCAAAATTTGGGAGTAACATAAACCTTGAAGCTGATGAAAGTTAAACATTTTATAATACTTTTTAAAATTTGTTTAATAAACTTGAATATTGTTTAAAATGATAATTTCCCTTCTTCAAATGATATGGAAAGCAAAACTTTTTTTAAATTTTTCATTTATTTAATGGAAACTTGCCTATTTTCACATGTCTTGCTTATTTATTTTATATTTTTAAAAGAAGACAGTATTCATCTATGTATTTTGCATAACAATTATATCAAGTGTAGGGGCTTTATGTCATGTTATTAAAATCAGTTAAGCAATCGTTTACGTTTCTATATTATCATTTAGAATATATGTGCAATTTTTATTATAAGAAAATTTAACAGTTAACATGTGTCATGTTGTTTATCTACTATGTCTATTTCAGTTGCCACTTAGAGATGGTAAAAGCACTACAGAAAGATCCGGTCCTACATCTGTCTACTTTTACTCACTTCACAACTAAAACTTTGTCATATACTAAAACATATGTATATATTTTCTTTAAATATGTGTCATATATATTACATCTAAGCATATGTATTTCACATATAGATCTTGGTTTGAGAGTCCAGATGATGCTGAGGCAAGTGAGGCATGTTGAACTTCATACACAGAGCAGACAACAGAGATACACCAATAGAAAGAGATGTTTGGGTTTTTTTTTAATTATAAGTTTTACATTTTATTTTAGTGCTTTGTAATTAACTGGGGTTTGTATTGATAATGATGTGGAAGTTAAGCAGCTGTGTGTTTAAAAATAAGGCTTTTTTCCTTAAAGAGTACATTTACTCCCTACTGCCCCCACAAATGATAACCATTTTGGGATTTAGAAGACCTAATTGTATTAACTTTCCAGCAGGTGGCACTGATATGCCAAAATACCAATGGAGGAATCGTAATACCCAAGTGAGGATACTTCCAGGATTAAATGTCCATAGTTTTAGAGGAAATGTCATTTTTTTTCACTTTCAAGACTAAGCATTGCATATGTATTCTTTTGGTTAAACGTTTAGAAACAATTCAGGCTTAAAGGTAGAATATATAATTCTAAAATTCTTCACGACTTAAAGGCAAACTTTTAAATCGCTGCAAATTTTCCCAAAGAATGATATTCAAATTCTAGAAAATGACTCTTAGAAGGATATTTTTTCTTCTGTGCATTTGGTTAGAAGTGTGAGACTGGGGAAATGTATTGTAGCAGGAAATAGGTAACACCCTCAAATTAGAAAAGTTGGAGAAAATTGGAGCCAGGATTCCAAAGGTGGAGGGTAAGCGCTAGGAGTGTTTTGTATCCACAGAGGCTGGTGGGGAGGGAGCCCCCACCCCCTTCACTCTGGAACCCAGGGAAGGGCTGCCTTCCTTTGAAGAGGGGTACAGCCAGCCAGGGACATCCCTGCAGTGACAGAGCCAGGGGACTGGACACCCTGACCTCATTCTCCCTCCAAAGCCCAGCTGGTGTCCACCACTGGCCAAACCCATTGGGAATCCAGAGGTAGTCCATAGAGGTCGGTCTTTTGCGGGGCCCAGGGGGAGGTGAATGGATGGATCTGGATCTGGAGGGCTAGTTGGAAGACCCAGCAGAGGCTGGCTAAAATTGAACCTTTTAGAAATGTTAGCAATGAAGGCTCACCTGACTTATGTGCCAGAAACTGAATTGTACAAACTGGCCAGGACTGAAAATTTTGTAACCACGTTAGCGAATAAGCCTAATACAAAAAAAACCAAACATCTAATGGGGGGAGGGAGGGGGATACATTATTGCTAACTTTATACCTTTTTTTTTTAAAGTGTACCTGTGAAGTAAACTTATGAAGGATGTCAGAAATATTTGATTCCCATCTTAAATTCATTCCTAAAGTGTCCGTCAGCCTTTTCTTATTTTTATTAGTAAATTAATTGGGCTAAGGTGAAGGCTGTGAACTGAATATACTGCATCTGATAAAATCCAGCCACGTAGAAGTTTTGATCTGGATTTGTCACCACTTTTTTTTTTTTTGGACAGTAATCCTGATTTTTATATACAATTACTAGTTTTAGAAAGTGCAACTTTTTTTTTTTTTAAAGCAATGCAGGCTAAACGAAAGATATTTGTAGAACAAAATTGACCATCAGGCTGCTGGCTTGCAAACTCATGTGCACAATATGCTACATCTTATTCAGGCATTGATAGGAAGTAAATAATAGATAATTTGCTCTGCAGTGAGGGTCATAGGAGCTCGTGCTGCTGACTTTAGTTTTTAAATACTTCTCAAATCTGTCCATTTCTTTCTATCTCCACAACCACCACTAGGCTTATCCAAGCCTCAAGAGCTCCACTCAAAACCACGACTAATTAGGGGAGGGATGGGGAGTTGGAGGGTGTTGGGGAGGGATGCCATTTGATACAGAGTTTTGACAGCTGGAGGCCAGGGGGAATTTCTCAAGGGCTTTGAATAGAAAGGTGGTATATATGATTGGAACAATATTTTAGAATAATTTGGCAGTTGTTTGGTGGGTTTTACTACAAAGTGATGGAGGAAGGGATACCAGATGTTACTGCACTTTCTTTGGTGCATAGATCCAGTTGGCAGAGGAAAAGAAAGAAAAGTAAGTTAGGACCTGGAGAGAAGGTGGGAGATGTAGGTCTTGACAGTGATTGGAGAGATGAAGGTTCAGGAAGGAGGAGAAACCAAAGAGAACTTGGTTTTCAGCACAGGCCAAGTACAGCCTGCAATAGGTTTTCTTTGGCGCTCCTGGTTAAAAAAAAAAAATTTTTTTTTTAAGTGTCTTGCCACAATAAAATCAGGAGCTCTCACATAAATGGAGTTTGGCCAAACGTTGGGACCACATTTCCCGCTGGCATCTTCAGCCGCTCACCCATTGGACAGAGCGGCTCTCCAGTTCGCCCCGCCCACTCCCCTCATTTGCATACTTGCCGGGCGCCCGCCCACGCTCGGCTTTGCTACTTCCGGAAGCCTGTGCGCCCCCCGGAAGCCTGCGGCACCCCTGGAAGCCTGTGGAATGGTTAACAAAGGCAGGAAAGTGGGAAGTGTCTGGTCTATCCAGCAGAAAAGGGGAGAATGAGAGAAGAGCCTGAGTTTGGCTTTGGACACTTGGAGTTGCTAGGACGCCAGCCTTGTGCCGATGTAAACTTGGCTGTTGGAAAGGTGGGTTGAAACTTCTTTTTCCCGGGGCTAAACCCGAGGCGCTGCTGCCTCCCGGTAGAGCTGCCCCTAGACGGCGGCAGAACGCTAAAGTTGGGAAGACAGGTGGGCCGAGGTCGAGGCCTAGGGAGCCAGAGTGGGTTTGGGAACCCCAGCCTGCAGCGACCCGTCCTGGGGCCTGTGGAAGGCGGCTGACCAGGCCCCGGCAGCAACGTGCCGTCGGGGCTCAGAGGGGAACAGGCCTATCGAATACAGGCGGGAGTCTGCGTTTGAGCCCCTACTTCCCAGATTCCACGTGAGCCTGGGGCCGTCTCCACTCCATGCAGGACTGGGGAGATATATTTTAGGACCATTTTCATCCTAGAGAAGCGCTTCTTAACGTTTCAAGTACACACACACCATTGGGGGATTTTGTTAAAACGCAGGTTCTGGTTCAGTGGGTTCGCGCTGGGTCCTGGGACTCTGCATTTCTAATAAGCTTCCAGATTATTCTGATATTGCTGGTCCGTGGGCCATACCTTGGACAGCCCAGGTAGCTTGTCATGGAAGAGAAGAGGACTTAGGAAAGAATGCAGGTGGGAGAAAAAGAACCAGCAAAGGAGACAGAGGCTGCAGTAGTGAGGGGGTTGTAGAATCTTACACATCTTACAGGTGCAAAGGTTTTCGCAGGACTAAACCCTGAAAAATCATTTTCTCCATTGGGCATGATGCTGAGGGAGATGACGAATAGAATAGTTGCCTTCAACAACTATTTATAGAAACTGGGGGTGGAACCCAGTGTTTTAACAAGCCCTCCAGGTGATTGTGATTCAGCTAACGAACTATCCCGGCTCCAGTAATTCAGTCTGTGTGGGGTTGGGAGGGAGAAACCAAACACCAACTGAGAATTCTCAATGCACAGTTTTAGTAGGGAAAAGAGTAACAAGATACCGGAGCATCAAAGAAGACTGACCCATCCTGCTTAGGGGTGAGGGTAGTTAGAAATGTCCTGCTTGCTGGTGGTAAGCAGATTATAAAAGATTAAGCAGTGGTGATTGAGATTTGGAGGCAGAAGTGAAAAGGATCTTTACAAGAAAGTTCACAGTGGAAGGAAGGAGATGGACTATCATTTAATGCCATTACTGTGTCGATGGAAGGACGTTTTTTGGGTTTGTTTTCGCTTTTAAGATCAGGGAATATATGAGTCCATGTAGGAGTAGATGGCAAGGAATCCAGGAGAGAAAATGATGGAAAAATCAAGGGACAAGAGATAAAGAAGCACAGCAGGGGAAGGGTCCGTGTGAAGGAAAAGGATGACACGGTGCTTATATGAACAGTAAACCGGAAAAACGCACAATTCAGTTTACATTTTATAAAAGCTCTTCCTTGAGGAATAAATGATAGAAAAAAGATTCAGAATAGTGATTAATTCTGGAGGGCGAAGAGGATATGACTGGGGAGGCAAAGACAGGAGGCTGGGTCGTGGGTACATAGCTGTTTACTTTCAATATGTTATATTCAGTGTGAATCCTTCATGCTAACATGAAATCACTCACAATAACAAGTGTTTATAAAACTGTGTTAGTTACGGAAGTGTGTGTTGTGAGGTTGTTACTGATATTTAACTGCATCACTTTCAACATTTTTTTGTGTCACTTGACATAGAACTTAGTATTGTAACTCTCCATTTTTAAAGGTAGAAAACCAGTAACAACTAAAACCACAATTCTTTATTAAAATTAGATACACACAGACACACAAATGCACATGCACATACACGCGTACTGGGCAGAACTTGAAATTTGGTTTAAAGATTTGGTATAAAAATTTTGGAGGACAGTAATTAGGGCTTGTTTGTTTGTAGGTGTTTCTCAGTAACTAGTTCTCTTGTAGAGCCTGCGTTCTGATGCCTGAGATTAATTCTAATGATAACTAAGAACGAGCATTGAGGGCTTATATGCTGGCACTGTTCTGAATGCTTTTTATGTATTAATTCCTTTCTCATGATAACTCTTTGGAATAGATTCTCTTATTACCCCTTATGGTACAGGTGTGGTAAAAGGTTTATAGAGGGTAAGCAATTTGCCCCAAGTCTCACAGCTTAGGTAGCAAATGGGCTGTTAATGAATGCATAGACTGTACTGCTGAGACTTCTTTTTCTTTGGTGATTTTGTGTCCTTTTACTGATGAAAAAGACTTTCAGATAGCTTCTCAAATGTTCATGTAAATGTATATGTGTATGTATATATAAAATATAAGTATAACATTAAAAGAAGAGGGAAAAGAAAGAATGGAAATGAGTAAGAAAGAGAAAAGTAAATAAATTGACCCAGAATCCGCACGTTGGATTAACATGCTCTGAGCTTCTGGCAGCTAAGGCAAAGAAAGAAAAATGATGAGTAAATACCACGTTAGAAAGAGTGATACATACCAGTATCTCAGGAGAAAGGAAAAAAAAACGTTTTTCAAAGGATTAAACCCTGAAAAAAAAATTTCCCCTATTGGTCATTGACTTTGAGCAGTGGAGTAGATGTTAACTTCAGCACCTGCTTCAGAAGAAATGCAGGAGCAGAATTCACATGGCCAATTCTTGTAGCAACTTAATATTAACCTCAATCCAGTGGAAGGAAATCAGAGAGAGGCTGATGGTAACCAGCCAACATCATAGGCATGGTCTGAGCACTTTATGTGTGTTCACTTAGTCCTCACAACCCTGTAAGGAACAGGCTTTTATTCTCACCGTCTCCATTTTACAGACGACAAAAAGGAGGCCCAGAGAAATTAAGTGCCCTGCTCAAGGCCCCACAGTCTTTAGTGGGGGAGCCAAGACTCAAGTCCAGGCAGTGGGGCTTCAATCTGTGCACCTAAACACTTGATTGCAATCCTGATATGCAAGTGTAGAATCTTCCAGCAGTCCCTCTAGATCCAAGGACAGCCCATAGGTAAGTTCAAATTCAGAATTTCCCCTAGAAATGGGTAGGAATTAGAGAGCAGAGTAGTGATGGCCTTGGTGTATGAGCCGTCGTAGAAGACCCATTTCAGTGCAGTCCTGTAAGGTGAAGGAAGGTCTCTGGTTATGCCCGTAGAACATCTGGAATCTTGAACTTGGCCTTGTGCACCACTGTGCACGGTAATATTGGGTACATGGGGAAGGGTCATTTCTGTTGGAAAGGGAGAGTGAATGCTAGTCATAATTTCTCATTTATTTTGTAATAATATGTCTAACATTCACAATCGTATCACAGTTTGCAGTAACATTGGAATTATTGGTAGAGTTTGTCTGGTAGATGTCAACAAAACCCATGAGGGCACAGATGTAGATGAGCAGATGTACTAGGAAATGGAATTAAATCCTCCTCAGGATGTGATTGCAGTGGAAAACAATTGGCAGTGGAAAACTTGGATTTAATGAATAATCTACTAATTATTATCTTAAACCATTCAGCTCAAACTTATGAAGTCCCAATTGCTGTAGCTGGCAGTGGCAAAAGGACTATAATTAAACTAAACTAGCCCCTAAATATGATGAAACTTGTGTCCAAGCTGACTCTTGATTTGGTCCACATCTCCATGGTGGTCTCTACCACCTTGGTCCAGTGGCCGTGATCGCTCATGTGGACTATTGCTCATTCCTTCTAATGAGTCTCCCTGACTCTCTTCTTCTTTTTTTTTTTTTTTTAAAGTATTTGTTTATTTATTTATTTATGGCTGTGTTGGGTCTTCGTTTCTGTGCGAGGGCTTTCTTTAGTTGCGGTGAGCGGGGGCCGCTCTTCATCACGGTGCGCGGGCCTCTCACTATCGCGGCCTCTCTTGTTGCGGAGCACAGGCTCCAGACACGCAGGCTCAGTAATTGTGGCTCACGGGCCCAGCTGCTCCGCGGCACGTGGGATCTTCCCAGACCAGGGCTCGAACCTGTGTCCCCTGCATTGGCAGGCAGATTCTCAACCACTGCACCACCAGGGAAGCCCCCTCTGTTCTTCTTGACACACTCCCTTCTATTCATTTTTTTTTACCCAGTAGCCAGATAGATTTTTTCAGACTACAAATCTGATTCCCCTCCCCTCAAAAAAAAAAAAAAAAATCCTCTTCTCAGTATGAGTCATAGAAAAGAAAACAGCTCACCTGGCCTGCTTAGTGTGAACCCTGCCTGCCTCTCCATTGCCCCTCACCTCTGCACTAACCACACTGGCCTTGTTCCAGCTCCCCAGGTTTGTCATGCTCCCTTCGGTCATGGGACCCGTACCTTCGCCAGATCTAATCCCCCCAGTTACCTTCACAGCCCGTGTGCCTCTCCTTTGCAGCACATGTGGCTAAAACATTGATAGTTATCTGTGCTGCATTTTGTTGGTATGTCTTCCTCATTAGATGACGTCAGGGACCACTTTGATCTTGTGCTCACTCTTATATTCTCAGCCCCACCCACCATGCAATCTGGCACACCCTAGTGCTCAGTCTTTATTATGGGCCAGCAATTCCGCTCCTTGGTAGGGATCCAGTAGACATGAGAGTTTGTGTCCATCGAAAGGCATATACAGAAAAGCTCATAGTGACTTTATTCTTAATAGCCAAAACCTGGAAACAACCCAATTTCCATCAACAGGAAAATGGAGACATAAATTATGGTCTATTCATACAATGAAATACTACACAACAATAAAAAAGAACAAATTACAGTGACATGCAAGAAAACTGATGAATTTCACAGACATAATGTTGAGTGAAAGAAGCCAGACACAAAAGAGTATGTTGTATATGATTCCATTGATAGGAAGTTTAGCAATGGTGGAGGGTAGGGGAGGGTCACCTTTTAGAGAAGGATAATAATAAGAACCACTTAGGGAGCATTTACTAAACCACAGGCGCCCGATAGAGCCCTTGACATGCCTTAACTAGCACACCCTCCGCAAACCCTGTGACATTGATTCTTTTATCATCCCCATTTGTCAGATGAGGAAAGCTCTGGGAGGAGGGACCCCTTGCTGAGACCACACTGCTGGTAAGTGCAGCGCCGAGTCCACTGCTGTTCCGCGTGATCTTGTTCTGTCCTGACAATTATATTAGCTGCTGCATCACAACCGTTGCCTGGGGCTGCTGGGCCAAAAGATTGCCTGAGATAGCAAACGCCAGGCATTCCCCAACAGGCCTGGGACAGGGTAAGAACTCAATAAATAGTGTCTATTATGATTCATCCTATGAAAAAATGGAGGGTAAGAGTGGTTGCTCAAGGCCATATAACTAAGTAACGTTGCATTTGTACAGTTTTGACCGTGAATTCTATTGTGTGGATTGATTCTAAGTGACTTCCATAGTTACCCTGAATGCAGCACCATATAGTGATTTTCACGGTCGCTGAGCACTTTTGCCTTCCTGAACCTTTTCCTCCATAAGACATATTGAAAAGTATATTTTATGAGCGCCTTGGCATAAAGACAAATGTAACTCAAGCTGGTTTAGTACATTCAGTATTTTTTTTGATTTTAAAAGAAATGAAAATGTTTTCATGGGCTCCTAAGGTACCGTATGGGCCCCAGGCATTATGTCCACTGGGCCTAATGGAGAAGTGGGCTCTGTTGAATGCAGATGGGATTGTCAGGTGCTAGTGATGAAGTTGGTGGGTTTCTCTGGGGGAGTGAGGGAGAAAAATGCACTTGAAGACAGAATTCTTTTTTGATGGGAAGAGATTCTACTTCTTTTTTTAAATTGCCATGGTTACTGTAAAATATTCAGCCATCAGCATGACATGACATTTGAGTTCAAATGATAGTGAAGACTTTTTGATGTAATAAAAAAACAGAAAACAATCCAAAGAAAAAAAAGAGACCGCCATTCACAGAAATGGTGTTTTGTATCATTTTATCTGATTTGGAATGGGGTGGGGAGGAGGAATTGATGAAATGCTATAAAACACTAGAGTTTAAATAGGCCTTGATGTAAATAATGAGTCATGCTTTTAGCCTTTCAAAGTATAGATGCTAGTTTCAGGTTAAATAATAGTTTATTGGAGCCAATATAAATATGTAGGGACTGATAGCATCAAGTATCACATAGAATACAGGTTTCCCTGAAAGTTTTAAATTACCTATTTGCCTTGAGTCTGGACCATTCTAGAAGGCCTTTGAAAAACCATGGGAGGAAAAAAAAAAATCCCTCCAGCAACTTAGATGGTATTTGTCCATGGAATTTGAATTGCTCTTAACTAGTAACTGGTGTTTGTAACATTTTATGGAGGTCTTTAAAAGGAAACAAACACAGCAATGGGGCAACTAAAGTAAAGCACTGCACAAGTTCTAAATTTTACACAACAGGGTGCTTACACATCTTCATTCTGTGCACTTAATGACAGCTGTGTGCCGCTGCAGGACAAGGGGTAAGTGTAAAATACGGGTTAATTTCGGCGTTACAGCTGCTATTAACACAAAACCAAGACAGCACAAAGACAATAATGTACTATTCTGTCAAGAGTGGCAGGTGTAATTGCTCTAAGGACCAAGTAATGTGAGAACAGATGAACGTGAGACCAAGAGGAAAGCCATTGTGAAGGCAGAGAAAATGGGTTAAGCCATCACGCAATTATCTGATGCCTTTGGTCCTCATCATGGTGAATGAGATAATCTTACCCCGAACCAGGGTGTGTTCAGACCAGAAATGCTAGGCCTGGGTCTAACCCAGATGTCTCCCTCCCATGAAGCTCCCACGAATGAACAAAGCAGGCTGGGCGAGGAGCAGCTGCCCCGGTTAGACGTGGCAGTACTCCCAACTTCACCACAGTTTATTGTCTCCTCAGCGGTCAAGTCCCTGAGGCTTTTATGGAAGAGGGATTTCTAGTCGTCTTTCGTTTTAGGCTAACATTGTAGTTGTTAGAACACTTGGGAGGTGGGGAGGTGTCAGTGACAGTCAAGGACGTGCCCCATGTCAAGGAAGAAATGACCCTTGGCTTCAGCCAGCAGTTGTCATGTTGGAATTTGGGCAAGAGTTGCTGAGGCTTCGGATTGTCCAAAAAAAGCCAGAAACTGAATTTCTTTCAGCTTGAAGTCTTCCAATTTTAAATGTTTCCAAATCATTCAAAAATTTAAAATCCGTTAAGAACAGAACAATAAGGCACAAACAACCAACATCTGCAAACCCCAGTCCACAGACCACCAACTTGTAGCCCATTCATAGGGGAATGGAAACATCAATCAGTAGGGCTCTGTGAGGGCTGACAAAAGCCCTTTAACTAATAGTAGAAAAGAAAATCTCATCTTTTCCTTTGGAGATTTACACTCCCAAGTTTGGACACTCTTCAACAATGTGTTCCCTTTCTTCAACCGGAAGAAAAAGTTAGTAAATATATATGGCAGGGATATTTTTTACAACATCACTAAGTTGTTTAAATGTGGTTTTAGTTTCTGTGATGGGTTAAAAGAGATTTCAATACATTGCTCAAAAAATGATATTTCTTCAGTAGATGAAAAAGCAGTAGCAGACAGAGTTTTTTTTTTTTTTTTTAATAACGGTCAAGAAAACATCTAAACAATCTTGAATACCACCGGAGAGCGTTCACTAGTAAGTCAATAAAGCAAAAGGGTTATTAACCTCAAGACAGGTGCTGTTGCGGTCACAGAAAAACCATCTGCCATGCACCATTTTTTTATTGACACTTCAGGGTAAACTAATAAAACTCTCCATTTCAATTAAATTTTGGAAACTCATGTGCCCTCTTTCTCAAATGCTGCAAACGGGCATAAAACTGCAGCAGCCACTTTTTTTTTTTTTTCTCCAATCTCCTCTTGCCTTAGGCCGTAGAGCCAATGGCACACTCTAGCATTTCCTTCACCGCAGTCCTTGACACAGGAGTCCATGAGATGTGATGTTAACAGAAGGGAGAAAGGTTAAAACCTTTTTTTATTCTTGCAGGTGAGCTTGTAGAGCTGTTTTGAAATTAAATGTGGCTTTAAAGTGTGCTTTCTGTTTCTTTTCAAGACCTCCTAGAATCATAGGTTGAGCTGGAAGGGATCTTGGGGAATTTTAATACAGCCTTTATGGAGAAGAGAATCAAGGTGCGGAGCAGCTGACTCAGTCAGGGTCAAAGAGCAAAACAGAATCCATTTCAATTCCATGTCTGTGGTAGGCAGCCTTCTAAATCGACTCCCAGTGACCCCTGCCTCTTGGTATTCATGTTTTTGTGTAATCCTCTCTTTTTGAATGTTGGCTGGACCCAGTCCCATTCTTCTAATGAATAGAATATGCCAGAAGTGATAGGATGTCACCTTTGTGTAGGTTACAAAAGACTGTGGCTACCATCTTGCTTGCCCTGTTTCTCACTGGTTCTCTCTCTGTCTCTGTCTCTCTTTCTCTCTCTGGCTCTTCTCACATGCTTGCTCTGATAAAGCCAGCTGTAGCTGGGCAAAGAACTGAGGGAGGCCACTCACCAACAACCAGTCAAGAACCGAGGCCCACAGGCCCATAGCCCTGGAGGGACTAAATCCCACTAACGTGAGTGGACCTAGAATTGGATCCTTCAGATGAGACCCACATCCTCACCAACACCTTGGTTGCAGCCTCATGAGAGATCCTGAGCCAGGCGCCCAGCTAAGCGATGAATCCCTGATCCATAGAAACTGAGAGGTGATCTCTGTGTGCTATTTTCAGCTGCTCAGTTTTGGGGAAATTTGTTACACAGCAATAGATAACTAATACAGTGTCCCAGGGCTCTTGACTTTTAGGCCACAGTTCTTAGTCCAGTTGGCTGCCTTTCTTTATATTCTTTGTGTATATTTTTTCAATTATTTTGTCCACATCCTATTATCGGTCACTGGCAGGACTCTGTACTGGGCAATGTCCGAAAAACAAAGATGAGAGTGTCAGAGTCCTTATTCTCACAGAATTTTGCTTCAGTAATAGGAACCACATTTTTAAATGGCCATCTTGGTGGGAAACAAAAAGACTTCTGTAAGGACCAATAAAGACCAGTTTCTTTGTTGGGAAAATGAATATAACGATGCCTACATTCTTGGACTGTTGTAAGAAACAAGAAAAGTTAGCAGAAGTAGTGCTTTATGTGTGCCAAGCATTGCACTAAGCACTTTGTGGATATTAACCTATTTAGTCCTCACAACTTGATGATGCAGGCAGTAGCATTAGTCCCATTTTCACAGACAAGGAACCTGAGGCACAGAGATGTTAAACAAGGTCACACTGGTAAAAATCGGCAGAAAAATGATTCACGTCTCAGGTGTTTGGGTTCTCGAGTCTGCATTTTAACTACTTTACTCTCCTGTTCCTAGAGAAATGAAGAATAATGGGATGACATATGTAAAATGCTTGGCACAGTATCTGGTATTTTTAAGTGCTCAATATGTGGTTGCTATGGTGATGATGATGATTATCAAAGATACACTTCTGTTGCTGCATTAGCTGGCAGCAGCAGATCCTGTATCTAACAAAGATTTTATGAGTTTTTGGTGAAAGCTGACCCAAAGCACTCAAATCCTTTAGGATGTCTGTCAAGTGAAGGAGGTGAATATTTTTTAAATGTTTGTACCTGAAGGTATTAAGATACTTTTCTACTGAATATGATATAAAAAAAAAAAGCAAAACAAATAACTGGCCCTAGATTTCTCCTCTAACTGGTTTCACCTGAAAAGGAAATTTATTGGTGTGTAATAACTGAGCATTCAGAGGCAGGATTGGCTGCAGGCAGGCTGGATTCGGGGCTCACACAGTGTCACTTGGATTTATCCCCGATGCCGTCTTCTGTGCTGGCTTTATTCTAAGGCTCCAGGCAGTGGTGCCCAGCATCTCCGATGCATGCTCTTCTGTCATCACGGAGAGATGACCTCGGTGGCTCCGTCTTCATATCTTTACAGGTTTAAGCCACTGGGGAGAATAAAAGCCTTCTTGGTGGCACTCACGAAAAACAGAGATTCACTCTGACTGGACCAGCTTAGGTCACATGCCCGTCTCTGACCCGAGTCAGGGAGACGTGGTGGTTTGATGGGCGAGGCCTAGGCCACGTGCTTTGTGCTAGAGCTGCAGTGGAAGCCACATCCAGGTCCATGAACTGAGAACAAGAAGGGGAATACTATCCAAAGATGTGGGAATTTTTTTTTTTTCTTCCAAGTGACTTTATTATTTTATTTTATTATTTTTTTAAAAAATTTATTTACTTTTTACAGTAGGTCCTTGTTGGTTATCTATTTCAAATATAGCAGTGTGTACATGTCAATCCCAAACTCTCAATCTATCCCTCCTCCCCACTCTTCCCCACTGGTAACCAGAAGTTCATTTTCTAAGTCTGTGAGTCTGTTTCTGTTTTGTAAATAAGTTCATTTGTATCATTTTTTTTTTTAGATTCCTCATATAAGTAATATCATATGATATTTGTCTTTCTCTGTCTGACTTACTTCACTTAGTATGTTAATCTCCAGGTCCACCCATGTTGCTGCAGATGGCATTATTTCATTCTTTTTTTATGGCTGAGTAATATTCCATTGTACAAATGTACTACATCTTTATCCATTTATCTGTTGATGGGCATTTAGGTTGCTTCCATGTTTTGGCTATTGTAAATAGTGCTACAATTAACATTGGGGTTCATGTATCCTTTTGAACCATGTTTTTCTCCGGATATATGCCCAGGAGTGGGATTGCTGGATCATATGGTAGCTCTATTTTTAGTTTTTTAAGGAACCTCCATACTGTTCTCCATAGTGGTGTACCAATTTACATTCCCACCAACAATGTAGGAGGGTTCCCTTTTAGCCACACCCTCTCCAGCATTTATTGCTTGTAGATTTTTGGATGATAACCATTCTGACCTGTGTGAGGTGATACCTCATTGTAGATTTGATTTGCGTTTCTCTAATAATTACCGATGTTGAGCATCTTTTCATGTGCCTCTTGGCCATTTGTATGGCCAAAGAAGTGGCAGTGGATATCAGGGAGGCCGATGGAGGACGCTCACTTCAAAGTGGTGAAGCCTTGAAATATCTACAAATTCCATAACCAGTCCAGTTAATTAATTTATTTTAATCCATTTTAGACAGAGAGTAAATAGATGAGCCTTGCATCATTTTGATCCTTCCTTTTGTTCTGTGTACTCTCTTTCGAACATGATTTTCAATAGTCAGCTTTCTTATACAACTCTACATTTACAGTAAGTTATTGTAGCAAATCTTTTCTTAAATATACCTGCAAAATAAGAATTGACTGCTTTTTCTGGAAATGTGCCCAGTGCAGACATGTAGACTTTATAATTACCCCTTAGTTTTCTTGTTTAACCTTTTCAAGTGTCTTACAGCTTTCTCTCCTTCTGTATTTATATCTCTTTGAAAGGAGAGAAAAGTGAGATGAATTCTTGGCCTCAGAAGGAAGTGAGTACCTAACAAAATTGCATCCCTTTGGAAACCAACTCAGTGGATAACCACACTTCGGCTTATTCGTAGTTGAATCCTTTGTACGGTTGACATGTCTTGGATATCGTATAAGGGATTCAGTTACATCTTGTATTAGTTATCTGTGGCTGTGTAACAAATCGCACTGAGACGTAGCGGCTGGAAACAAACATCGATTGTCTCACAGTTTCTGAAGGTCAGGAATCTGGGTGCAGCTCAGTTGGGTGCCTCTGGCTCAGAGTCTCCCACAAGACTGTGACCAAGGCATCTACCAGGGGTATAGTCATCACAGGGCTCGATGGGGGATGGGCCTGCTCCCAGGCTCACTGATGTGGCTGTTGTCAGGCCTCAGAAGGTCTCCTCCATGCTCACTCACATGGCCCCTGCACTGGTCGGCCTCTCAACATGGCACTTGGCTTCTCCCAGAGCAAACAGTGCAAGAGAGAGTGAGAGAGAGCGCTCGGTATAGAAGACACAGGTTTTTGTAATCTAATCTCAGAAATGACCTCCCATCACTTCTGCCATTTTGTGTTCCTGAGAAGCAAGTCAGTGAGTCCAGCTCACGCTCAAGGGGAGCACATTACCTGTGGGGAGAAATACTGGGAAACCAGAAGGTAGGCTCCCTGGGGACCATCTCAGAATGCTGCCCATTCACCTCGCTGTAAGAGGACCGCATTATAGGACAGTTTAATCTCGAAGGTAACGAAAGAACCTGGCTTATAAGGTGAGTACTTTTATAAAATTCCAGTGTTGACTGTGTGAGCATTTATTTTTCAAAATGGAATTGACATTTTTTTTCTGTCTGGTGTACCATATTGACCCAGTTTGAGTTAAAAAAAAAAGGACTAGCTGAATTATTGATTTCCTTTGAAAAGACTTTTTAGTATTTGGTGACTTCTAGTTATACTTTGGGAGTAGAAAGAAAGAGACAACTGTGGATTCACCTACTGAAGAAATGGCTTTCAATTTCATAAGATTCACTTTATAGCTTTATACAAATGAGGTATCTTGAAGGAAAACTGAAAGGAAGCAACTTGGAAATGTCTGAACAAATTAACAAAGGCTGTACAATTTGAGAAAAACTTGTGTTTCGTGTTATAGAAAGTGGGGTTATAGAGATGAAAAATGCTGTATAAATGGGTTAACACATGGCAACTGTACCATTTTTCACTTTGGCATATTAACATGCTTTTGATTCTATTCAAAGTCTGATTTTCTAGGAAAGGAAGGAGTAAGAGGAGCTAGAAAGTTATTCATTCTTATTTATGCTTAGGAGTCAAAGAAAATGTGTTCCTCTTTCTAAAAATGTGTGTGTGTGTGCATCTGTGCGTGTGTGTGCACTTTCCTTTTGATTGTGGTTACTTATAAGGCACATGGAAGTAATGGAATTAAATTTCCTCCTTAAGCTATAAACCTTTATAAAGGTTGCTATAAATGTCATAACTACTTTGTTTCCTGAAAAGTAATTTTCCTGTCAGTCTGATCAGTTCCTTGGAGATACCATATTATTAGTCTGTGATGATTTCTTTAAAGTGCATCAAAGTATATGCTTCAGTGTACTTTTATCATTTCACTGCCTTACAGTGAATTTTTCACTAACTTCAAGACTTGTTTCTAAGTCACTAATTATTCATAAAGATGGCAAAATTGCTTTATTTTATCCTCCAAATGCAATGCATTAAAGTTTAAGGAAAACCTTAACAGAGCTTAAAATGCCAAAAAGAGCTTAGGAAATGGAAAGTCATCCGCAGCTAAAATGTCAATTTAAAAGGAGAAGGAAGAGGTTGGGGAGGGGGATGAGGAGAAATGGGGGGAGAAGGAGGGGGAGGAGACAGACTGTGCTTAGAAATGGTGATGTGATGAGACATGTAGGGAAGTAGGAAGAAGGAAAAGGTAAAAAGAAGCTATGGTTGAACATTTATCAATAATTGAGCATTATCATCAGTGTTCACAAGGTACATTCGCAAACAATCCCAGAAATGAACAGAAAGGTCAGGAAGGCAACAGGGATTGTCATGCTCTTAAAACAAAACATCTAAACCATCACTTTCTTCAACACATCTCTGATGTCAGGAAGAATACTCCCTAAGAAGGAGACACGATGTGAGGAAGAAAAATCTAATGTTTTTAGCTGTCCATCAAGAACTAATAGGCTGGAGCTCACAAAATGCAATCGTATTTTATTATATTTTCTAGTTATTCAAGGTTCAACTATAACAATCTTTTAAACAACACATTTAAACAGAATGTGAGTACGTTGTATTACACAGTTAATGTAATTGACTTAGAATCCATAAGAAAAACCAATTTTCCTTTTTTTTGTGTGAGACATATTGATGTAGGACAAAAAGCAGTAATTGATCATATCTTCGGAGGGTAAAGGTTAACTGATGAGAGAGGAAATTGACCAGGAGAGAGTGGGAAAAAATATATGAAAACGATCTGTACATAAACATCTATGTCTGAGATTTAATTTCTTATCTCCAAGTTTTATCTTCCCCAAATGGTTATCTTCAAGGAACAGAATTCATTCAAATTCAGATACACATACACACGCAGAGAATCTGTATGTATACCACTGGGGCTGAGTCCCTCTGTAAAATAAACAAGAAACATAGGGCTATTAACAAATTAGATGAACCAAGAATTACAGGCGCAAATGCACCATCCTGTCTTTGAATGTTTACACTGAGTTTTCGTAAGCATTGAAAACCTTGAAAGGGTTTTAAGATGCTTCATGGTGCCATTTGTCTAATTGGATATCGAGGAATGCAATGACTTCTTAAAGAATACATTAATTCAGAGAAAACTAGAAGTTATTTGTAATTATAATGAGTAGGTTTCTCTGCCTCCTTTTAGAATTGATGATGAGCTTGCTGGCACAATTCCTCACTGTATGCATCTTTATCTCCCTTTTAAATCTCCTTCATTATCTCCTTCATTATCTGCTATTTATTTTACTAAAGGTAATCACTGCTTGACTACAGTGGGATTTGAAATGAGTTTATTTGGACTGTAAAAATCATGCCTGCAGGTAGTGGCTCCAACTTGGACCTCTTGAAGTTTTTCTTATCCCCTTGACTTCTATTAGAACTTCCCTGCGCTCTTGAAATGTTCCATGTGCCCTTGAAAAGAATGTGTATTCTGTCGTTCTTGGGTGGAGTGTTCTATTATGTCAGTTAGGGCCAGTGGGTTGATAATTGACCCAAGTCATCTGTATCCTTACTGATTTTCTGTCTACTTATTCTATCAGTTTTTGAGAGAGGGATATTGAAATCTCTTACTATAATTATGGATTTATGTCTCCTTTCAACTCTCTATCAGTTTTGCTTCATATATTTTGAAGCTCTGGTACTAGGTGCATTAACATTTAGAATGCTTGGGTTGAAGGTCAGCTACCCATACAGAGCCAAATTACAAGTAGTATACTAGTCCCCCCTTCAGTTCCAAGACCCTCAGTGGATGCCTGAAACTGTGGATAGTATCAAACCCCATACATACTATGTGTTTTTCCTATGCATACATACATATGATAAAGTTTAATTTATAAATTAGGCACAGTAAGAGATTAACAAGAATAACTAATAATAAAATAGAACAATTATAATAATGTACTGTAGTAAAAGCTATGTGAATGTAGTATCTCTCTCTTAGAATATCATATTATAGAAATTGAATGCCTTTTCCATTTTAACTAAGTACTTACCACACAATGTGGCTGTGACTTTTGCAGTTTGAGGTGCAACAGCAAAACTGGCACGAATTTCTTTTTCCTTCTTCACAATTTCACGGCTAGAATATTTGTTGTCTACACAAGTAATCAATAAACAATCTATAATAGGGATAGAAAAGAGTTTTATTTGAGCCAAACCAAGGACTATAGCCTGGGAGACACAGATTGAAGAGCACTTTAATTATGTTCTGCTGGTCTACAAAATGGGGGAGGCTTATAAAGGCAAAAGCTGCAAGATTACAGCTAGCTTCATGAGTTGTTTAGCAAGAATTATAATTGCAGCTGGTGAGAAGTAAGGGTACTTGTTAAGTAAGGGTCGGTTGGGGTCTGAAATAGTTGCATAGTTACAAGGGGAGACCTTGAGACCATAAGGTTGCAGCTGGCAGCTACTGGAAGATACTGTTTTGAGAATGGATGATAGTGTCCAAGAGTTTCATACATTTCAGAAAATTCAAGTCCTCAGTGATGCAGGAACATGTCTGAAACCACATCCACAATGGCCACCTTGCTCCATTTTGAAAGTAACCACAGTTACTCTATTTTAATTTATAAATGCATTCTCTTCTTTAATAGGTAAAGCAGATGTACAATGCATGTTTGACAGGCCATAGACAGGCTGTTCTAATTAGCATCAAATTCAAGGCAAATCACGTATAAGCCAGAATGACTTCCCCGTACCGTAATATGTAGAAAAAAATGCAAGGAAAAGGAATATGAAGAAAGAAATGGGGGTCTGAATTCTAATGACAGTGGTGACATGGAAATTGCAAGGCAGGCTGAAATGGGTTGAGGCAAGAGCTCTAGAAGACTGAAGATAGCAAATATGACCCAGAATTTGATGTTTCATGTGGAAATAGCCTCTGATACAGCAGTTGTAAAAGGGCAAGCAAGGCTGGACATCTTAGTGGTGTAGTGTATCAGTCTTTTGCCCCTCCATGTCCCCCCAAGCAAATATATGTCATATTAACCTATCACAGTGGTATGAGGTATAAAGGATTGATCCCAAACACACACACATGGTTCTGTCCTCGTGGAGATTTCAGGTCAATGCGAGTGGAGAATAGATGTTCATGGAGCATTCCCACACATCATAAAGAACGATGAAGGAAAAAGTCAAGGTTCAACAGAGCATGTAGCTGAAGGCCCTTCTCTAATCTACTGCATTAAAAAAAGAATTTTTAAGGATTAGCTTTTTAAGTTGAGATTTAGAGGAGGTTTCTGCATCAGCTCAGGCTGCTGTAATAAAATACTATAGACTGGGTGGCTTCAACAACAGAAATTTATTTTCTCACAATTCTGCAGGCTGGCAGTTCAAGATCAGTGCTCCAGCATGGTTGGTTTCTGGTGAGAGCCCTTTTCCTGGTTTGCAGACGGTCCCCCTTCTTGCTGTGCCTTTATATGGCCCGGAGGAAGAGCAAGCTCTCTGGTATCTCCCTTTAGAAAGGCACTAATCCCATCCTGAGGGTCCCACCCTCATGACTTCATCTAACCCCAGTTACCTCCCAAAGGCCCCACCTCCAAATAACCACGTTGGAGGTTAGGGCTTCAATATATGAATTTTGGGAGGACACACACATCCAGTCCATAACAGGGCTGAAGGGAGTTTTCCAAGAGGGAAGTCTGTGCTTTCCTCTCTCCCCATCATCACTCTCCTCTGACTGTCCCTGAGATCAATTTCATATCTCAAACCCAGAAATGACAACACACAAAGACACCAGCCTCCCCCTTCATTCCCCTCCACTGTGGGTACACCCACCTGTCCTCCCACTGTGCCCCTGCCTCCATCCCCGCCCTCAGATAAGGAAACCCGGGACCTTAGGACACATCGAGAGTATGCTTGGGTTGAATGGCAGCCGTCCATACAGAGTGAAAAATTTCCTGTGTTTGGGCTTATTTTTTTTTCCATCTACCTTATTCTTTGTCTCCGTGGTGTTCAGTGAAACCAGAACATGAGCAGACAGATGGTCTGGTGGGTGAGTGTTTTAGCTTCATTCCAAAACAGTTGCCGTCTCTCCCACCCCCTCTTCCTCCCTCTCAGCTTAAATGATGTCACATCTCCCCGGCTCCCTGGCAGACTTTAGAAACCACAAGGGGACCTTTCCTAGTACCTTTTTTTTTTTTTTTTTTTGGCCATGCCGCGCAGCTTGTAGGATCTCAGTTCCCCGACCAGGGATTGAACCTGGGCCATGGCAATGAAAGCCACTAGGCCACCAGGGAACTCCCCTGGTACCTTTCTGAGAGATCAAGTGTATGAAGAAAATCTCAGAATCTACAGATCTTTTCCAGAAGACCCTTACCCAGTTAAGATCTCTTGGATTGATAATCTCTTGATGACATTGTGAAATGGCACAATAATAACAGCAATAACAACAACTAAAACATTTATTGAATACCCAAGTATCAGGCACAGCGCTGAGTACTTTTCGAAGATTCTATTCTCACTGCCACTCTGTTAGGTAGATGCTTATAGGCTTATTTTGAGATCACAGTAACTTATAGCCAGCTAGTATTTTAACTTATGTGTTCCCTCCCTCCTTCTCGCAAATGTTTATGAAGTATGTGTAACAGGGAAGAGCCATGTCTGACTACATGTTCCGTCTGTTTCTTTCGCTTTAACCTTTGCTTCCTGTTGCTTTTGTTCACTAAAAGGATACTGTCTATACATAATGGCCTGCCTGGGGGAACCCCGCCCCTCTGCCTGAATATTAAACTGAAGTGCCTTTGTTCAGGGAAACATCCGGACCCTGTGCACCTGTGATTGGCTGCAAGAAAAGCACATCCCCTCCCCGAGGCTGGCCATTCCAGGGGATATTTGCAAACCTTATGGCCTTTTTACTTTACTTCCTCATCTCCTCCCCTTCTCTGTGCTATAAAAGAAACTGGCATCCAAACCCCGTAAGATGGTTATTTAGAGACGTTAGTCTGCCATCTTCTCCGTCTGCTGGCTTTCTGAATAAAGTCGTCTTCCCTGCCTCAACAGCTCGTCTCCGATTTATTGGCCTGTCGTGCGGCAAGCAGAGGGAGCTGGGACTCGGTAACACATCTACTGTACCTAAGGTACAGTATGTACAACTTGTTACAGACTTTTGAGGAGCTTTTAGCCTTAAGTAGGGAAGAATTAAAACAACAACTAACATTTATTGAGTTCTTACCATGTCTCAAACACTGAGCTTTTCAATCTTTAGCTACTTAACGCTTTTGACAATCCTCTGATATGGATATAGGTTCTGTCTTCTGCCCCATATTCCTCAAACAGGGAAACGAGCATATACGAGGTTAAATGAGATGACCCCTCCAGATCGCATGTTTTCTAAGTGGTAGAGTTCAGATTTAAGCCCTGGAAGCCTGTCTTTGGATCTCTAAATCCTGCATACCTAAGCACGTGCCATGCAGGCCTAGTTTACATTTTAAATGTACACACACACACACACACACACACACACACAGACACACACACACACACTCGTCAGCTTCTACAGTCAGAGAGTCGCAGTCATCTTTGTCCTCAGTGCCCTACTGCAGAGATTCAGGGGCTACTGGTGTTGATTTTGTTCTCCAAGGAACATTTGCAACGTCTGGAGACATTTTTGGATGTCACAGCTGGGGAAGAGGGGTGCTACTGGCTGCTAAATATCCTACAGTTCCCAGGACAGGCCCCACAGCAGAGAATTACCAGCCCCAAATGTCAGTAGCAGTGAGGCTGAGAAACCCTGCCATAATATAAAGCTTAATACAGTGTAGGTGCCCAATATATATTCTGTTGTGTGAATGTGAGCTTCAAATCACATACCAAGAACCTCCACCAAAGAGCAATTCCTAAAAGATAAACTTCCACTTATCTTTCAAAACCCAGCTCAAGCATCATGTCTTCCTGGAAGCCCCTCTGACACCCTCAGGCAGCTTTTCTTTCTTTTTTTTTAAAATTCTAGTAAAATATTGGCTGATTTTACTGACTTTCCCTTTCGCCACTTGGCTATTCAGCCCTGCTCAGTGAATTCTGATGTTAGCCTAAGAATGACACAATCGGGCCAAAATATGTTTCTTAAAAAGTTATAGGATACATTTCAATATCTGTGGATTTTCCATGGCTCTGTAGGTAGCAGGATGGGATTTAAATTGTAAGTTTCTGACCATAAGCAGTTATCCAGCTCTTAATGAAATGCAGACCCTCTATCCAGTTGCTGAATCTCACGAAGTGGTTTCTGCTTTCTTTAGTTCTCGGTAGGGCATTTTAAAATTTTTTTAAAAGTCAGGTTTATTGAGGTAAAATTTACACACAGCAAAATTCACCCTTTTAAAGTACATAGTTGTATTCATTTGGACAAATGTACGCAGTGGTGCAACCGTAGCAAAACCAAACCAAACACACACAGTTAACAGTGAACCTTTTATTTTTTCGCGTGTATTTTAATTTTTTGCAAGAAGCATGTATTAACTAGTATTTTCTGTCTGATCTATTGAGGTATAATTTACAGACAATAAAATTTATCCTTTGCAGTTCTAAGAGTTTTGACGAATGTTTGGGATCATGTAGTCACCCACAGTCATGATAAAGAAAATTTCCATCACCTCTAAAAATCCCCTTGTGTCCATTTACAGTCAACCCTCTGCCCTCCCCACACCACCAGCGCTGGCATCTCCTGGTGTGATTTCTGTCCCTGTACTTTTGCTTTTTCCAGAATATCTTATAAATGAAATCCTATAGTAGTAAGCGGCATTTTGTGTCTGGCTTCTTTGATGTAGCCTGATACTTTTGAGATTCATCCGTGTTGTTCAAGGTATCAGTAGTTTCTTTTATTGTGTTTTGTTCCATTGTATGGGAGGACCACAGCGCTTTATCCATTCACCAGTTGTTGGGTATTTGGGCTTCTGACAGTTTTTGGAAGTTGCGAGTAAAGCTGTGGTAAGTATTACATGCAGGGTTTCAGGTGGACGTAAACGTTCATTTTTCCTGAGTAAATGCTAGTAGTAGGATTGCTGGGTCATGTGGTAAGTGCGTGTTTGACCTTGTAAGAAACTTCAGAACTGTTTTCCAAAGTGCTTGTGCTATTTCATTTTGTCTTCCCACTAGCAATGCATGACAGTGCCACCTGAAATTGTCAATTTTTTAAAGCCGTTTTACTAAGTGAGCTGTGGTATGGCAACACTGCCAGCACATCTGGCCCAGGTTTCAAGAGATCGACTTTCCTAGGCTGGTAGGAGGCGGTTTGTAGAAGGTCCCAATCTCAGAGTCCAGGCTGGAGGATTTAACCAGAGAGGTGACAGTTGCCAGTATCTCAGGTGGGAATTAAGGGATGGAGGTGTGAGGTTAATTGCAAAGTGTTCAAAGATGTCAAAGCAGGAGAGCAGAGGAGGTGGAAGAATTGTGAGGATCACAGCTGATTTTGTTTTGGGGAAGAACGGAGGCTCTGGCGTGGTCGAGGAAGATTAAGCTGTGGGTGACAGGGGTGTGTTGGAGGGAAACCCAGAGAATCCAATCCGCTCAAGGTGACCCTTTCTTTTGTCCTTTTACGATTAAAGCACAATAGTACATACTTGCGGTTAAAACCGTCAACAGAAAAGGGGAGTAGAAATTACAACATAGAAGTCCTCCAAACTTCCCCGATGCCCCAAGGAGAGTTAATAAGATCTTCTTTGTTTGATTCCACAGAGTTTTCTGGGCGCATACAACTATCTGTCATATGTGTCCAAAGATCAGGCATTTTTTTGTTGTCGTTCCCATCACCCCAGGGAGTCATGTTACTTCAAGTCCTTCCAAAGTCTCTCATATTTCAGAGAGCTCATTCCCTTGTTTTATTCTGAGTAACAGAGAGCTCTTTGTTGTTCACCTTGGTTGCAGATAAAGATCACCTGGGAATCTTGTTCTGTTTTTCAATGACAGAGGCTCAGGCCCCACCCCCAGAGAATTTGATTCGGTCTGATGGGTCTGAGGCGTGGCCTGGACATTGGAGTGTGGCCCACGTGATTCTATTGTGAAGCCCAAGTCAAGTACAAGTGGTTTTCAAGCCTGGTTGTATCAAAAGCACTTGATTTTCTTTATCTATGGCTGACTAGGCCCCAGTCTCACGGAGTCTGATTGATCATTTGGGGGTGGAGGCAAAGAAGTGGTATTTTGTCAGTGTTCCCCAGGTGCAGCTAAGGTAGAGCCTCCCTGCTGTCTGAGATGTTTGCAATCAGTGCTAGTGGGGTGTGCCTGGAGACGGCACCCGTCATCATAGGTATAAAAGGAGGCAAAGACATGGACGCAGGCTTGGTCATTATTCTCAGTACGAGCTCACAATTGTAATTAGTGGCCGCTGTAAACAAGCCACTTAACGATCGCTTTAATAGGCTGTGGTGCTCGTGCAGGATGAAAGAGAAACGTGACCTCACTAACGGTGTGTGATTGGTCACTTAGGGCTCCAGATCCCACCTCGAGGAATAGCATCCCTCATTTGGATAAAAGTGAAGATCTTCTGCTCTGGGTCACTACGTTCAAGCAGTGCTTCTCAAACTTGAATGTGCACAGAAAGCATCTGGGGATTTTATAAAAATGATGTTTCTGATTCAGTGGGTCTGGGGTGGGGCCTGAGAGTCTGCATTTCTAAGAAGCTTCTGGGGGATTCCAAAATGGGTCCTGGGATGACGCTTTGAGTAGCAAGGTGTCAGATCACCCAAAATATGACTCTGATGTGAGAAGAGTTTGAGTTGTTTTGTGTGATCAGAGAGTGGAAACTATTTCAAGTTGACTTTATTATTTTATATAGATGATTTCAAATGGATACCTAGCTAACGTAATAAATGAATAGATATTGGATCGTTCAACTAGATACTAAGTTTATGTTCTGGCCCCAAAGCTTTTTTACTTAATTTTTAACTCTTTTCACTAAGAATAGTTTTGCATTATTTGGGAGGGGGTGCTACTGTGATGTCCTGGCACATTGCGTATCTCCTTCGGGGATTAGCGTCCGTAGACCTAGATGATGCTCTGTAAGTACTGAACAGATGGCAGAAGGAGTAAGAAGTCAGTGACTGAGAAAAGTCTGGGCTGCTTAGTAGCTGCCTCCATCTGAAAAAATGGGGATAGTATGAATACTTGCCTCAGAAGATTGTTGTGCAGATAAAATGAGGAAATGTGTGTGCAAAGCACATAGCACAATGCCTGCTTCATAAAAGGCCCTGGAGGTTTGCTGCTTTCATTATTATGTTGTCAATCATTCAGGAGGGTGTGGGCTGTTTAGAATCATGGTTGGTCACTTTTAGAACAAAATGGTTAAAAAATGTTTTTCTTCATTAAAAGCTATGTATTTATAATTTTGCATAAATCCATACATGTGAACATTTCACATATACCTTTTAATGTTAGTTTAGCCTTTTTCTGTCCCTTTGCTCTTTGGGTCCTTCATCCTCAGATATCAGCCCTGCCCGCATTCCTAGTTGACCCCGGTTAATAATCTAATTTGTATGTTTTTTTTGTAAACAGCTTTATTGAAGTATAATTTATATACAATAAACTTGTACATATTTAAAGTGTAAAATTTGATACATCCTGTAAATCCATCACCAAAATGAAAATAATGAACTAATTCGTCACTCCCGAAAATTTCCTCGTGCTTGTTTGTGATCAATACCTATTATCTCTTCTTGCATCCCTTGCAGGCCCCCCAAAACTACTCTTCTGCTTTGTGTCACTATCCAGTAGTTTGTACTTTCTATAACTTTATAAAATTTGATTCATACAATCATATATATATATATATATATATATATATTTTTTTTTTTTTTTTTTTTTTTTTTTTTGGTCTGGCTTCTTTCACTTAGTATAATTACTTTGAGATCCACCCATGATGTGGTCATTGATTTGAGACCTACCTTCTTTTCAAATATAGGCAATTAGTGCTATAAATTTTCCTCCAAGTATTGCTTTAACAGCATCTCACAAATATTTTTGTTGTGTTTTCATTTTCATTCAGTTCAAAGTACTTTCTGATTTCCCTTTTGATTTTTGTCTCTGGTCTTTGGGTTATATTGGGGTATATTATTAAATTTCAAAATATTTGTGGATTTTTCTTACTGATTTTCTGTTGACTTATTCTATCAATTATTAAGAGAAGGGTATTAATATCTTTGACCATATTGTGGATTTCTATTTCTTCTTGCAGTTCTATCAGTTGTTGCTTCATGTATTTAGAAATTCTGTTACTAAGTATATAAATGTTTAGGATTTTATGACCTATTGATAAATTGACCCCTTTATCATTTTTTTGAATTTTATTTATTTTTTATACAGCAGGTTCTTATTAGTTATCCATTTTATACATATTAGTATGTACATGTCAATCCCAGTCTCCCAATTCATCCCACCACCACCACCCCCCTGCCACTTTCCCCCCTTGGTGTCCATACGTTTGTTCTCTACATCTGTGTCTCAATTTCTGCCCTGTGAACCGGTTCATCTGTACCATTTTGATAGGTTCCACATATATGCGTTAATATACGATATTTGTTTTTCTCTTTCTGACTTACTTCACTCTGTATGACAGTCTCTAGATTCATCCATGTCTCTACAAATGAGCCAATTTCGTTCCTTTTTATGGCTGAGTAATATTCCATTATATATATGTACCACATCTTCTTTATCCATTTGTCTGTCGATGGGCATTTAGGTTGCTTCCATGACCTGGCTATTGTAAATAGTGCCACAGTGAACATTGGTGTGCATGTGTCTTTTTGAATTATGGTTTTCTCTGGGTATATGCCCAATAGTGGGATTGCTGGGTCATATGCTAATTCTATTTTTAGTTTTTTTTTTTTAATTTTTATTTATTTATTTATTTATTTATTTATGGCTGCGTTGGGTCTTTGTTTCTGTGTGAGGGCTTTCTCTTGTTGCGGCAAGTGGGGGCCACTCTTCATCGTGGTGCGCGGGCCTCTCACTATCGCGGCCTCTCGTTGCGGAGCACAGGCTCCAGACACGCAGGCTCAGTAATTGTGGCTCACGGGCCTAGTTGCTCCGCGGCATGTGGGATCTTCCCAGACCAGGGCTCGAACCCGTGTCCCCTGCATTGGCAGGCAGATTCTCAACCACTGTGCCACCAGGGAAGCCCTATTTTTAGTTTTTTAAGGAACCCCCATACTGTTCTCCATAGTGGCTGTATCAGTTTACATTCCCACCGACAGTGCAAGAGGGTTCACTTTTCTCCATACCCTCTCCAGCATTTGTTGTTTGTAGATTTTCTGATGATGCCCATTCTAACTGGTGTGAGGTGGTACCTCATTGTAGTTTTGATGTGCATTTCTCTAATAATTAGTTGAGCAGCTTTTCATGTGCTTCTTGGCCATCTGTATGTCTTTTTTGAAGAAATGTCTATTTAGGTCTTCTGCCCATTTTTTGATTGGGTTGTTTGTTTTTTTAATATTGAGCTGCATGAGCTGTTTATGTATTTTGGAGATTAATCCTTTGTCCGTTGATTTGTTTGCAAATATTTTCTCCCATTCTGAGGATTGTCTTTTCGTCTTGTTTGTAGTTTCCTTTGCTTTGCAAAAGCTTTTAAATTTCATTAGGTCCC
Organism: Balaenoptera physalus; assembly: GCF_965194825.1. Classification (NCBI taxonomy): domain Eukaryota; kingdom Metazoa; phylum Chordata; class Mammalia; order Artiodactyla; family Balaenopteridae; genus Balaenoptera; species Balaenoptera physalus. Next base: position 8,076,469 of record NC_138898.1, on the reverse strand, counting down.
ATTTGTTTATTTTTGTTTTTATTTCCATTACTCTAGGAGGTGGATCAAAAAAGATCTTGCTGTGATTTATGTCAGAGTGTTCTTCCTATGTTTTCCTCTAAGAGTTTTATAGTGTCCGGTCTTACATTTAGGTCTCTAATCCATTTTGAGTTTATTTTTGTGTATGGTGTTAGGGAGTGTTCTAATTTCATTCTCTTACATGTAGCTGTCCAGTTTTCCCAGCACCACTTATTGAAGAGGCTGTCTTTTCTCCACTGTATAGCCATTGGATATCCTATATCCAACTAGAGAAAGCCCATGTGCAGCAACAAAGACCCAACGCAGCCAAATAAATAAATAAATAACTTAATTAATTAATTAAATAAATTAAAAAAAAAATCCAACAACCCTATTCCATAGAAAATAAAAAATGCCAGATAAATCACTAGATTTTTCTTTTTAGAGACATTGCCTTAATTATCTGGATGTAGTAATTATGTCAGTTGGGAACCTGATTCAGGCTGTTGGCTTTTCCATAAATGTTCAATGATAATGGGGAAAATAACAACATTTTCAATTTCCTTCTGGAGCACAGAGGTTTTAAGAGTCTTAGGAAAGTGACAGCTTTCCATTTCTATAACATCTGAAATACAGCCCCCCAAAAACTGAGCTCAGAGGTTTGGCCTCAAGGTTAGATGTTTGGATTGGCAACACATAAGTTATGGCTCAGACTTAAGCCCCCCCGAATCCCAGCTGTCTTCTCTTCTCCTTACATTTCCCCTGGGACAACTCCTGTGCTTGGTAGATGAGGAATAAACAACATGCTTCTCTCCCACTCACAATGAGTAGATAGAAATTTCTCCTCTTTTTCCTTCTTTCCAAGGTGTCATATTGTTTCAAGTTTTATTGATAACACTTATTTTCCCTTCCTTGAAATAGTTGAGCATTGGACAGTTCATGCAAATAATACATCTACCTAACTTTACACATTTCTGGCCAGAAATAATAAAGCTGGCCAATAATAATAACAACATTAGAATTGAACATATTTGCTCAGAGGGGCACTCGGTAGGGAAATTTGGCAATTATAGTCAGCAAACGGCCATTTGCCAACAGAATATCTTTCTTAAAAGCTCCACAAAAATAATTTTGGGGAAAATAAAAAGGCATAATCTGTGAAATGCTGAATGCAAACTATACCACATGACCTAATTAAGTGGACTGCTATGGAGGCTATTTCCAAAATAGTCAATAAAATGAGCCTCATTATAGCAGTTTGGGGAAAGGGAGCCTGTTTTTATTTTTGTGTTTTTGGTTTTTTTTTTAACATCTTTATTGGAGTATAATTGCTTTACAATGGTGTGTTAGTTTCTGCTTTATAACAAAGTGAATCAGCTATACATATACATATATCCCCATATCTCTTCCCTCTTGAGTCTCCCTCCCACCCTCCCTATCCCACCCCTCTAGGTGGTCACAAAGCACCGAGCTGATCTCCCTGTGCTATGCAGCTGCTTCCCACTAGCTATCTATTTTACATTTGATAGTGTATATATGTCAGTGCTACTCTCTCACCCTGTCCCAGCTTACCCTTCCCCCTCCCCATGTCCTCAAGTCCATTCTCTAGTAGGTCTGCATCTTTATTCCAGTCATGCCCCTAGGTTCTTCGTGACCTTTTTTTTTTTTTTTAGATTCCATATATATGTGTTAGCACACGGTATTTGTTTTTCTCTTTCTGACTAACTTCACTCTGTATGACAGACTCTAGGTCCATCCACCTCACTACAAATAACTCAATTTCGTTTCTTTTTATGGCTGAGTAATACTCCATTGTATATATGTGCCACATCTTCTTTATCCATTCATCTGTCGATGGACACTTAGGTTGCTTCCATGTCCTGGCTATTGTAAACAGAGCTGCAATGAACATTGTGGTACATGACTCTTTGAATTATGGTTTACTCGGGGTATATGCCCAGTAGTGGGATTGCTGGGTCGTATGGTAGTTCTATTTTTAGTTTTTTAAGGACCCTCCATACTGTTCTCCATAGTGGCTGTATCAGTTTACATTCCCACCAACAGTGCAAGAGGGTTCCCTTTTTCTAAGGGAGCCTGGTTTTGGAGGTGCAAATTCCGAGAGGTATAATATTAAAAGAAGATCAATTTAACAGCAAAAGAGGTTACTGTGAAGAGCAGATAAATGAAGTGTAAGCACATTTCGTGTTAAAGATAAATTTTTTCCACAGCTACAATATCTGGTACTGCAGAACATGAGCTTTTTTTTCACGGCGAAGACACTATGTTTAGATTGCATGTTACCCAGCTAATAGCCTTGATGTGAGTCTTAATAATACTGAAGACTTGCTATTCAGCAGCCTAAGGGTTTCAAAGTGCACCTCTGACCCCATCACTGGACTGAGGAGTGTGGCAGTGCTTTTTCAGCCTTGTTAATGAACGAAGCAGTTGATTGCTCTGTTGCTCCCATCTGTCTGTCCATCCATCCATCCATCCATCCACTCACCCGTCCATGTTTTCATTCATGTTAATTGAATTCCTGTTATGTCCCTGGTGCTGGAGACACAGCAGAGAATAAAATTTACAAGGTCCTGTTTACCTGGTGCTTACATTTTAGTGGAAGTTGGGATGGAGAGAGATAATGAACAAACAGATAATAAGCATATGCTATATAGGTAGGAATAAATGGCAAGAAGGAAGATAAAGCTTGCTAAAGGGATAAAGCTTGATGGAGGTGTGTGTGTGTATATGGGTGTGTGTGACATTTCAACAGAAACCAGAATGAAGTCAGGGAGAAAAGCTTGAGGTTACCTGGGGGAAGATCATTGGAAGTGGTGCAAAGGTCCTGAGGTATGAATGGGCTTGAGATGTCCAGGAATAACAAAGAGGCCAGTTTGACTAAAGCAGTTTTCAGGAAGAAAAGCCGTAAGAGTCTAGAGCAGAGAGATACCTTGCGTCAAGACCATGTACTCTGGGCCTTAAAGGAAATGGATTTTATTCCTAGAAGGATTGGAGGCCAGTAGAGGGTTTTGAGTTTTTAGTGGGTTGATCTGATTTATGTTTTAAAATACTCCATCTGGTACTTTTAGATATGATGGTAATATCCTATACCTTGATTGCTGTGGTAGTTGCATAACTGTACGTGTTTGTCAGACCTCATGGGAATGGACACCTGGAAATGGTAAATTTTACTGTATGTAAATCAGAGCTCAATAAGCCTGACTTTAAAAACGTTCCCTATAAATGCTGTGTAGATTATAAGAAGCCAGAGTGAAAGTAGGAAGACTAATTAGGAGGCTGCAGTAAAAATTCAGGTGAAATACAATGGTGCTTTGAACTAGGATGGTACCAGAGATTTTGGTGAGAAAAAAACGGGTTTTGGGTAAAGTTTTAAGATAGAGCTATTGGGATTTTGTGATAGATTATATATACATTCTCCTCTCATTCTTCACTCTTGCAAATTTCAGCAAATGCTACCACTATAAACCAGTAACTCAAGCCAGAATCTGGTAGCCCTCTTTGACACCACCCGCTTTCTTATTCCCCACCACTAAATTCTGCTGGCTCTTCTTCCAAAACATGGCTTGAATTCTTCCGTTTTTATCCATCCTAACTACCCAGTCCAAATCCCATCATTTCTTGCCAGAACAATGGCTATTGCCTACTGGCTTTTCTCTGTATTTGTATTCCTACTCCATTGAAATCCATTCTCTGTACAGCAGGCAAAATAGTCATTTTTTTTTTAAATTATTTATTTATTTATTTATTTATTTATTTATTTATTTATTTATTTATTTATTTATTTATTTATGGCTGTGTTGGGTCTTTGTTTGTGCGAGGGCTTTCTCCAGTTGCGGCGAGCGGGGGCCACTCCTCATCGCGGTGTGCGGGCCTCTCATTGTCGCGGCCTCTCCCGTTGTGGAGCACAGGCTCCAGACGCGCAGGCTCAGTAGTTGTGGCTCTTGGGCTCAGTTGCTCTGCGGCATGTGGGATCTTCCCAGACCAGGGCTCAAACCCGTGTCCCCTGCATTGGCAGGCAGACTCCCAACCACTGCGCCACCAGGGAAGCCCCAAAATAGTCATTTTGAAACTTATTTAACAAATGTTTATTCAGTACCTATTATTTTCCTGGCTGGTTTAGAACCAGGAGAGCTACCAGGAACAAAACAGATCAAAGTCTTTATATGAGCTATCTAAGTGGATTTATGAATCAAAATACCTAAACTCCTATTTTAACCTTTAAACAATGAACAAGTGGCTTGAAAATATCCTTGCCAAGAAACTATGAGAGGGTGTGGAGAAAAGGGAACCCTTCTACACTGTTGGTGGGAATGTAAATTGATACAACCACTATGGAAAACAGTATGGAGATTCCTTAAAAAACTAAAAATAGAGTTACCATATGATACAGCAATCCCACTACTGGGCATATATCTGGACAAAACTATAATTCAAAAAGATACATGCACTCCTATGTTCACAGCACTAGTTACAATAGCCAAGACATGGAAGCAACCTAAATGTCCATCGACGAATGGATAAAGAAGATGTGGTATATATATATGTATAATGGAATACTACTCAACCATAAAAAAGAATGAAATCATGCCATTTGCAGCAACATGGATGGACCTAGAGATTATCATAGTAGGTGAAGTAAACCAGATAGAGACCAAAGACAAACATCATATGATATCACTTATATGTGGAATCTAAAATATACAAATGAACTTATTTACAAACCAGAAACAGACTCACAGACATAGAAAACAAACTTATGGTTACCAAAGGAGAAAGGGGTGGGGGAGGGATAAATTAGGAGTTTGGGATTAGCAGATACACACTACTATATATAAAATAGGTAAACAACAAGGTCCTACTGTATAGCACAGGGAACTGTAGTCAATATCTTGTAATAACGTATGATGGAAAAGAATATGAAAAAGAATATATATACATATATGTTACTATATATATATGCCATATATATATATATCTCTGAATCACTTTGCTGTATACCAGAAACTAATGCAACATTGTAAATCAACTGTACTTCAATAAATAATTAAACACATAACTACATAAACAAATAAAAGTCCAATGCCAGAGGTGAAACTTGTTTCTGCAACTTGGTCAAGGTCTGTAAAGAGAAACACCCGTCTCTCCTTGCATGAGTTTACCTTGACCATCTGTGGAATTTATAATCTATGGCTTTTGGAGGAAAGGCAAAGTCTTGCAGTGGGAGGAAACTCATTAGGGGTTAGGGTTCATGGCTTAGGAGTCCATGACCTTGAGGCACATAAATCTGGAAAATGGCCTCAGTGAGCATCCAGTATGCTGACAAATACACACGACATTTATAATCCATGGAATCTCCTTCCCTGAATGGGAGACCAAGTCGTGCATCTTCCCCTGTATTCTCCAGAGTTGCAGGAAGAGTGTTCGCAGTTCATCAGTTCATTTACACGTCCTCCTTCTTTCCAGCTTCCTCATTCAACCTGGCAGTCTCAGCTACTAATGTCATCCAAGCTGATTTTCAGAGCAGGGTTGAAAGAATTGGTATATAGTGGATGGGCATCTTGATCTTGGCCAGTGTGCTTCTAAACAGGAAGTAGTGCCCATCCATTTGGGGTGTCAAGAGTTTCATCTCTCAAGAGCAGCCCTTTTTGCCATAGTGTATAGCTCTGCTGACAGCTGCAGGGGGCTGAATTAGGTTGTGTGTTCTGCAGATATCAGAGAAGGAAACAGAAAGAAACACAATTATATTCTATCCTATAACTTTTGCCTGCCTTGAAGAGATTTAGCTGCTCGTTCCCAAGATTGGATATTTGATACAGTAACTTTTCAGGTTAGCCAATGATGTCTTCTTCTTTTTTTTTTTTTTCCTTTTATTTTCTGCAAAAGTCTCTCATTTCTGTCAAGACCTCTGAAAAGTCTGGGATTTTATTCTGCTTGCAAGCTGACAGCTTAGCCGCAGCAACTTCTTAGACGCTGGCAGAAAACACGAGACTGCTGGGTCAGAGACAGAGGATGTTTATTACAGCATAGCAGGCGGCATGAGCACCGTGTTCGTATCAAGTTCCCTTTCCCCAGGTTCTACAGGAGCGATAGGAAGCAGGCCAAGTAGATGATGTACTCTGGGGGTGGGGTGGGTTACATCGCAGCTGAGGAGCCCTGAGCTTAGGAAACCTCAATCTTTTTTTTTTTTTTAATTTATTTTTATTTATTTATTTTATTTATTGTTGGCTGTGTTGGGTCTTCGTTGCTGCACGCGGGCTTTCTTTAGTTGCGGTGAGCGGGGGCCACTCCTCGCTGCAGTGCGTGGGCTTCTCATTGTGGTGGCTTTTCTTGTTGCAGAGCAGGGGCTTTAGGCGCGGGCTTCAGTAGTTGTGGCGCGTGGGCTCAGTAGTTGTGGCTCACGGGTTCTAGAGCGCAGGGCTTAGCTGCTCCGTGGCATGTGGGATCTTCCTGGACGAGGGCTCAAACTCATGTCGCCTGCATTGGCAGGCTGATTCTTAACCACTGCGCCACCAGGGAAGTCCAGGAAGCCCCATTCTTTTATAAGGGGGCTGCTAGCAAACCTTTGCCTGGAGGGAGAAATTGTCTTTATTATACTGGTGAGGAAATAAATCTGCCCTCTGCCCCCAAGGCATCTACAGTCTCTATCTTCTAAGCCCTTTTGCTTTACAAATATCCTTGAAAAGATAGTCTGAAACAAAAGCTTCTCACATGCCAGAAAGTGAGAAACCCAACAGTCACAGGAAATAATTCAGCAAGACCTGTTTACTAATATTACAGTGCATGCCTCCATTTCAGATGTGAAATACTGAGTTATTTTTGAATAAAAACAAATGTAAAAACATCTTCGGCTCAAATGTTAAAACAAACAAACAGTAGCATGAAATTTGCCTAAAGAGTACAATCTGGGATAACATCGTGTCATATTTACGTCCCTTCAATTAAAGTGCCAATTAAAATATGATTTATTTCAAGTAAATGTCCTATTTGTTTTTAATTACAGTACACTCTGTCAGTCATTGTATTTATATTGGAAACAAAATCATTAAAAGATTATTTGTCTTATACATTGTTAAATAAGGCAAGGCCCCAACCCACAATTTCCTTTAATTTGAGAGGAGCTGGGAGAAAAGAAAATAATGGGATAGCTTATCTTCTGGAAAGTGGGGGTTCATCTACCATATGGCTATTTGAATTGCTCTCTCATTTTTGTGAACTGCAGCTTCATTTTTACAAAAGAAAAAGAAACATTTCATGAAGAGATTAACAAATGGCCCCACTTCACTATCTTTCCACTTAAGACTTATCTCCACGCCTTTTTCTGTATTGGATATTGTGATTATATGATTCTTTCAGGCTGATCAGTGTAGCATGTAAGCAGCGCCAATTCTCTCAAATATCTCAAATATCTCTTGAACTTTATTCATTCTCCTTTTCTTTTTCTTTTAAAAATTTCTTTCTTTTAACTGCTCTAAATTAATCTCAGTAATCGTTTTTATGTGAAGGTCTTATCACACCTATTGACACAATCACCTTTCCAAAATTCAGATTTCCCAAACTTAGGCAACTTAATGAGCCTCAGGCTTATTTTACCAGCATCTTGTATTTCTTTGAAGGATTAATGGATAACTTCATGTCATCCTTTGAGGCACTGACCAAAGAGTTGTGTTATTTTTTTTCCCCCCTGTCCTAAAAACCATCCACAAAGATTCTTCTAGCAGTTTTTGTCTCCGTGATATTTTATTTCTCTCTTTGTAGAGTTTAGAGAAAAGAGAGAAAAAAAACTTTGGAAAGATATGTTGTGATCTTCAGTGTATATTTGAGATGTTGTGTGACAACACAACAGCTTACATGGCACCTGACAATAATATTTGTTAGACTTACATCTACTCTGAATTTAATACGTAACTACAGGACCCCAAGGGGAGCAAACCACCAACAAGATGTCTGGCAAAATCCCAAACTCAGGGCTCCTGGTCTTGTCAAAATGTATCATTTAAATAAAGAGCTTGGAGGGTGCCCTCCCCATGCCTCAGTTTTGCTTCTGTATCTTTTTGTTCACTGACAATGTAATTGAGAATCCCAAGTTATAGTAAGCCTGAGAACCAACCATATCTGTCCACTGGAGACCGAATAATTGCTAAAATGATGATCATCATCATTAGGCTCCTATTGTACAGAAAAGTAACAGGCAATATTTCTGCTATTTTGCCACACTTCTAATTACTTTCTTGAGATGGTTCTCTCTCTCTCTGTCTCTCTCTCAAAAGAAGAGGTTGAAGATTTCAGATTCACTTTCTTCAGGACTTTTAAAGAGTAATTACTGTTTTGTAGGTAGGTTCATTTTGTGCCATACTTTAGATTCCACCTGTAAGTGGTATCATATGGTATTTGTCTTTCTCTTCCTGACTTACCTCACTGAGTATGATCATCTCCAGTTGTATCCATGTTGCTGCAAATGGCATCATTTCATTCTTTTTTATGGCTTAGTAGTCTTCCGTCGTCTATACGTACCACATCTTCTTTATCCATTCATCTGTCGATGGACATTTAGGTTGTTGTACAGCAGAGGCTGGCACAACATTGTAAATCAACTGTGCTTTAATAAAAAAATAAAATTAAAGAAAAGAGCAATTACTTTGATTTTTTAAAAGGTGTTACTTCTTGTTTTCTTCCATTATTGGGCAGTTATTGGGTGGAGAGCTGTAAAATGGCGACTCACAAGGGTAATGGGGGACTAGATGAGCAGTTCCCTGGTGGCAGTGGTCACATCATCTTGCCTACACTCAGGTGGTGATATTGTGTTCATGTCTGTGCATCCTGTCTTCCTGTGTAGGTGGGCAACCTCGTAGGAAGAAATAGACCCAAAACAGCACCCCCCCTCCCTTGGAGCCCCACCAGTTTAGGGTGGCTGATAGGACCAGTGCCACAGCCACATCTTGGCACATAAGCTGGATGTAAAAACACCACCACCAAAAAAAGACAGTTCTGCTGCTGCGAGAGTCATTTGCCTGATTGATCTAATTTACCTTGAAGGTTAATGTATTCTAAACTAACTCAGAGATTAATAACCACTTAAAGATATAAGAAAGACATTTCGCTCTCTGTGAGCACTGTGTCATAACCTCGTTTATTGCCTCTTCAATGACTTTGGGAGTTATTTGATGAGATTTAAAGGGAAATTTGATTGTAGGTTATGGAGAGTGACAGGCACGATGCATAGAGGGCTCTGGAACTTATACTTGTTAATAATAAAAAACAAGCTTGTAATTGATTTTCAGTAATGGGATCTTCAGAAGCAAATATTTATTTTCAAGGTGGAAATCATTTTTATCTGTTGAATGAGATAATTGAATATGCCATTTTGCTAAAAGGGAAAGATTGCTTCTAGGATAAAAAGTGACACATGTGTTTTTATTTCACCTCATTTCATTTTATTTAATCACGGCAAGCAGCCAATTGCTGAGAGATCCCTGCACGTGGGCATCATAAATAGAAGTTCATAAAGAGTGTTGTCTCTCCTTGTTTTCCATCAGTTGAAACATAGTATTTACTAATCTAATGTGGTTAACATCATTTGGGTGCCCTTAAAGATGAGGCATCCAGCCCAACAAATGGCAAGATCATCCCCAACAAACCTTTCTCCTCTCCTTGTGATATTTACCCCTCAACTTTTATTTACCTTTTATTTTTTGTTGTTGTTCTCCTTTTCCATTTAACTCTACTTGCAATTCCCAAGTTCAAAGTGAACATTGACATGTAGTCGGGGAGATTGCACTAGAGAGGGAAGAAGTGGAGGGGGGGGGAAGTGCTGTTAGGATTTATAGTTATTGGAGTGGCGTGGAATGAAAATTAGTATTTCCCTCACCTCTGCTTTAAGCTGGGATCTGTAGCTATTTGAAGAGAACAGAGTTGAATTTAGGCTTTTGGACAAATCCTCCCCCTGCTCCCCCTCCTCCCCCTCCTCCCCCTCCTCCCCCTCCTCCCCCTCCCCAGTTCACTATACATGAGAAATTTCTAGGCATCTTCTCTTTTATTACTTACATCACTTCCACAAGGAAGGTGACTTTATTATGTCCCATTTTACGGAGAGGGAAGCTGACTTCTCCTGTTTCCCTGCAACTGTGTCTAAGGTCCAGAGTGAGAACAAGAGTTGCCATATACCATCCTATTCTTTCCTCAACCTGAACAAGTGAGTTCTTCAAGGGAATCATGAAAGGTACGGTTGCACCTAAGAGGAGTTCCTTGTTTTATTTCCTGTTTGGATGCTGCTCAGGCAGTAAACTTTTGGTTTTGTGTCTCTACCTGAGGAGGGTCATGAAGGGTTTGGAAGAAACTCGTGGACTGAGCCTGGGGTGGTCTTTTACGTCCAGTGTGTGATGCTGCAGAGATGTGGGAGGTTTCTCTTAAGTCTCTTAAGCAGTAAGGAAGCCCAGTTGGCTCTTTCTCACTGCTGTGTCTCCCTGAGGGCTGCCAACTGGACAAAGAAGCTACGGGAAGTGGTAGGTAGACTGGGTGGCATGGGAAGACCCCACAGAACCCTGCGGAACTCCCTGTGAGCCACGGAAGGCGGCATCTAGGTGCTGCCAGCTGGAAGGCACTGACGGCCAGTAAAGGACGTCAGAGAGGCAGCAACCACCACTGAGGAGGGGATGGAGGCTGCGGTTCAGTAATGAGAGGCTTCCCTTCTTCCTAGTCCTTGTTCCAGCCCCGACACCAGAGTGTGATGGCGATGAGAGAAGATGGGAGAGGCGTGCAAGGCGGTGCGCAAGCCCTTCTCCCACCCCAGGCGCCTCTAGCCACAAGTCTAGCGCGCACTAGGAGAGGTGAACTTGGAATTGATGTGAGATTGAGGTTTCAAGTGGTACTGGACAAAGTCTTAGCAGCCAAAGTGACCAAGACTTTTTGAATCTGCACAAAACTGTTAAGCGATTTAGAAAGAGAGTTTCAACTACTCAGAGAAAAGGAGTGATTGTGGGGGAAAGATAGTTTCCTGTTTATACCCACCTTAAAGAGTTGACTCCACCATAAATTGTAAAATGCTATATATATGTAAAGATCAGTTACCTCTCAGCAGTGGTAATATCATTTATTGGCTGTCACCTGTTGCTTTGATACAATGCACAAAATAACATATATGCAAAATATATTTGAATTCTGAAGCATGATAATAAAATGGACAACCTCGACCTTAACCACCCAATATAAGAGGTAAAGCACCACCTTTATCATTAGAGCCTTTGTGTGTCCCTCTTTGATCTCTTCTCCTCTGCTTAATTTATTTACCATTCTGAATTTTTTGCTTATTATTCTCTTGATTTAGAAAAAAAAATGTAGTTTTCCTATTCTAGGTTGATGATGGCAAGGGACTCCAGTTGACATCTCTGTGTGTGGAAGGCAAGGCTCCCTTGCTGGAATGTAAGCTACATTCCATCTAGAACATAAGATGTTATCTGCCTGATTCACTCTCTCCAGTGTCTAACTTGTTGCCTGGCACAGAGTTGGTGCCCCCCAAATATTTGATGCATATCCAGATGTGGGATGCCAAGGATTATGATGAGGCCTGTGACACTGATTGCCTCTGTGCAACATACGCTCTAGGCCAGGCTCTGTCTGTCTGTCTTTTTCTCTTTTTTCTAATCCTCACAAATACCCTGTAAAGTAGTTTGTATGAATACCGTTTTACATATGAAGAAATGAAATCGCAGGGAGGTGTAGTCATTTAATAAAGCTACACTCAGCTAGTGAATGGCTGGACCAGAATGGAAGCCAGCTGTTTCAGGTGGCAAAGCTTGCTCTCTTTCCATGATGCTGACTCGAACTGATCTCCTACTTCTCGGTGTCTCTCATAGGATCAGGTCTAGGGCTTGTTATATAATTGAGTTGTAGAGACTTCCAAGTGGTCTGATGATTGACACAAGTGTGACATATGATTCCCCGGCACTACCTTCCTTGTGAATTCAAGGTTTTCTATTGCTATCTTTGCACTGACATAAATTCTGTCTTTGACTGGTAACTACTAAGAAATGATTTAAAGGAAAAGTTGCCTCAGGAGGTCCAAACTGGTTATTTATCTGCAGCCTTTGTTGCATAAACATCGTATGTACAATGGGAGTTGTGCTAAGAAATGATTTATCTCCACAAGTTATTGATTCTCTCATGAGTCAGGAATGGTGCAGCTGAGCAGAGCAATGCGTGATTTATGGAGAGGTATCGATAAAGAATAGAAATAAGATGTCTCCATAGTTGGACCCATTTTGTGTTTCCTCTTGCTGCATTGAACCCAGATGCATTTCACAATTAAATCAGTCACCTAATGTGGGTACCATGCCCCAGCCAACTGTTTAGAAAGGCAGGTTTAATTGTCAACAAGAATAATTTATCATTGATAAGATCCTTTAAATTGTACTTGTCACCCAAAAAGTGTTCTTTACAGATGCTACAAGGTTTCATATCTCTTCTTTCACAATGAATTATGAGCTCAATTTCTTTTAAGCTTGAGCCTTTTTAATTTGAAATTCTTGTTGCAGGACTTGTATCATCTCCAGGATATTCTAATATCTTGCTTCATCTCCTTGAATCTTTGCTGATTTTATGTATATGTATAATTAATATATTATTAATATATAATATATAGCAGTGTATCATATTAGTATATTAAACAAGTGTTATAAATTATATATTATTAAATATATAATTTATATTTATGTATATATGTATGTATTAATTGTGGAAATTTTATTTTGCCACTGCTTTTATTTTAACCGTTGGTTGGCTAAAAGGCTCTGTTGGGGTAAATTACTTAAGGAAAAAGCAGTCGCATCCCATGGAAACTAGATACATTTCTTTTAAGGAGGTATGTTACAGTGGTTTTGGAGTTCCAGTGCCAACATTTATTTGCCATGTGACATTGGCAAATAAGCTTCACATCTTTAAGTCTCAGTTTGCTTAACTTTAAAGTGAAATAATTGTTCTCTGTGGAAGGTTTCTGTGGTCACGTTCGCTAGAGCTAATACATGACTTGTTCAGTGTTTAGCCAGTAGTGAGCCGTCAAAATGACAGCTGCCGCCGTCCGTCCTTGGTTTGGACTGTGATCCTAGGCTACACCCTGAGTGTGTCAACTTTGTTGAAAACATGTGCTTAGTTCACTATGAAAGTTCACCTTTGTGTTATAAGTCAGTTACTGAAAAAGATAGTGTGTAAGAGACCAATAATAATCCTACGGTACAAATTCTTTGGCCAAGAGCCAGCAAATAACTGAGCACCACCCCCCCACCAAAAATGTCAGTGAACTTGGAAGCAGATTTTCTGGTCCCATTTGAGCCTTGAGATGACTGTAGTCTCTCTGACAGCTTGACAACTACCATGTGAGAGATCCTGAGCCAGAAACATCCAGCAAAGCTGCTTGTAGAGTAATATGTGCTTGTTGTTTTAAGTTGCTGAGTTTGGGGGTAGGTTGTTACACAGCAGTAGATACTTTACCAGCCATTGCAAACTGCACCCTGCTTTTGCCCTTGACACTCCCAGCCTTCCTCCTCTGCTTTTTTTCTTTTCTTACCATCTCTCTGGCTCCCTCTCTCTCTTCCTTTCTTTATTGGTCTATAGCACTTGGCCTCTTCTGACATTTATTTATTCATTACTTATGTTTATTGTCTATCTCCTTCTAAAACGTAAGTTTCACAAAGGTAGAGGTTTTGATTTGTGTTGTTAACTGTTATAGCTTCAGTGCCTGGTAAATAGGGACTCAATAAATGTCTATTGAAAGAGTAGATATAAGAGACATACAATTGTCTTGCTTAATTATGGTTTAGAGAAAACTTTCATGTTCCGTTTTTTGGTTTGGTTTTGTTTAATTTTGGTCCCAGCTCAGAACTACCCTAGACTTGGAACATTTTAGAAATTTTAGAAGCTTAGGTTCAGAGAGCTGAGAGATAAGATTCCTGCTGTTTGAGGGATTTTTTTTTTTTTTAAATCATTAAAAATCTGATTCTTTTTCTAGGTGGTTATAAACTTTGGTAAATTTGCCTGCTGGGGAAACAAATGGCCTTCTGCTTAAATAACTTTCACCTGAATGTAATTTCATTTGTGCATAACTTCAGTATAAAGTTGGTTTAGGAGTCTTTAGATAAGAAGCAATGCAGAAGAAATGGTGGCAATCACAATGAGCTGTGTGGGGGGGGCGCACCCAAATGGCTTCGGTCTTTCTCTTTTTTCCTTATTGGTCCCAGCTTTTTATCTTCTCTGCATTTCCAAAGAGATGCTGAATTTCTGTTTGTCCCTCTTGGACACTTTCAGTGCTCACCAATTGTTCTGTCTGCCTTGCCGCATGTGTAGTTTGCAATTCCTGGGATTAAACATGCAATTAAGACTTAAGCAAAATAAACTGCAAGAAAATTTGCAACTAGGATGAAACTGCAACACTGGTGACAGATTGAAAATTCAACACCTCCCATCGGAATTGGAAATGGGGTTTTCCTCTTTCAATGTTGAGTCTGGAAAACCCTCTGTTACACGTTACTAACCAGAATCAGGTGAAACCAGAATTCAGTGTCCTGATAGCAGCTCCTTTCAAGCTTATAATGGATTTACCCGGGGTAATTTTTGGAGTGATCTGTAGGCTTCCAGGGTCCATGTGACACAGTGCAAATGATATTATTTTAGTTTGTTTATCAGCATGTCATAGCATCTCTCCTCACTTGGTGCCTTGCAAGGTAAATCTACCATTCACAGGTGAAATCTCTGTGATCCACTAGGCTGCCTTGAGTTGCAGCAACATTATTGTGAAAAAATACATTCATTTGTCTACATGGAAAGGATTTAAGGGTTGCCGCATTCACTTTTTACCGCAGTCTGAGTACTTAATCATATGGATATTGTTCAGCAAGAAAATGATCTCTTCCTCTCTATCCCATTAGCAACATTCTTTCAGTCCTAAGAAATATAAATATGGGAGCATATTAATGAAAATGACATCCAACACTGATATATTAGAGCTCAAAAAGTGTGATTAAGTTTGCTCTTAATTAACTCTTTTTGCCAGAATCATCGTAAATGTGTTCTCATATTTTAGAGTTATTTGAACTGCCGGGAAAAGGTTAGTAGACTGGCCTGAGATAGTTGGAAGTCATACCTCATTAGTTTAATTAAATTCCATTAACATAACAAAACAGAGTTTGCATCTTCAATTTTAAAAAGGATCCTAATAGGGAGAATCATGGTCGTTACAATAGCAACTAGGAAGTATGGAAGTTCCTCTTTTTTAATCCCCAGCTTCCATCACTTCTCCAGTGCATTTGCTGTCACTGTCATCGCTTGTCCATGCAACAAATATTTATTAAGCAGGTGCTGGGTTTAGGCATTGTTCTAGGTGTTGGGGTTAGAGCAGTGAGTGAAATATTCAAGGCCTCACCTCACATGACACTTACATCCTGGTGTGGGGGCCAGACTATGAAACATAAACAAGACAATTATGGGTGGTGCTAAATGCTATGAAGGAAAAAAAACAGGTGATGTGATACAGAGGGCCTGGGAGGTGTGTGAATAAACATTCATTTTATTAAACCATCATTATTAAACCATCCTCTTTAGGCTAGCAGGTTGCATACCCACTCTCTGAGGAGGTGACATTTAAACTGAGACCCCAGTGATGAACTGAATGAAGGGCTTGACAGGGGAAGGAACGACTGGGGAAAGGGAAGACTGGAGCCTGTTGACACGGGTGGGTGTTGAATGATGAGGGGGGCTGGATAGCAGGAATCTGGGCATGCGGACTATGGTGAAGAGTTTGGATTTTGGTCCTAGGGCAGTGTGGGGCCATCACAGGGCAGGGATATGATTTGGTTTAGGTTATTTATATTGACTTTGGCGCTATTGTTTGGGTGATGGACATAGAGGATCAAGAAGTGAAGTGGGAGGAGCATTTAGGAAGCTAATGCATTATCACAATAGTAAATGATGGGGCCCCAAGCATGGAAACAGCTTCCTGGAAGCTGAGCATGATTATCCTACTGGATAAACCTCATTATGGCCTGAGGTCTCTCAACTGTTTGATCCCTCCCTTTTTCCCCAGCTTGATTTTCTGCTTCGTCTCACCACTGCAGTGGATGAAGATCACTTGATACTCCTTGGTGACCTCATGCATTTGTATCTCTCACTTCTGCTCAGGGTATGGGTCCTGCCTGAAATATTCCACCTTCTCCATTATCTAGGTCCATCCTCCCTTCAGGATGGAGTTGGGCATGGCTACCTCCGAAAAACCCCAGGGCCAGGCCAACCTCGAGCCTGACATCTGAATCCGGATCAATCTGATTGCAGACCCCCTTCAACAAAAGTCCTGAGATGCTTGTTAAAATCATACAGTTCTGCAGCTCACTTAATACGATGTGCAAACTCAAGTGTTTGGGTGGGGATTAGGAATTCCTAAATTAGGTGTTCTAGGTGATTCAGAGATCCACTTAGGGTCTTAGAACAAATGAGCTCATGCTTCTTGTCTGTTGTCTGGTAGCATTGGTTGTTTCTGTGATTCATGTGTTTGCACAGGAGAAGCGTGTGTTCTTTGGGTTTAGGATGATCTGGGTTTGTATCTCTGCTCTGCAGTTAGCAGCTGTGTGTTACCGGGCAGGTCAGTGTCTCTGAGAAGGGATAATCTCTGCCCCTCGCCCCCCCGCCCAGCCCCGGTCCTGGATTGTTAAGATTAAATGAAATGTGTATGTGAAATAATTGGCACTGTACCTGGTCTGAGCATTTATCATGGTAACAACACCACTAGATAATTAGCATATGTTATGTAAGGGCCAGCAGTATTCTAGGCAACGCTTCAGTTGCTTTATATGGAGGAACTCCTTTAGTTTTCACAATGAGTTCTTAGTTTCACAAGAGGTCAACTCTATTGCTATTTATCTCCATTTTGCAGATGAGGAAACTGAGGCTCAGAGAAGTCAAATAACTAGCCTAATTGCAGACAGCCAATAAATGACTGAAAATAACTGTAAACTGTAAATAATAATAACAGCCCATGTTCTTAGCTTGTTATGCCACCCTGCCCTTCTACCGAGGAGCAGAGAAACCTGGGTGGGGACTTCATACACGGAAGCTTTTGTTTCCTTGCTACAGTTTTTCATTAAGGAGGGAGAGCTATTATGCTATGTGTTCAGTGTACGGTAATGCTAGTTATAACTCTTCTGAATTCTCCTCCTCCTCACACCCTTGAGGTTCTACCTTCCAAAGCTTTTATTTTCCAAAGTGACTTACACGGTCATCTTACATATGCAAAGAGGTCAACAATGTTTGTTGAAGAAGAGGATATGGATGTACCTAAGCTATAGTACAGCGCCCGAGATGGGGAAGGCCCTCAATGAATGTGTCCTGAGTGAGTGAATGAAGTTAGTCTTCTCTACCTCTGTTTGCTCCTAACCTTCCTTAGGGTTGTTTTACCTTTAACCTTGGTACTATCATCTAAATAATCAATGAGCTGGACCTGGCATTGAACTGACCACCTTTCCCCTCAATTCCCAACACACACACACACACACATACACACACACACACACAGACACACACACAGACACACACACACACACACACACACACACACACACACACATTATCTGTCTCCCAATTTTTCACGTGCTAAACCCAAGCATCCAAATACCAGCATGTGTTTTGGAAAGTAACGAGCTTATGTAGCTGTTGATTTTTATGACGATACCAAGATAGCTTTAAATCTCTCTCTCACACTGAATATATCTACCAAGAAGAATTAATTTGTGTTCTGAAGTCCTGCCTAAAGTATATCGCCTCTAGCAGATGGCAGCTGCTGTTCCTCTATAAAGAGAAATGGAATGCCACTGATGTACAGATGTATTTAATGGGAAATAATAGGGCTGAGACTTCCAACAGCTTGGGTGTCTCTCTGGGTTGTAAATGACAGAATGTGATCGTGAATGAGCTTGAGCACAAAGAGGAATGCATGGTAAGGATCCTGAGGTGTTTCTCCCACAGTCTCAGGACAAGGGTGTGGCTCTGCCTCAGGGGTAGCTAGAATCAGAGACTCATACGCTGTAGATGTTACGCTCTTTGGTCTTCTGTCCTGCTTCTCTCTGTACATCTGGTTCATCGACTTTAGTTTTCTCTTGGTTGCTCCTTTACTGGTAACCCTGGCCATTTCCAGGTCTCGAGGAGCTTTTCTGGGCTTTAGAGCCTCTAGTCTAGAATGTGTGTCTGGCTTCTTTCTTACAGTTCTCAGTTTGCCCAGGAGGTCCTTCCTGGTGTGGTCTGGATCAGGAGCCCACCTCTGGACCAATGAACAGAGGATGGGTTACTATAGCACAGCTGTTCCTATTACAGTCATACAGATGGTGGTTTGAGGAAGAAATCACTTCAGAAAGAGGCAAAGGGGCAGCTTGCAGATGGAGGCCAGAGCTGAAGAATAGCGCTGGGCAGATTAAACAGTTAAGCGTTTATTAAAATCTATCAAGAAGATCTGATTGGTATTGCCACCCAAATAATTGCCTCTGATGGATAAGAGCTGTTGTTTTCTCTATAAAGAGAGATGAAATGGTACTGTGCTCTAGATGCGTTTCATGGGAAATTGCTAAGACTGGGATTTCAGACGGCTAGAATGCCAAAAATCATTCCTTAGCTTTCAGAGTCTTTGTTTCACGCAGTACAGAGCCATCTTGATAATAAATTTCCAGGACATAACACACACAAAAAGTTAGCAGATTGCTGATTATTTATCTAACACATCTTAGATATCTCATTTAATCTTTTCAACAGTCCACTGGAGTAAGTTTCTTTAGGATTCCCATCATACAGATGAGGAAACTGAGACTCAGAGATTAAATTGCTCAGAACAGGGAGCAGAGGAGCCTACTCCAAACAAACCCTAGATCCACTTAGCTTCAGACTTCTTGGTATTTAAATAGATGATAGATGGAGAGGACCTTTTTAGTGGCTGTGTGATATTCTGTAGTACTGAGTGCAAGTTAATAAATCCTTCAGGGATGGTGCTTGGCATTAGCTGTTAAAACTGAAAATGTCCCAAATTTGTATTTCTTGGAATATCCTATAAAATATCCCCCAAACAATGCAAAAATGTATGTATCCTGGAACATTTATTATATAGCTATATAATATTCATCATGTAGCTTTGTGTTTATTGTAACAACAACAAATAAGGAAGCCGAATATGACTTTATTTTGGTTCTTGATCACATCTTTTAATTACATATTATTATTTTCCTGAGTGCAATAGCATACCAATAATCACTAGCTTTAAGCCTACTTTTTAACTTTCTTTTTAAACAAACATTCTGCTGTTGTAGTGGCTACATCTTGTGTCCCTTTGCCAACGAAATGCTTTCACCAGGAAAGTAATATGGAATACCGAATCACCCATACATACATCACCGTTTTTATACACTCTGTGGTTATTAATGGGCTCACGGACTGTAAGGTTTTAATGAATAGAACATAAATGCAGAGATAGAAAAAGATATTAGCTTTGCTCCTCAGAGTGATATACCTTAATTATACTTAACTCCTCAGGTTATTAGGATAACTACCTTCAGAAGAACTTATAATCACTTTCTCATGAAACAAATGAATTTTCTTGAACAGATTGAATATTGTTTTATCATTTACTTCAGAGACCAAAAAATTGACTGGATTTGCTGCGAAAATGGTAATTTCATGTCCTTTATTCAAGTATTAGCGCAGTTGTCACATTTATTCAATAAACATTTACCTAGCTGAAACTTAGAGGAAAAAAAAATATATGGGTGGCAACAACCTGGACGTGACTCAGTGACTTACATTTTTATTGAAATGAGTGTTTCTCTTAATTACAACTAATGGAGAAGAATCAGGTGCAAAATGTTTAGAAACATTTCTGTCGTAATAGTATTTGAAACTTCAGAGAGGAGAACCCTTAGTGGGATTATATAGAAATTTACTTAAAATCCACTTTTTATCAGTTATTTTTTGCTACATAACCAACCACCCCAAAACTTAATGGCTTAAAGCAGCAGTTTCTTCCCCTCCCTATTCTGTGGGCTAGCAGTTAGGGCTGGGCTCGGCTGGAATGGTTCTTCTCTGTTCCACATGGCGTTGGTTTGGCTCAGTCAGGCACTTGCATTTAGTTTGCAGGTAAACTGGGGGCTGCCTGCACCCCGATGGCCTCGTTCACATTCTGGCAGCTGTCTGGGGCTTCCCATGCTCCTGTGTGTTGCCTCTCCAATGGTCATCTTGCACTTGTTCATGTAGCAACTGTATTGCAAGGAAATGAGAGCAGAAGCTGTAAGGCTTCGGAATAAGGCAGTTACATGTCAACTGTATTCTGTTGGTTAAAGCAAGTCACGAGGCCAGTCATGTACAAGGCAGTGGGGAAATAGCTTCTCTGTCTTAATGAGAGGAACTACAAAGGAAGTGTGGCTGCTTTATCCCACTCCCAGGCATATATCCGGAGAAAACCATAATTTGAAAGGATGCATGCACCCCGATGTTCACTGCAGCACTATGTACAGTACCTAGGAGGTGGAAGCAACCTAAATGTCCATCAACAGAGGAATGGATAAAGAAGATGTGGTACATATATACAATGGAATATTACTTAGTCATAAAAAGGAACAAAATAGTGCCATTTGCAGAGACTTGGATGGACCTAGAGATTGTCATACAGAGCTAAGTAAGTCAGAAAGAGAAAAACAAATATCGTATAATATTGCTTATATGTGAAATCTAGAAAAATGGTAGAGGTGAACTTACTTGCAAAGCAGAAATAGAGTCACAGATATAGAGAACAAACTTATAGATACCAAGGGGGGAAGGGGGGATGGGATGAATTGGGAGATTGGGATTGACATATGTACCCTACTATGCATAAAATAGATAACTAATGAGAACCTACTGTATAGCACAGGGAACTCTACTCAGTGCTCTGTGGTGACCTAAATGGGAAGGAAATCTAAAAAAGAGGGGATATATGTATATGTATGACTGATTCACTTTGCTGTATAGCAAGAAACTAACACAACATTGTAAAGCAACTATACGCCAATAACAATTTTTAAAAAAAGATTAAAAAAAAGAAAGTGTGGCTGTTTTTACTCAACCACAGTCTGTTTTATTCTGTTAGTTAGTAATACATTGGTGGGGACGACATATAAAATAGAACCTAAATTTTATTATGTTTTGATCATACTTTGGTTTGGTTAAATTTGTCTGAAAGCCAATAGAGTTCTCTCCCTTAGACATCACCATCATGGAACAGGGAATAAAGTCTCCATTCTCTTCATAGCCAGTTAAGCGCCACTTGTCATTTCTGATAAACTGCACTCTCTCTCTTCCCAGATGAGTTCTGCTAGTCTGTTCTTGTCAGAAAGACACACGAGCAGCAGCTCACCAGGTGGCTAGGTTAATTTTTAATTGTCATGTTTATTTCAGTGAAAAACAGATTCGCCTGATGAGCTGAGAAAAATGAAGGTGATGTGAAAATGGTGGGTCGAGTTCTTATGGTGGGCGATTCACTCTCTTGGAAGATATACAGTTGTCGTGTTGATGAGGGTTTGGGAAACAGGTAGTCTTATATTCTGGCGGTGAGACTGTAAATTGACAGCCCCATTTTGGAGGGCACTTTGGAGATTTCTATGATGTCTAACCATATATCATATTTTAACAGTCCTTACATGTTTCCTCTTATTGGGCATATTGAGGGATCATTTTCTAAAATGTGTTCCAAAGGACACTCATTCCAGGAGAAGAAAGTTAATGAATGATTCCAACAAATGACCAATCTAGTCTGGGAAATACTTGATCCCCTGGTTGTTCTTTGAGATTTTCACAATCTGTTCGCATTTTCAACGCTCCAGGGAGCTGAGCAGTAGAGAATCTAAATAACTGCACTGCAGAGTGTGTGGAGCTTCCCCAACTTAAGTACGGGGTATTCCCCTTCACACCTCCCAATACACACATCCATACTCATTGCGCAACTACTCACTTCCTACGTCCAGCCTCCCAAGCACCCATCTGGGAACCTGCTATAGAAGGAACATATGCATCAAAAGAATGACTAGATTAGAAGATCTCTGTTAGCCTTGGATTCTGTTTCCTTAGCCTGAGCTAGAATTCTGAAATATTTTCCCCTTAGCTTCTACCTTTTAATGTACTGTTTTGTCATATGTTTTAGTGACTCAATCGTTATAGTTTGTAAATTCCAGGACAACATAAACTGGCATTTGTGTTGGTGAATATTTCTTACTTTCAATGTGAGTATTGAAGTTAATTCTTTACAGTTGGACCATGCAAATGTCATCTAAAATCGTGTGGGGGGCAGTAGTTAGCTGGCACCATCGAGTTGTGTTGCATGTGTTTGTGGCTAAATAGTTAATGTGGGTTGTAAATGAAGAGCATTTGAGCTAGGTAATTTGTCACCTAGTTAGGCATTTTAAAATACTAATTACAAAATCTAACGACTGTGTCCAATGATGGCGTACTTAATGGGAAACATCACTAAGCAATGTCTGGGAAGGTTGAGAGCCTCCTGAATCTTTTTGTTCCAGTCTTGGGAGATCAGTGTTCTAAAAACACCTGACTTCTATGCACCGTGTTTATGTGCGTGGAAAGGAATACCTTCATGGAAAGAAAGCTGTTCTCTGTGAGATCCGGGAAAGGGGGGTGAGGCTTCTAACAGGTCAGATTGCCCATATCTTTGAAATGGGCCAAGGAAACAAAGACTTTCCAAGGGACGTTGTCGCACTGTGGCCCCCTAACTCTGAAGACCACTTGCCACAACCACAATGCAGGTGAATGTCCACTGGGGTGACACCAAAGTCTGACCTTCAGTGGTTCACTGGACCAAGTTCTTTGTACTCTAACAAGATGTAAAAAGTAAATATAACTGACAGACCTAAGTTAAATTGGGAGTTTTGTTATGAGCAGAATGTGTCACCTAGAATAATTAATTAGAAATTTGCCACGAGTTAATATTTGGGCCAAAAATACTTGTGAAATTGCCAATTATGCACAGTTTCTCTGTCATCACAATTACCGTTTTCTTATACCCCATCCCAGGGCCAAGGACGGAGAGATTATAGCCTGGGGCAGTTGGTCAGTTGGTCTCTGAATTAACAAAGCAACATCAACCAGTATTTACTTAGACCTCAGGTTGCTTTATACAGTTTCACCACGCACTGGAAGACAGTGTTAGAAATCACTGTTCCCATCAGAACCCTGAGCTCTGCCCTCTAAATATTTGCCACTTAGTTTTCATTCTCTTATGTAGAGAGACAGAATATAGCAACATGATTACTAGTATAAGGAATATTGTGAAAGACTTTGAAATTTCATGGGTGTCCCAACTAGCTCATCCATAAAGCTTCTCCCTGCCTTTGTGTCTTTGTCTCATCCATTTCACAACTCTTATCAGCTAAGAAAGCTGATAGTAATGCAAAGCACTCCTGTCCATAGAAAAGCAAATTGTGTTTGGTAGAATGCAGTTGATTATTAGGCTGTGGATATAGAACGGTTTTGCTAGTTTTGTGACTAGCTTTCCTTATCTGATTATAAAAATGTGGCACTTTGATTCTTTTTGAACCATTGTAAAAGCTATTGGTTCTCTCATTAATAAGTAAAATCTTTGACACTTGTTTACTTTTTAACTGTATGTCATGATTATATCTCCTTTTAAGTTATCCTTGAATGCTAACATAAACTCTTGAGTCTAATTGCCTGGATTCAAAGCTAGTTGTCTGCTCTACCATTTACTTAGAGGTAGTTACCTAGCTCCAGTCTACCTAAGTATGAGCCTCTGTTTCTTTGTAGAATGAGGATGATTATAGCATTTAACTAGTAGGATTGTGTGGATTAAATGATGCACTATATATAAAGTGCTAGTACATAGTAAGCTCTGAAAAAAATAGGTGCCATTATTCTTTTAATTATCAATATTTATGGAACAACATCCCTGTGTTTGACATCAGGCAGGGAACAAAATATACATGGCCTCTGGACTCATGGACTTAAAGTCTGCCGGCTACTCTGAGAAATTTTCCCCTTGCAAATCAGTTTGAGTTATCACTACAAGAAAAGGAAAGATGCAGTTCATGCCCCTCTGTTTCATGTGTTTCTTTCTTGTGAAGAAGTGCTTAGCATGAGCATCATATTTAGATTTTTATTATCTTCCTTGTAAATTTATTTCCAAGCTAATACCCAATCATGAACTATTTGAATTACGTTCTCACAGATTTTAATCTCATTCTACCCAGTGTTTTTGACGATAGGATGGCTCTTCCTGAAAAGCACAATTAACTAGATTTCCTTAAGAAAACGTAATCTCTTAATGTCACAGTCCAGGGGGCGTTTGAAACCTTGCTCTTCCAAGTGTGGTCCAGGCTCAGGAACACCAACATCGGCATCGGCAGAGAGCACGTTAGAAATGCAGAAGCTCAGCTGCTGGCCCAGACTTACTGCATGTGGACGTGATCCCCAGGTGATCCGAATGTACATAAAAGTTTGGGAAGCGCTGCTCTAGAAATCTTTCCTGATGACCTCTCCACATCTCACCTCCAGCTTTCTCTAGCTGGATTAGTTGCTTGCTTCATGCAGTAGCCACGCTCAGCATTGTTGATGTACATATGTCTGTTCCCCTATTGCAATCTCCTTGAGAGGTGGGGCCGCCCTTCGTTAATTTACCCTTAGCAGCTGCCCCGTGGCAGAGAGCACGTTGTGAGCTCTTAATAAATATTGATTGACTCACTGAATGGATCTGAATTTCTCAACGTCATTAGCTCTATAGAAGCCAGCACTGAGCTGGATTTTTCCAACAGGGCAAGTGGGTTCTCACAGAGCTCCTCAAAGACATAGAGAGGAAGTGTTGTAGCACAGAGGCCTGATGAGTTATTATCTTTTTGACGATTCACAGAGGAAGAGGAAGAGGGGAAGCACAGGGTTCTGTGTCTCAGAAGGCAGCATTGGCCAGAGGTGAGAACACAGGGGTTTTGAGCCCTCCCGGATCAAGGCTTGAAT
The DNA here is from genome assembly GCF_965194825.1 of Balaenoptera physalus. NCBI lineage: Eukaryota > Metazoa > Chordata > Mammalia > Artiodactyla > Balaenopteridae > Balaenoptera > Balaenoptera physalus. The sequence goes on along the minus strand of NC_138898.1, from coordinate 8,051,434 downwards.
CCTGGCTGTGTTTCCTACCAGCTTTGTAACACTGGACTGAATTTCTCTGGGCCTCAGTTTCCCTAACTGTCCAGTGGAGGTTGTAATAAGATTATGTCTTAGCTTGGATTCCCTTGAAAACAGAGCCTGAGACACTAGGACAGGGGTGGAGGTAGTTTAAGTGGGGGTGGATCCCTTTTTTTTTTTTAATTAATTAGTTAATTTATTATTTATTTTTGGCTGCATTGGGTCTTTGTTGCTGTGTGTGGGCTTTCTTTAGTTGCGGCGAGCGGGGGCTACTCTTTGTTGCAGTGCACGGGCTTCTCATTGCGGTGACTTCTCTTGTTGCGGAGCTCGGGCTCTAGGCCAGCGGGCTCAGTAGTTGTGGCCCGCGGGCTCTAGAGCGCAGGCTCAGTAGTTGTGGCGCACAGGCTTAGTTGCTCCGCAGCATGTGGGATCTTCCCGGACCAGGGCTCGAACCCGTGCCCCCTGCATTGGCAGGCAGATTCTTTTTTTTTTTTTTTTTTTTTTTTTAATATATAAAATTTTTTATTTCAGAGCCAAAATGAAACCCTTGAGGCCTTCTCTGGAAATTCAGACCCATACATTCCTTTTTTCTCTGAATTGCTATAGTACTTACAGCTGATCCAGCAGATACATTTTAATAGACTAAATTTAAATTAATTAAATAATATATTTAATTACTTAATAAATAAAATTTAATAAAATTTTTAGTGTTCCCTAGTTGTTACATGTGTGTTAGTTTTCTTTTTCCTATCAGGCTATAAATTCATTGAGGTTATGAATTATGATTTATATTTCTTTGTAAACTCCATAATAAATATGCTGTTAGGTAATTATGTTTTCAACAAATTCTTGTTGGTTATGTAAAAGGTAATACATAGAAATATGTGAACTAGCAGTCCTATTCAGATATAGAAAGATTGATATTGGGAGTAAGGAAGGGGTGAGGGTATATAGAGAGGAAAAGAGAAGGAAAATGAAGGACCCATTGTACTATGCAACAGGTATTCTGCTAAGTCATCTAATGTAATCCTCCTAACAACCCTATCATTATTTTATATAAGAAGAGAAAAGTGATGAAAGATAGGATTTGTTTTCTTACCTGAAGCTTGGGTAACTGGGTAATTGGGAACCATTCTGAGAAGAGTTGGATGTAGGTGTGCCAAGAACTACACAAGCCAAAACTATATTGACTGGCAATCAAGCTTAAGAGTGGCTCTTTACATTTAAGGGGTTAATATCAAAAATATATAAACAGCTCAGACAACTCAATATTTAAAAAACCTCAAACAACCCGATTAAAAAATGGGCAGAAGACCTGAATAGACATTTTTCCAAAGAAGATATACAGGTGGCCTATAGGCACATGAAAAGATGATCAATATTGCTAATCATCAGAGAAATGCAAATCAAAACCACAATGAAGTATCACCTCACACCTGTCAGAATGGCCATCATCAAAAAGTCTACAAACAACAAATGTTGGGGAGGATGTGGAGAAAAGAGAATCCTAGTACACTGTTGGTGGGAATGTAAATTGGTGCAGCCACTGTAGAAACAGTATTGAGGTTCCTCAAAAAACTAAAAATAGAGCTTCCATACGATCCAGCTATTCCACTCCCATATATTAGAAGAAAATGAAAACACTAATTCAAAAAGATACATGCCCCCAATGTTCATAGCAGAATTATTTACAATAACCAAGATATGGAAGCAACTTAAGTGTCCATCAATAGATGAATGAATAAAGAAGATTGTGTGTGTATATATATATATACACACACAATAGGATATTACTCATTCATAAAAAAGAATGAAATTCTGCCGCTTTCAACAATGTGGTTGGACCTAGAGGGTATTATGCTTAGTGAAATAAGTCAGACAGAGAAAGACAAATACTCTATATTTTCACTTATATGTGGAATCTAAAAAAATAAAACAAATGAATGAACATAGCAAAACAGAAACAGACTCATAGGTATAGAGAACAAACTAATAGTTACCAGTGGGGACAGGGAAGGGGGGAGGGGCAAGACAGGGGTAGGGGATTAAGAAAAAGAAACTACTATTTATAAATAAGCAACAAGGATATATTGTACAGCACAGGGAAATACAGCCATTAGTTTGTAATAACTTTAAATGGACTATAATGTACAAAGATACTGAATCACTATGTTGTATACCTGAAACGAGTATAATATTGTAAATCAGTTATACTTCAATAAAAAAAAAGAGTGGCTCTTTACTAGTATCATTTGTCTTTTCACTTTGAACGCCCCTTTCTCAGAAGCACTGGCATCCAGGTCTCAGTTGCTAAGTTTGCAGTGACCCTTGAGGTTTCCCTGCTGATCTTGAAGAACTTTCTGAGGGCCACCTTCTTCACCTCTACCTGGGTCTGTTGGTTTTGGGCTGCCCATTAAGGAACAGCAAGAGGTAGGGAAGCTGCTTAGCTTTGCCTTCACAGGCTTTGATGTTGGCCCCCTCTGTAGAGGCCACTCCCAGCCCATCCGTAGGCATTCTGGATCAAACAGAATGAGACTGAGTGAGGCAGGCAGATTCTTAACCTCTGCGCCACCAGGGAAGTCCCTGGGGGTGGATCCTTGATATTGGGAATGAGGTGGTGGGAAGAGTAAGAAAAGTCATTATAAGGGTCTTTGATGAAGGACCTCCTGAGAAGCACAGGGAATACCTCCCAGAATTGTCCAGTGGGAGGATGGGAGGCAGGGTCCCCACTGGTTGAAGGATGTCCCCAGTAGCGTTGATTCTTCTGCAATGGCTTGTGCTGAGTATGCTCCCGGGGGGCAGAAGCAAAGACTCTGATGTCCCTGAGGCTGGACTCTGTTGGAACAAGGTGAACCTGAGCCTGCCTAGAACTGGCCACTGCAGCTGCAGGTGTAATCAGAAGCCAAAGGGATGTGACATGGGGCACCAGCAGTGTCCGTCACACGTTGCCATGAGGATCCGATCAGATCAAGCTTACAAAGCCAGATACGTATCATAGTGAGTGCTCAAAAAATACCCGCGGTATACCTGCTTACTGCTGCTTGGGGCATCTTCAGTTCCACTCCCCTCTTTTTGAGAAGCGCAAACAATTCTGTTGACTCTTTCCCACCTTTGCGTTCTCCCTCTTTTCTCTTCCCCTCACTTCATATTCTCCAAAATAAGAATATTTTTGCTGGGGTCTCGATAAGAAGCAGGCATGTTCAGATTTGGGAGATGTGGTCGAAATTCAGAGAATAAATGGTTTTAGATCCTTTCTTGCCCTACCTCCAATCTACTGTTTTTACCTCAATGCCAAGAGAAAATGGAATAAATATGGATGTAGATACAATATAGGTATAGGTATAATATGTGTATATGGATGTATACATACATACAAATAAATCTTTTTTTCCTTCCATAGTTACCTAGTAAAAGTGAAAATTATAAAATGATTGTTGTCAGGGGCAATGTGTATTATCCCAGATTTTGTTCTGTGAATTGAAACTGCTTTTGCTGTTATAAATGCATCACTGTGATTGCCCTGATTTAGCCTGGCAGGTATGAGCCCTACTCAGAGCCAAATACCTCCTGGCCAAGACCCAAAGAACTTGCCAAGTTCTTTCATCTCTCATTGTCAGAACTCACTGGCCCTCCTCACACTGTTGTGCTTTCCTATAATATCTTAAATATATTAACTATAAATCCTAGTATTGTTTATCTCCCCAAAGTTGAAGCCAGGAAGTCATGGACTAGTCATTCATCATGGGCTTTGGCTCAGTGACTTGAAACTGAAAACATAAGAGAAACAAAAACACTGATTGTGTAGAGGTGGCCAAATGCCCAGAGGTTAAGTGAAACTGACTAAAGAAAAAAGAAGTCCTACCTCATTTGTGTAGAACTTCTGCGGAGATAATTTGCTTTTCAAAAGAAACTTCTTCTCCATCGAGACTTTGATTTTGGAAATATATTATGGATGCTTTTTTGTCTGTTAATCTGCTAAATATTCATTTAACAATCAAAACAGTATTTAATGACAATAAGACCATTGCTTTCTCTAATAGAGTTACTTTAATTTATGAGGATTCTATAAATGTGTTCTACTACGAGTAATTTGGTGTTTAGAAGTGGGGTTGTTAAACCAGTGGATGAGATATAAACCTGAAATTGCTGGCAAACATTATTTTTAGACAGAAAAAGCCTTCTTGAGAATGAAGCCAATACAAGCAAAGCAGAGCCTTGAGATTGATAACACTGGATGACATAATTAAGCCTGTGGATACAACTATACCTGAAGCTGGTTATTTCTTACTACGTGAGCCAATATAGTCCAGTTTTTTCTTAGGCCATTTTGAGCTGGATTTCTGTTACTTGCCATCAAGAGTCCTTATTAGTACATTTTTGCAACATAATGTGCTTTTGTCATTTTTAACATTGAAGTTATCTAATTCAGTCTGAAAAGTGAAATTTTCAGGAAAAAAAAAGGCATATATGTGGCTAGAATGTATACTTACGTCATTAAAAAAAAATCCATCTGAAATCTTAATTTAAATAATACACTTATATCTTTCATTAACAATGAAAATAACAACTTATGCCTTCAGGATTATGTAGTGCAAGCAGAATCAAGGTTATTGCTTAATACAGCTGATGAACTTGTCAGTTTACTTAATATTTTAACTATTTCCCTCCCTACCTGTTTTCCTAAGACACTATCATATTACAGAAAAGATTTAAGGTATAAGGGTGAAGAAAAATAGCAAAACCTAAAAGTCTGTGGTAAGAAGAAGCCAGGAAAAAAATGCAAAAAAAGCCCTAGAACATACTGATCTATACTCTTATTCATTTATTATTATTGATCCATACCGTTTTACACATTTGTAGCCGAGGTACAAATTTGGCTCTGAGCTTCCAGCAGGTAATGAGAAAATTGAAACAAATTACTTACCTTAATTTAAAAATTTTCCAGTGCTCAAAAGATATACCATGTTCTTGGGGGAATTTTTACATCTCTTTTTCTAGTAGGAGAATACAGAAAATTTCACTTAAATACCTGTGGTTCTCTCTTAAATACCTGTGGAGATCGTAAATCCAATTTAGTATAACAGTCTGCGGTGGAAGTGGGGGGCCAGAGAGGAAATAATGGAATGTGATGAGGTCACACAGCCCCCCTTGTGCTGACTTGATTCAGGAGAAGGTCTTGAAAATACCCAGAAGTGCAGAGGGGCCAACTGTGATTCAAACATATCTTTGCTGAATATCATTATTCTTAGCACATTTTAAATAAATACGTTTGTAATTGGCTGTAATCTACACTTCCTTAGAGCCCTGAATATACTTAGGCTATATGGGTGACCTACCTTCAGAAGTTCTAGCAGACCCTGTAGTTGTAAAACACACTAAAAAGTTCTCATGGGAATTTTAACGTCCTTGGAGGCTAGACCAACGTCTGCTGCATGTCTAGGTGCTTCTGAAGTCATCCCTAAAAAAGTTAAAACTTGAAAATTGTCCTTCCTCAGCAGGGTAATTTACATTTTGCAGATGCTGTTTAGAGAGGCCATGAGCAAAGAGATACAAGGTCAGGTGACAGTGAAGCAGAGAGGCGGACTCTAGTTATCAAAATGTACTAAGCACATTTTATTCATGCCTTTTTTTCTTCTCTAAAAACTGAGAAAAGGAAGCTTGGGTGTTTGTATGTAAACAACCTTCTGCATGACCCTCTTCCGTATGTGCTATTCTCTGGTAGTTTGCACACCTTTGTTCTAGGTATGCCTTTCCTATATTCCGCTAAGATCCCTTAGAGAGAGCAGGCAAGATTGGGGGTGTGTCATCCTGGGTGTGGACGGTGAGAAATGATTAAGTAGTGGTTTGTAGGCATAAAGCATCTTCTATAAAAGAGGATAACGTGGAATTGTTGCAGCTTTGTTCTGTAGCTCAGACCTTACAAATATCGGTTTAGAGATTGCTTTCTGAGGTTGTTTGTGTGCAAGTTTATAGGGTTAGCTTTATGGCAATTGGTTTAATTAACCCAACAAATGGATGTTGAAGTTGGGTGACAGGTTGAATGCTTGGAGCATATCATGCTACCATGGAGGGTGTTTATTGCTGTTCAAGGACAATGTTTGGAAAAGGCAAAATCTTATTTTATTTTTGGCTGCGTTGGGTCTTAGTTGCGGCACGCAGGATCTTTCGTTGCAGCACGCAGGATCTTTTGTTGCAGCGCATGGGCTTCTCTCTAGTTGCTTAGTTGCCCTGCAGCATGTGGGATCTATTTCCCTGACCAGGGATCGAACCCACGTCCCCTGCATTGGAAGGTGGATTCTTAACCACTGGACCACCAGGGAAGTCCCCTGAAAAGGCAAAATCTTTATTCTCATACAAATATTAAATGAAGATGTGTCAAAGATTTTATTTCACTTATTAATTAATTATGGAACAAATAAAGAAGTTACAGCTCATTCAAAGAAGAATCCAAAGAACAGACACCTGTATCCATAGGTTCTGCATACATGGATACAGAGGGCGGAGTGTATACCCAGATATCTATACTGTTTTCCATAGTGGCTGTACAAAAAGACATTCCCGCCAACAGTGCACAAATGTTCCCTTTTCTCCACACCCTCACCAGCACTTGTTATCTCTTGTCTTTTTGATAATAGCCATTCTAACAGGTGTGAGGTGATATCTCATTGTGGTTTTATAATTATATTATTATATAATTTGCATTTTCCTGATGATTAGTGATGTTGAGCATTTTTTCATGTACTTGTTACCGTTTGTATGTCTTCTTTGGAAAAATGTCTATTCAGGTTCTCTGCCCATTTTTTAATTGGATTTTTTCCCCTTTTTTTGCTATTTAGTTGTATGGGTTCCTTATATGTTTTGGGTATTAACTCCTTATCCCATAGATGGCTTGCAAATATTTTCTCCCACTCTGTAAGTTGGCTTTTCATTTTGTTGATTGCTTCTTTTGCTGTGCAGAAGCTTGTTAGTTTGATGTAGTCCCACTTCTTTATTTTTGCTTGGTTGCTTGTGCTTTTGGTGTTATGTTCCAAAAAAGTTGTTGCCAAGACCAATGGCAAGGAGCTTTTTCCTTATCTTTTTTGTAGGAGTTCTGAGGTTTGTTTTTTTTTTTTGAGTTTTGAGGTTTTAAGTCTTATATTTAACTCTTTAATTCATTTTGAGCTAATTTTTGTGAGTGGTGTAAGACAGGGGTCCAATTTCATTCTTCTCTATGTGATTATCCAGTTTTCTCATTCATTAGAGACATTATCCTTGCCCCATTGAATATTCTTGGCTCCCTTGTCAAATATTAATTGACTGTATATGCATAGTTTGGTTTCTGAGCTCTCAGTTCTGTTCCATTGGTCTATCATAGCTTTGTAAAATAGTTCGAAATCAGGAATTGTGATGCCTCTAGCTTTGTTCTTGATCAGAATTGCTTTGGCTATTTGGGGTCTTTTGTGGTTCCATAGGAATTTTAGGATTGTTTTTCTATTTCCATGAAAAATGCCATTAGAATATTGATGGGAATCGTATTGAATCAATAGATGGTTTTGGGTATTAATTCTTCTGATCCATGAACATGGGGTATCTCTCCATTTATTAGTCTTCTTCAGTTTCTTTCATCAAACTCTTATTGTTTTCAGTGTACAGATCTTTCACCTCCTAGGTTAAATTTATTCCTAAGTGTTTCCTAAGTTAAATTTATTCCTAAGTAATTTATTCCTAAGTTTTCGATGCTACCACAAAAGGAGTTGTTTTCTTTATTTCTTTTTTAGATATTTTATTGTTAGTGAATAGAAGTGCAATGGATTTCTGCATGTTCATTTTGTATCTTGCAACTTTACTGAATTTGTTCTAATAGGGTTTTTGGTGGAGTTTTTAGGATTTTCTATATATAACATTATATCATCTGTACACAGAGTCAATTTATTCCTTCCTTTCCAATTTGGAAGTCTTTTATTTCTTTTTCTTGACTAATTGTGCCAGGCATTGTACTGGGGACAGGGACACAGCTGTGAACAAATGAATTTTTTTTCAGAATTCCAGCTGTTTTGAGTATTAGGATAAGTTGTTTTGGACAATAATACTTAACAAAAGGTTTTTTAGAAGGATTACACTTTGTTGCAAAACTCAAAGAGGGTATGAGACAAGGAATTGCAATTTAATATTTGGGAATAATATTTTTAGACCAAGCCTAAACAAAGGATTTGAAAAGAAAGGATAGCAGGGAATTTTAAAGCAGAAAGAGATTGGATTAGACCTCTTGACTTTAAAAGCTGAAATCAAATATAATGTTTTAAAAATATCTCAGATAAAGGTAAACTTACTGATTAGAAATATCTAAATTATATTCTCTTTCCTATTTGTAAATACTCAACTCCATAATGATAATTAAATCTGATAGGATGCAAATATTCATTTTAATTTACATAAAGTCGATTTTATAGACACAGGTTTTATTAGATTTTCCTATAAGAAGTGATGACATAATTTAATCTCTCCTTTTGATTCTTTTTCTTAACATCTGTTTAGGCTGATGTAAGTAAAGAATTTTGTCAATAGGAACATATTAATCCAATTAATTTCTAGTTCTGTAGGACATTTTTTCCTCCAAGAGAAAATGCGTATATCCACTCAATATGGATCTACTGTGACAAATTAGCATTTATCCTTTGTTCACAGCTCGCAGTAGGAAAATGTGATCAGGTATTAACCACACTTGTTCTTCTAATAAAGTATAATTTTAATGTCTTGCAATTTGAAGACTTAAAAAAGGAATCGCACCAAAGCAGATCATTCCTTTCAAAATCCAACAATAGAACTTGCCATGAAGGTCAAAATTATCTAGGAAAGAGAGGGCCAATTCATGTGCGTAAACAAAAAGTGGGCTGTGGGTTAATACTTAGGCTTAGTGAAATATTGACTTTTGGCTCCTGGGTTTTTATAGATTATTAAATAAATCAGCCTAGAGAATGATTTATTTTATTCAAACCATGCTTTGGAAGCATCACAGCAGCCAAGCCAAGCCTAACTTTTCAATATCAATCAAGTCTATAATTTTTGGTTTGACTATCTTGAAATGCTTGAAAAACAATATTCTTAAATGTTGTTGAGATTGTAGCTACGTTGTAGTTAGCAACCAGAATTTGGCCCAGGTCACACAGAGAGTGAAGGCATGTGCCGCTCTTCTAAGATGCTTACAGCGTATTAGTTATCCATTGCTACCTAACGAGTCACTCCAGAAATGGCTGAGGACAGCATCATTGCTTGTCTCACCTGGTTTCTTGAGTCAGGAATTCAGGATCCGCTTAGCTGGTGGTTCTGGTTGGGAGTCTCTCTTGAGGCTGCACTCACCATGTCAGCTGGGGTTGCATCACCTGCAGGCTTGACCAGGGCTGGGAGATCCACTTCCAAGAAGGTTCACTTGTGTGGTGCTCGTTGTTGGCGGGAGGACCCAGGTCCTCGACACAAGGACCTCTCCACAGGCTGCTTAAGTATTCTTGTGGTATTGCAGCTGGCTTCCCCCAGAGCCAGTGAGCCAAGAAAGCAAAATGGTAGTCACGGTGTTTCTTATGGCCTTGCTTTGGAAGTCACACTCTGTCCTTTCTGCAGCATCGTAGTTAGTCCTGTTCAGTGAGAGAGGAAATGCCATACTAGAGGGCGGGAATCACTGAGGACGATCTTGGAGGCTAGCTACCTCAAGTTTCTTGTGAAATGAATTGTATAGCGGATTACAATTTTAAGGATCCTTAAATTGGAAATAAATAAATAAATACAACCAAGAAGAAATATGGCGTATAGGTATCTAAGACCAAACTGGTTACTAGCAAATGAGCTTTTAACTGCCCTTGAAATGCACCAACCCTCGACCTAGTAGAAACCATTATTAGTTCTCAATAATTAATGTGCGGGCTCAGAAAAACAAGTATGTAATTCCGGCAGGGAGAATAAGACAGAAAACAATCACTCTAGTTTTCTCTGGAATGCATTGGCATTTGTGTACTTTTCTGCATTCTCAATTGGTGCGCATCCAAGAAGCTCTCCGATTTTTCTAGAGAGGTGGTAGATTATTGCTAGAGTTGTTATCGGACTGTCTCAAAATTTTCCTACATTTAATATTTGAAAATATATTTTCTGAATCATTGAATGTGAAATTTGTTGAATTATCTGTAGGTAATTTGTGCAATCTGTACATGGACCCAATAGGTGTGGATATGATCAAAAGATGCAGTTATTCATGAACCATCCATCTTTCCATTTGCTGCTGTAATAAATCCTCCAGTTTACCTTAGATTAATTAAACCTAGAATCATAAGATTTTGTTTCAAATTAAAAGATCTTGGACAATTTATTTAAACATCTCCAAGTCTCTGTCTTCTCATATATGATGTTCATTCACAAATATTTATTGATGCCTAATGTGGCTCCTACTGTTCTAGGAAATGGGGATGCAGAGATTGACCAAGAAAGACAAGGTCCCCTCACTCATGACCTTTACGTTTTAGTGGGGGACACAGAAAATAAACACACAGACATGCTACACGGCAGGTGGTGATAAGTGCTCTGAGGAAAGATTAGCAGGGTCTCAGGATGTGCCATTTTAGGTCAGAAGTTAGGGAGCTCTGCCCTGTTGAGAGCAGATCTGAAGGAAGGATGGTATTGGGCCGTGTAGAACACCGGAGGAAGCGTACTTAAGGCAAAGGGACGGGAGGTGCCAGATCCTGAGGTAGGAGGATTCTTGATGTGTTTGGGGAATGGAGGGACTGCAGTGTGACTTGAACTGAGTGACCGATGGGAGGGGGGGTAGGAAAGGCAACCAGAGGCAAGATCATGGGACTTTTTGTGTTTTTTCACCATAAGGATTTTGAATTTTAGTATGAATGATAGGAGAAGACACTGGAGGATTTTGAGCAGAGAAGTGACACCATCTGACTTAGGTTTTAAAGGATCAACGCGGATGCTGGACAAAAAAACGCGTAATAGGGAATCAAGGAGGGATGAATTGAGCAGGTCAGTAGATGGAACGATACTCTTGCATTAGCCCAGGAGGAAGATGATGGTGACCATGTGTGGAGGTTGCCGTTGGGGAGAAGTGCTTGCAGTCCGGACACCTTTTGAAGACAGTGCTCCCTCATCTCCCAGATTTGTGAATACCCTTGAACAAAATCAGCTATGTCAGAACTTACCTTGTGCTCTGTGCCATTAAGAAAAGCCGTCTACCAACAAGGACCTACTGTATAGCACAGGGAATTCTGCTCAAAATTCTGTAACAACCTAAATGTGAAAAGAATTTGAAAAAGAATAAATACATGTATATGTATAACTGAATCACTTTGTTGTACACCTGAAACTAACACAACATTGTTCATCAACTGTACTCCAATATAAAATAAAAAGTTAAAAAAAATAGAAAAAGAAAAGCCATCTCATGTGCCCATTAATTTGCCGGCCGCCTCAACCCCCTCCTAGTGCTCATCTAGTCTTTCCCAAAATAGTTTTACAAACTATTAACACGTATTAAGCTGGATTTTAAACCAGATGTGCAAACTGGTTGACAAGCAGACACTTTATAATTTTCCACCACTTTTAAAATTTACTCAGGGGTTTTTTTAGTTACCTTAAAAACGAATGAAAAAAAAGAAAAAAAAAAAAAACGAATGGTGTAGCTGATAGTTTTGAGTACTTACTGTATCCCCAAAACCACATTAATCATTTTGCATATATTACCTCATCTAAACCTGTGAATAGCAGATGGGACTATATGGCTTTCCAAGATTGATTTAAGAATAAATGAATATATATCCAGCATGATGCTTGACCCACAAGTTTAAAAAAAAAAGCAGAATAGTGTAAATACCCAGACATCTGCAACATTTCCTCTTGTTCTTTGAGCATAAAAATTATTGTATATGGAAGAATGCTGTATCTTATGGGTGATTTAAGGGGTAATTTAGGGTTATTTTTTTCTAATCTAGTGCTCTAGATTAGTACTATCCCAAAGAAATATGATGTAAACAATTTATGTAATTTTACATTTTCTAGGAGACAATAAAAAACAGTAAAAATAAATAAGTGAAATCAATTTTAATGATCTATTTTATTACATAAAATTAATGTTAAATATTAATAATTAAATTAACCATATGAAATTAAATATACTAAAATAAAAATATGTATTTATTTGATTTGATTTAACTCAGTATATTCAGTGTAGCATAATTTCAACAAGCAATCACAATAAAAATTATTGAGATAGTTTACATTCTTTTTTTTTTTCATACTAAGCCTTTAGAATCCAGTTTGTATGTATTTTACATGTACAGCACCTCTCAGGTTGGACTGGCCACTGATCAACTGCTCAGTAGCCATATGTGGCTAGTGGGTACCATTTTGGAGCGTGTAACTGAAAACTTTAGACTCTAACCTCAGTTTAATAGGAAGGAAGGCTTTAGACAGTGGTTCTCTGGATTCACATTACGTTCATCTGGGAAATATAATACCAATGCTTGAGCCTTACTTCTGATCTATTAATTATAGTCTTTGGTGCTCGTGGAGGTTAGACAGGAGTACTTTAATTTCTCTCAGTGGTTATAATTGGGCAGACAGTGCTGAGAAACCTTGCAAAAGAATGAGGTCATTTGAAGAAAAAGTCCCAAAGAGGGGCTTCACAGGGAGTTTGTATGCATGGTTTGTTTTAAGGAAATCTTTTTCAAGAACCTCCATGTTCATTTGTTCTCTTTCCTGCAACTGAGAAGGTGCCTTGATTAAAGCATCATGCTCATTCTCCTTTCTTGTTTCTCTTTTAAAATGGCCTTCTTCCCAGTTTACCAAAGAAAGGTCTATCTCAACCAGAATCTTGTTCTTGTGTATTGCCCTGAAGACTAAAATTCCACAGTTCTTAAAAAACAAACGAATAAAAGGGATAAAGACAAAGTGGGAAAATTGGGTACAAGGGAAGCAGCCTTTAATCAAGTCAGGGCAAACCACCCTCACCCTGTGTCCAGCCATCCATCTCATTAAAGAGATGCACTTGTAATAAATTTCTTACTAACATTTGCCAGACATATATATTGTTTGGCTTAGTCATGAGTTAATAATAATTGTAGTTACAAATCAATTGAGTAAAACATTTTAATGCCACAGGGCTTATGGTTATAGGAAATGTAAACAAAAGTTTAACATTTTAGTTTGCCTTACATATCTTTGTTACAGAGAAGTAGGTTGATATTCTTATATTTTTAAGCATAAAAATATTTTAGAATAAAATTCTACGGTAGATGTGGAATAGCAAAACAATTTCAAGGGAAAAAGCAAGCCATTTAAAATTTCTGACTGCTGAAGGAACATACTTGTTCTTTTATTTTTGAAACGGATGCCTGTGGGTGTCAAGTTGGAATGATATTTATGTTCCTTCACATAAATATAAAGAGTGATCTTACTTTTTAAGAGTCAGTGCTTTCAATATTACAGAAATTGCATCCTTTTCAACTTAAGATGAAAAGATGTAGGTGTTAGCTTAATATGTCATGGTAGATAAGAGATTTTCAAAAATCTGAAGAAGGTTAGGGAGCAAAAAGCAATTGAAGACCATGATTTAGTATACCTGCCCACCAGGATTTGAATCAAGAGTTCTTTCACTTCCTACATAAATGACCTTTGCCAAGTTGTTTATCCTCCTGAAACCTCAGTTTCTTTATCTGTAAAAAAGGAATAATATTACCTACTTTCATTATATTGGTGTGGGGGGTGAAATATGATGCTGTAAACTGACATGTAATAGTGCTGAAAATTGATGTCTTTCCTTATCTTACTAATAATTGTCGGAATGAGTGGAAGAAATGGTGCCAGTTATCATTGTAAAACCCATGAGAAACTCATACAAGCTTCCCAAGAGCAGTTCCAAATCTTGTCAACTCTACCCACCCCTAGCTACTGGCATGCTGGTGTATAACAAGTGTCCAATAAAACAAGTTGGATTGACAAGGATTAGAAAATAAATCATCTTAAATATTAATTCAACTGAAGAGCCATCTACCATAGACCATCCGTGGTCTCTTCTTCACACTCAACATCACTGATGTGGTTTGCAAATCTGAGCAAAAGATCAGATCAGAGTTTCTTGTAGACCCAGAAGATATTGTCGTTCCTAAGAAGGAGGGTCCTGGAACCTCCAGGATGTCTGCTTCTGGCTGAGAGTTGTGGATCTCTTTCTATTGACTGAATTTTCTCTTGACTAGGGGTCCCCTCTCACTTCTTGGCTTATCTTGTAATTTTTTAAATTGTGTTTGGGATACTGAACCTAGAAGAACAGTGGAGGCTGAAAGAGAATACCCTTTCCTTCCTTAGTCAGCTAATATGAACTGTTTCATCAGTTTGATCAAATCAGGGGTTGAGCAGATTTGGGGAAGGTTTCTGACTTTAATCATTTAACAACATCTTAGATGTGAAATATCTGGAATCAGAGTACCTTTGCTTTTTTAAAAAAAATGTGATAAAATACAAATAACATAAAGTTTACCATCTTAACTATTTTTAAGTGTACAGTTCGGTGGTGTTAAGGATACTCTCATTGCTGTGCAGCCAGTCTCCAGAACTCTCTTTATCTTGCAAAACTGAAACTCTACCCATTAAACAATAACTCCCCAGTTCCCCACCCCACCCCTGGCCCCTAATAATCATTTCCGTCTCTAAGATTTTGACTACTCTAGTATCTCATATGTGTAGAATCATACAGTATTTGTCTGTTCTGTGACTGGCTTATTTCACTTAGTATAACATCCTCAAGGCTCATCCATGTTGTAGCATGTGTCAGAATTTCCTTCCTTTTTAAGGCTGAATAATATCCCATTGTACATATGATACCCCATTGTGTTTATCCATTCATCTGTTGATGGATACTTGTGTTACTTTCACCTTTAGGCTACTGTGAATAATGCTTCTATGAATGTGGGTACACAAATATCTCTTCAAGTTCCTGCTTTTGATTCTTTTGGATATATATTTGGATATATATATACCTAGAAGGGAAATTGTTGGATCATATGGTAATGCTATTTTTAATTTTTTGAGGAACCGCCATAATGCTTTCCACTGTGGCTGCACCACTTTACATTCCCACCAGCGGTGCACAAATGTTCCAATTTCTCCACATCTTTGCTATTTTCTGTTTGTTTGATAGTAACCATCCTAATAAGTGTGAGGTGGCTTCTTTGCTTTTGAGCCTGGCACTCAACTTCTTGGACAGCCCGAGTGCTGATATCTGTGATCTTATCAGAAGTTGAGTTCAGTTAAACTCAGTTCACCTCGGAGTTCAAACACTTTGAAGCTGAGTTTAAGCCCCTCCTGAGTAGAACACAACCAGGAACCACGTGAATTCTACACCTTGAATCTGGTAGACCTCGAAAATACTAGACATTCTGAAATGAAAACATCCTTGCTCACCTAGGAGGAGCTTATCTCTCTGGATTTTTTACTTCTAGATTTCTTGGTGTCCACACCTCTTTGAAGGCTTTAAATAAAAGTATGATTTTTTTTCTTTGTGTAGGCAGTGATTTCTTTTTGATTGGCATGAAAGTCATCCCTATTCTTCTCTGTTTTGGATTTGGTCTTGTGCGTTTGAAAGTAACAAATCATTTTAAATTAGCTTAGAGAAAAAATGAATTTGTGGTAGGTGGTAAAAAATTAATAAAGAGACATTTGAATTAAATAGAGTTGGGAGACCTGAGGGGGAGTTGTCATGCTCTGTGACGATAACAGAGCCCAGCAGGAAGAAGAAAGATTCCTCTTCTTTTTTGGCAAGGACTCAGCCAATGAAAGCTATGGGCTCTTTGTTTACAGCCCTCCCAACTTCCTTTCACTCCCTATAGAAGCGTTCTCCTTCTCGTGCCCTCCAGGGACTTGCACATGACATTCCATGGTTGCAGACCCCGAATTGCAATTCTCTTCTGATCCTGAATATATCCATCGTTCCTGGAGAAATATCTGCCAGTCTCTTTGCTTCATGTCAACAAAGAACATTCAGCTGTCTCAGACTTCAAGAGAAAAGGTAAAGCCATGTCTCCTGAGGAACAAGAATCAGGAACCAGAAGAGCATCAGGAAGCAGGGAGGATGCTTGTCTCTCGTTCTCCTTCTTCTTATTGTTACATGTCTGGTAGCTGTGCATTTTGGCTTCATTTCCTTCTTTTAGTTTTATTTGCTTCTTTTTACACAAAGAGAGATGGCTGCCCTTGCCCTGAAGTGAAATCATTTCTGGCTCTTGCCTTGAAATTGACCAACATTCCAAGGCCCCATTCCAGATTCTCAAGAGGGAGAATCTGGTAGGTACAACTTTGATGTGGGGTCTACTCCTGGACCAATTGGCTGTTGCCAGGAGATCAGGCTCTTTGATTATAAATGTGGCCACAGTGATTCACTCCTTTGGTTACATGGCTCTTCACAGAGACGGGGGGTATGACATGTGCCATCCAGATATTCCAAAAGGTGATTTAAAAATAGCCCTCTAACCCACTTAGCTCCAATCACACACCCCCTAGAAAGGGTCTTAGTGTAAAGTCTTTTTTGGACATTATTGCAGGAAGTAGTGATATATGCCTGTGAAATGTCTGACATCAATTAGCATACATATTAAATGTCGATCTTATTTTCAAAAACTAATTTGGAACGGCCCAGGCAGTGATCTCCTCCAATAGCAAAACACACTTCTTACTAATTTTATTATACAATCAGAAAACGATTCTCATTTATTGCCGAATGGTTAGATTATTAGACTTGAGTAGCGGTAGTCTCCTCCTGTGTGTGCTTGTTGAAGTTTATATTTTTCACAGATTGATTTTTAATTAAGAAAAACGTGGAAGATCTACATTAAATTATTATTATGGGTATCTTATTAGGGCCTCAGGGGCAGAGAACGAAGTAGGCAGGGATGGTGGGATGAATGGGGAGTGAGTGAGAGATATTCCCTCAAAGTCTCAACTTAAGTTTTAAGTTTGGGAGGATTCATTTAATAATTTAGTAATAAAGAAGTTATTCTTTTTTAATGCCTCGATGTGGCTTTTATCCTTAGCTCATTCAATGGCGTTCTACATAGCGATGAGATAGAGGGCCCCATCTTCTCAGTGATATGAACATGAATTACTCACCTGTTTTTCTTCTCTCAAAATACTTGGCAATATTGAGTCTATGGGGGCAGTAACTAGCTTAATGGCACCCTAATAAGCTTCTACACAAGAGAGAAGAGATTTATGCCCACTCACGTTAACAGCAAAATAATATGTCCATTCAGTCAGATCCTTCTGGGATTGGGAAGTTTCCTCCTGGAATCTGTAATGCCCCATAAATCAACATAAAGCCCTAAGTACTGAGGTCACTACAGAATTATTGGGAAAGCATAGTGTTTGGATATAATGAAACACAGACCACATGCAAGTCTATGAAATGCAGCCCCCATAGTTCAGCAGTTACAAGCCCAGGGTGCAATCTCCTCGATGACAGTTTCCAAGATGAAGAGCTGTATAACTTAACAGTGTCCTAAGTATATCGAAGATTTAGAATTGATCTATGGTCCACCGAGGCCCTTTGACTACTCACTTATGTCAGCACTGCTGATGAATTATGTGTCTGTGGGTTCTTCATGAATATAAATCCCAATCTCTCTGGTATAGTTATATGTAGTTAGATCATTTATGTGATGATATTTCCCATGTGCTGAAGGGAAAAGGCAGACACTTTGCAGTGTTTAAAAAACATGAACAGTTTTCTGGCACCAAGAAAATTATCAAGGGCCCAGAAAAACACAACGTGCCTTCCAACTCCTATCATACAATATGTCAACTTAAACCCTAACAATGATTTTATTTCGGATTTTATTTGCCTTCCCTGCTTCTCACCTTCTGCATCATTTCTTGTTAAATTTAAGGGAAAAAAGTGGTAGTCTTAAGAAAGTTTGCTAACAGTCTTTATTTGGAGTACCCTAGCTTATCAGGGTAGATCATTTGGGCTCCAAATTAATTACTTAGTTCCTCTTTTCTAGTTTTAAAAAAATGGTGTTAGTAAGGTTCTGTATTGGTCAGCACTTGCCAGAGAAATAGAACCAGTGGGAGCAGATTATAGATGGATGATAGGTAGATAGATAGATAGATAGATGATAGATAGATAGATAGAGATTTATTTTAAGTAATTGGCTTACATGATTATGAAGTCTGTCAAGTCTGAAATTTGTACAGCAGGCCAGCAGGCTGAAAATTCTAGGCTGATGTCTTGAGTCTTGAGGCAGAACTTCTTCTGCAGGGAAACCTCAGTTTTGCTCTTAACCTTTCAACTGGATGAGGTTCACTCAGGTTATCAAAGATAATGTCCTTTGCTTGAAGTCAACTGATTGGAAATGTTAACCACATCTACAAAATATCTTCATAGCAACACTTAGATTAATCTTTCATTGAATAACTGGGAACTATGGCACAGCCAAGTTGACACATGAAACTAACCACCACGGGATATTTTGGTTGTAAGTCACAAGACAGCTAATAAAACTGCCTTCATAATAATGGCTAACATACACTGAGGTTAGTTACATGAAGTGAAATATCTGGCAGTCTCTTTGCTTCATGTCAACAAAGAACATTCACCTGTTCTTTGTGCCTGTTAGAACAGGCACTGTTCTAACACCTCATCCTGAGGTCTTGCAGCTAGTAATGACAGAGGGGGGACTTGAAATTAACCATCTAACCCCAGAGGTTGGACTTTGAACCGCTGTGCTATATCAATGTTAAGTATTTCAAAAAAGAATTTGTTGAATCATGTATCTGGATAATGTAGGGATAGTTCTGGCTTCAGGCATGGCTGGATCCAGGGCTCAAAGGATGTGATTAGAACTTCATCTCTTTCTCCATCTGCTTTGGCTTCATTCTCAAGAAGGTCTTCTTTAAGTGACAGTTCCAGATTTATATTGGCTGAGCTCAATAACTGGAGATGGAGGAGATGGAGGAGAGAAAAGAGAACTTCCCTTTCTCAATAGTTCAAACAGAAGTTCTGGGATGACTCTGAGATACTTGCTTGGGTCATGCAAGTATCATGACCTTAACCAAGACTCATCCCTTAACCATTCCACAAGTTCAGGAGAATGGAATATACTGATGGACCAGGCCTGGGCCCTTGTCCTACGTGTGAGCTGAGCAGTGGGGCACTGATACCACCTGAATCACTTAGGATGAGTGTGGAAGAGCTCGTTCCTCAGGAAAAATCAGGGTGTCAAAGTCAGAAGAGGAAACAGTCTACTGTCACTGTGACTTCTCATTGCTCCCCATCAAGCTGTGCCTTCTGACAGCTGTCTCTTTGCATATGCCATTTCCCCCACCAAGAATGATTTTCCTGGACACATCATCTTCTTTTTGCAAGCACTGACTCACATTTCCCCTCTTTAGTGAAGCCTATGCCACGCTTGCGTTCATTGGTGGAGTCATTCCTTCATTAATTAACTCATAAGTACCTGTTATATTCCGTGCCCTGGGAAGTGCTGAGGACACTGGGAAATCAGGTAGACCTGACCCCTTTCCTCATGAAGGTCATCTTCTCTCTGTCACTTGATTCTGAGCCTGTCAAGGGGAGTGTCTATGCCTGGTTCATCTTTGTATCTCTGGAACATACAGTGTCGCCCCAAAGAAGAGGTAAAAGCATAGGGTCTTGAGTCAGACTTGGATTCCAGTCCAGTTTTGCTCTGTGAACTTTGGTGAGTTGCTGAACTTCTCTGTGCTTGAATGTCCCCGTCGCTACAATGGGGATAACAATTCCTATCTTGTTAGATGATTTTGAATATTCAGTAAGTTAATGTATGTGAAGTGAGTGTCACTGCATCATATCATAAACACTCAAAATAATAGACAGCCATATTATAATAAATGTTGAATATATGCTTCAGTGAACACCTGGTTAAATCAACCACATCATTGTCATGGTGCCACTTCCCTTGAGGTGGGAAGGGAACAGCTTCCATGGCACTGCTTTCTTTCAAAGTGGAAGTCCTGAATTTTAACACAAAGGTTAAAAAAAACCCTAAAAATGTTGTAATAACACTATAATTTAAAGACATTAACTCTTATCCCCATAATCAACTTCTTTAACAAGAGATGATTGCAGCTTAGGTGAGTTTGATGGGAAATCTCACGGTACTTCCCCAACCAGATTCATTCCTTAGAACAAGTTTTCCTTCATTAATGGAGTCAGGATTCGTGACTCCTTTTGAGAGTAGGTAAGGAAGCAAAGTTTAATATTTTCTCCCTCAAGCAATGTAATGATTAATGGAGTGTTTAACTGCCTTCTCATATTATTAACCCATTTACCAAGGACACGGTACCGTCCTTTTAATACGATTTCCCACTAAATGATGCATGCTGCCCGACATCTGGAGACTTGGATTCAAATCTGAGCCAAAGTTACAAATAAAAGAGGATTTAATTGTTTCTGTTTAGCCCATATCAGCAAATTCATCGAAGAGTTGACACTGCCTCTGGGGTGGAGGAGGCTGAGGTATCCCCAGTCGAGGCCAGAGGGGAGGTTTGTGAACTGAGCGGAGGAGAGAGAAAAAGAGAAAGTTGCTTGGCATAAGGAGACGAATGCAGAGATGTTCGTTGCTGCCGTTTATCAGAGCTGAAAAAGTGAAGCAGCCTAATTTTCCATCAACAGGGTGACTGATAAATAACCTGAGGTTTATTCATGCAGTGGATTATGCCTCGGCAGATCTACATGAATTCTACATTTATAACAAGGATAAATTTCAACAACATAATGTTGAGCCAAAAAAAAGGTTTACCATTTATCTATGTTTTCAAAGAACAGGACACTATATAATATGTTGCTTAAGGATATATTATAAGGAAATATATATGCGTGTGTGTATATATATACATATATGTATATATTTGTGTGTACATATGTATATGTATATATATCTGTATATATGTGTATATACATATTAAAGTCTAAAAATATATAGAGTAATTATCTCAGGAAGGAGGCAGAGAAAAGGTGTAAGAAATAAGCTTAAGTCAAATCTATAATTTATTTTCTTTAAAAGAGAAAGATAAAAAGAGAGTTAAAGAAAATGTAAAAATCTATTAACTATGATTAAATCTTGGTGGTATGTGTAGTGTCGCAAAATTATTTTCTGAATGCTTAACATGTTTATAATTAAAACTTTAAAAATGAGCAGAAATTTGCAGGAGAATTCTGTGAATGTTGGAAGACTAACACCCACTATCATTTCAGAACTTCTGAAAAGTAGACAGTTTACTCCCCAACTTAATAATAATTGCAGTTGTAACATGAAAGAATGTTCTGTAAACTACTGAATTTTACATCAGCCTTAAAAATAATTTCTGGCCCAGCAGGGATTAGAAATTAGGAGTAGGGGCTTCCCTGGTGGCACAGTGGTTGGGAGTCTGCCTGCCAATGCAGGGGACACGGGTTCGAGCCCTGGTCTGGGAGGATCCCACATGCCGCGGGGCAACTGGGCCCGTGAGCCACAACTACTGAGCCTGCGCGTCTGGAGCCTGTGCTCCGCAAGGAGAGAGGCCGCGATAGTGAGAGGCCCGCGCACCGCGATGAAGAGTGGCCCCCGCTCGCCACAACTGGAGAAAGCCCTTGCACAGAAACGAAGACCCAACACAGCCATAAATAAATAAATAAATAAATAAGTAAAATTAAGAAAAAAAAAAAAGGGATGAAAAGACTTTGCAAATATTTGAAAAAAATAAAAAAAGAAATTAGGAGTAATCATAAAGAAAAGCAGCTGGTGGTTCTAAAATGTCTCATTGCTCCTATGTTTAGTTAGAAGGCCCTGTCTGGAGGGAGAAGTCCTTAAATTTCAGAGTTCTTTCAGACACCTCCCTTTTTCACCCCTGCTGCAGTATCCTGCTTGGCAAATGCATTTCTAAATCTTGATGTTCCTCAGAATAGTTAGTACTCCTAGTGTATTAGTTAGTGAGGGCTGCCAGAATAAAGTACTGCAAACTGGGTGGCTTAAACAACAGAATTAATTTTCTCATGCTTCTGGAGGCTGGAACTCTGAGATCAAGGGGGCTGCAGGGTTGGTTTCTTCTGAGGCCTCTCTCCTTTGCAGACAGCCGTCTTCTCCCCGTGGTCCTCCCTCTGTGTGTGTCTGTGTCCTACTCTCCTCTTCTTATAAGAATACCATCATATTGGATTAAAGCCCACTCTAATGACCTTATTTTTACTTAATCATCTCTCTAAAGACCCTATCTCCAAATACAGTTACATTCTGAGGTACTGGGGGTTACCACTTCAACATACGAATTTTAGGGGTACACAGTTCAGCCCGTAACATCTAGATTTCTAGATTTTTTTCTCCTTTTCATTCTACCATCCCATCTCACGCCTTTTCTTCCTTGCTTCCTATTTCTCTCTCTCTTTCCATCCAGTTTGTTTTGAGGCTCAGTTTGTTTCCCTAAAACTCTGCTTTGATTATGTAGTGATCCAAGGCTTGGGTCTAAAGTTAGTTTTCACTTTCAATACTGTCTTCATCTCAGATGAATTTTGGGGGTTGGTATTATGCCTTTTTTAATGCCCTTTACTCACCTGTAAAATAGAATAATAATAGTTCCTACATCATAAGTTAGTAAATTTACCACGGATGGTTAACAAAATTCTTTTTAGATGAAGTGTTTAATTTTAATTTTTTAAAAAACTTCTCTTATGATGAGACCTTTGTTTTCCTTTCACAATGG
This sequence comes from Balaenoptera physalus, assembly GCF_965194825.1. NCBI lineage: Eukaryota > Metazoa > Chordata > Mammalia > Artiodactyla > Balaenopteridae > Balaenoptera > Balaenoptera physalus. The sequence goes on along the minus strand of NC_138898.1, from coordinate 8,028,709 downwards.
TGATTCAAAATTTCCCTCGTAAATAAGCTAGTAGTTTTTGAAAATGACTCAAGACTTTCTGTGATGGTGAATTTTATGGGTCAACTTAACTGGGCCAGAAGGTGCCCAGATGTTTGGTCAAACATTATTCTGGTCTGTCTGTGAGGGTGTTTCAGGATGAGATTAACATTTGAATCGATAGACTGAGTAAAGCAGATGGCCCTCAGCAACGTGGATGGACCTCATCAATCTGTTACAGTCCTGAATAAAACAAAAATGCAAAAGAGAATTATCTCTCTCTGCCTGACTCTTTTTGAGCTGGGACATCAGTCTTCTCTTGCCTTTGGACTCAGACTCGAACTGGAGTGCACACCATTGGCTCCCCTGGTTCTCAGGCCTTAGTACTTAGACTAGAGCTATAGCATCAGCTCCCCTGGGCCTCCAGCTTGCTGGGCTTCTCAGCCTCCATAATTGTGTGAGCCAATTCCATGCAATATATATATTATATATAATATTCCTTGTAATAGATAAGATAGATCTCCTGTTGATTCTATTTCTCTAGGGAACCCAGATTATTACACCTTCCATCCTGCAATATTATCAAGAGAATAATTTCTAAAATGCTTTTGTCTTTATCTCAAATGAATATGTTGATTGTTTAACAAATTAGGAAATGTAGAAAAGCAGAAGAAGAAATAAAAATTACTTATATTTCCACCTTCACAAACAATTAGAGTTAACATTTTAGAGTGTGCCCATCCAATTATTTTTTCTGTCTATCATCTATTTATCTGTCTTGTGTTGAATAGTGTTCCCCCCAAATTCATGTCCACTGGAAGCTCAGAATGTGACCTTATTTGGACATAGTCTTTGCAGAGAACTTCATTACTTAGGATGAGGTCATGCTTGATGAAGATCAGCCCCAAGTTCCATGAATGATGTCCTTATAAGAGTAGGAGAAGGCACACAGAGAGAATACTGTGTGAAGATGAAGGCAGAGATTGGACTGATGCATCTACAAACCAAGGAGCACCAAGGATTGCCAAGGCAAGCGCCAGAAGCCAGGACAGAAGCAACTGATTCTCCCTCAGAGCCTCCAGAAAAAGCCAGCCTTGCTGACACCTGACTTCATACTGCTGGCCTCCAGAACTGTGAGAGAATACATTTCTGTTGTTTTCAGCCAGTTGTTTTACCCAGTTTGTAGTAATTTATTGAATATTATGGCAGCCACAGGAAGTTATCCATACATATAGATTTTAAAACTGAGAATGAGATTATATTGTATAGGGTATATTGTTTTGTAGCTTATTTATTTTAGTTAAGATACTTAAATCATATTTGTATGTTATTTAATATTCTTCTGTAATGTTATTTTTAATCAGTCTCCTATTAGGGTTTTGGATTATTAGCTTTTCCTCAGATTTTCATCATTAAATATACTGCAGTCATGTATCTTCTCATCGCTAAATATTTGAGATAAATATTCATAGAGTTCCCTTAGGATAAAGTGTTAGATGTTAGACTCTCATAAGAACTAAGTATGGAGGGACCTTGTCTGTCTTATTTCCTGCCACATCCATCAAATAGTGCTAGACACATAGTAAGAAAATTGCCCATTTGTTTAGACCTGCTGGGTAAAATAAAATTGAAAGGGTTTGTTCATTTTTACAGCTTTGGGAACATATTGCCAAACTGTATATCAGATAATTTTTCAAGTGTCAAACTAAGGGAATAATGTTTTTCCTATGTGAACTCTTGGAGTCTAATTCTAGCGATCGTATTTGTTCTATCCCAAAGTCCTCTCATATGCAATAATTACTTTATGAGTGTGGAAGTTGTTTGATATACAAGCCTCCTGATTTAGTTATTTTAGGCTATCCATGATGTCATCAATTTTTTTGATTTTGTATTTTCTCGTCAGGCACAAACTGTACCTCAAACCGTTCAGTTAGCTCAAATTTAGAAGGTAGGCATAGGAGATAGATATCAACAACTTGGCACTTGTTTTGATTTGAGTCATACTTATGTTTTAAAATGATTATGTATCGTGATTCAATGACTATTTCTGTGTGTTATCAGAAATATTAGTAAGAGAGGCAAGAAAATGTGTAGTAATAAGGATGAATTCATCACCAACCATTGAAAACTACTTTCAGTGATTTTCACTTTTTTCCCCAAATAGCAGATGGCTTAATTCCTTCAACCAGCTGCTGAGAAAAGAAATATTTGAATGTTAAGGAGTATAAAATTGTTTCCCCTTGTAGCACATACAACAAGAAAGTCTTGGTGCAGTGTGTGTATATATATAGATATAGATATAGATATAGATATAGATATAGATATAGATATATAGTAAATTATTAGGTAAAAGAAAATAAAACCTAATCAGCAAAGCCCAAGTCTGGACAAAATTCTTTGTAATTTTTTAGTGGTTGATCTATGAATTGGAATGTATATGTATGCATATAACTTTCAAGTCTGCTTAGAATCAGTTTTCACCACCTCATATGAAATATAGAAACCATACACCTTTACGTTAAGTTGCCTTTTGCATAACATTTACATACACTGAAAACTCTTATCAGACAACGTTACAGTTTTTGCTCTCATCATTCAAATGTATTTTAGAGAGCCTGAGAGGAAAAGAATAGTCTGTTATATTGACCTAAATGTTTACCATTTCTGTTTCTTTTTCTACAAAAATACATTTTATTTTATTTTTTTATTTGGCTGTGCCGCGCAGCTTGGGGAATCTTAGTTCCCTGACCAAGGATCGAACCCAGGCCCCGGCAGTGAAAGCACCGAGTCCTTTCACTGGACCACCAGGGAGTTACATTTTAAATAGATGTTAGAAGATAGGGAGAAGTTAATAGAGGTACCCCTCAAATGATCTGGAACAAATATTAAAAGCTTTTATCACTCAGGGTTTTTAGTTGCAAGCAACGGAAATCATCACTTATTTCTTTTAACAGAGAAGGGTTTATTAGGGGATACTGGGTAGCTTAGAGTTTCCCTAGAAGAGACAGATAAACAAGCTTGGAGATTATGCAGCCAAAAACAATGCCCCAGACTAGTCCTTTGGAGACATAGCTCTCATAGCTGCTTGGGTAGGGATACCATAGTTTATACCATCAGTGTCACCACTGGTGGCCCTGGGATGGTGCTGCTAAAACAACCTGTTGCTGGCCCCTGGAGAATGGATGTAACTACTACTCTTTAGCTTACTTGCCTTCCTTGTGTTCCTAACACCTTCCTTATACGCCTATTTTGATTCAAAGTCTGGGGTGGATGTGTCTAAGTCAGAGCTTAGAACATGTGTCCTAGGATGTCTTAGTTGCAACAGAATCTTGGAAAGAACGTATTTGGTATTTTCAGTTTCTATAATGAAAAGAAAGCTCTGAATCATAAGGTAGGAATATTCCCCAAACAGAGAAATGAAAGCTAAAAAAAAAAAAAAAAAAAAAGACAAACTCCATTAGATTCAAGCTTTGAGTCACATATTTTACTACTTACAATGTATATGGTCTCAATAGGATGAGTTTCTTTTCTACAGGTTTTTCTAAGTGTCAGTGTTCTATGAGATGGTATGTTCCACAGTGAGTCTGTCATGGTTAACTGAGACAATGAGTGTCAAACATTTATCACAGAATCTTGCACAGAATAGGTGATTACATGTTATTATTACATACAGTCTAGTGGTATCCTAATTGTTATTATTGAATGAGAAGTCATATCAGCAGGAAATGAAGGGCTATTCTGCAGGGATAATTATTCATTGGGTTTTGAACCTGTTGAGCTTGAGGTATCGGAAAATACAGAGGTCAAAATATATTGCAAGATGATGGTGGCCGTAGGGCTCAGAATCTTCAGAAAGCTCAAGACTAAAGATATTAAATTAATTCTCCACCTTGTGGTGGTAGATAAATACAGGGGAGAAGCTTCTGTGGAACTAAACCATTCACAACATTTTCCTTTTGTCTGAAAGGACCAGATCAACAACTAAGGAACGCCTTTACTTCCTTGATTAAGATTTAAATCCAATATAAAAGGGGAATGAAGAGGATGCATATTTTATGCCTTGGCCTCTCTACTAGTTATTAATATTTTTTCATGCCCTGGGGATAAAGCGGAACCCATTATTCTAGAGACATTTGCACAGAAGGAATAAAGCACCCAAAGCTGTAATAGACTGGCTATGTACATTTATAGGCTCTACTGAGTTTTCTTAGAGATTATCACAATTTATATATATATCACATTTTGTATTATACCATATATTAAAATATATATTATAGTCATTACATTATATATTTATCTTAATATAGTAATATAATTAATATGATAATAAATATAAATATCTTATATAAATAATTATCAATATAAATTAATATTTAATATAAATTATTTATGGTATAAATAAAAATATATATGTTTGCCTTAGATTTATGGCAGGTTATATATGGGCTTTCCTTTGGAGAGTGAAATAAAATTTTCTTTTCAAACCTATTATGTATAAAATGTGGTAATTTAAAAAGAAATATCAAGTAAACAATATTACAGATAGTTTAGAGATCTAGCAAAAGTTATAATGGAGATAAATATGAAATTTAGTAATGTATGAGTATAGCAAAAAGCTGTGAAGACAGTGTTCATGTGACTGACACTTGGGAAAACTGAGCTATAAGGTAATGTCTAGGTCCTTTATTTTTAGTTCTTGGTTATTTCTCTAACTTCGTTGTGGCAAAGCTACTCCCCACCTTCTTCCTTGGTAACAGAACCCCGTTTTTCCCTTCACCAATTAGCCAAGCCCATTAGGGGAAGTTGAGTGAAGCTTGATTGGTCTAAACCAGTTGTAATATGATGGTCTCACTCCTTTTGCTGAATGACTGGTTTTAGGCAGTAGCGTGTGACCCCATTCTACGCGAAAGACACAAGGGTTAGTCTCCTTGGGTGGTTCTTGTCAATTTAGAGAAGTTTTCTTATTTTCCTTTAGATATATCTACGAAAGGAAGAAATGCCAGAAACTGTGGCAGCCATCTCGAGACCTGGAACTCTAAGGCCTGAGAACCAATATCCTGAGGATGGTAATACAGAAAGACGGTAAGAAACAGGCTCTAAAGATAGTTTTGGAACTCCCAATTAACCATTCCTGGAGCTGCCCTCCCTCCAGACTTCTTGTTCAGTAAAATAATAAATCCCCTACCGTGTATGCTCCTTATTTAGAGTGTTCTCTTACTTGCAGCTGAAAGCATCCCCAGTGATTCACTAATCTCCTGTCTGTTCTTGCTTCATGGTTTACCCTCCAGGAGATCATCTAGCTGTTATTTGTCTTGCTCTTCAGCATATTTCTGGCTTCCGAGCCTTTTCTCATGTGGCTTCCTCGCCTTTTCTCATGTGGCTTCCTCTGCCTGGAATGCCATCCTCCTTCCTCCTGTTGCATATGGCTAGGCTCTTTGAAAACAACTCAAGAGTCACCTTAAGAGCTTTTCGTGATCCAGGTTAGGGTAACCCTACTCTGAGTACCTGGTACTCCCCATTGCCTTACCACACTGGCTGTGATTTTCTGTTTATGTGCCTGTTTTTCTCACTGGCTCTGCTCCTTGAGGATAGGAATGATGTTCTATTTTAACCTGGTGTCCCAAGATTCCCATTATATCCATGAGCAGAGCAGACTGTTAGAAATATTTAGCCAAAATATTTCTTCCGTGAGCAGTAGTAGTGAATAGTCACTAAGACCTTGATATTTGGAGCCTGTGTTCCAATGCTGAGTCCACTGTTTATGTGATGTTGAACCACAAGACTCAGTTCCCTTATTGGGAAAATGGATACAACAGTAGTATGTACCTCTTATGTATTTAAATGACATAATGATGCACATAAATTGCCTAGTTGATGATAAATTCTGTCATCATTCATAATTCATTAGCTTTCCCCCAGGTGTTTACATATGTGCTCAGAGATATGATCAACAATTCCATACTTTTTAATCTTCTGCTTATCTCTGTATCTAGCTGTTGATGAAAGAATTAGAATCCCACAGCCCACTGACATTGTATTTTAGAACTTGAATCTCAATATGCCTGTTATATTTGAGAAATATGCCTTGTCTAGTATCTAGGATACAAATGCATATTAGTATGTTTAAAGTAAAGAACAAATGTTTGTGATAGTGGATGCATAATTTAACCTTTTCACCATTTGATGTGAAGTCTAAATTAAGCTAAGAGCACAATATCAACATGAGGTAAAATTTTTGACCTTTAACGGTGCTTTGGTGTCTTAACATTCTTTAGTCATCCTGAAATCTTGTGCTAATTTTAAGTGACTCTCTTTAATATATGTTCACGAATGTTTATTGAAGCAGAATTTGAAGGGGCAAAAAGGGGAAGGAAGGAAGGAGGGGAGGAAGGAAGGGAGGGAGGAAAGAAGGAAGGGAGGGAGGAAGGAAGGGAAGGGAGGGAATGCTTACTCAGCCATTTTACCTATGTTCATAAACCGCTGATTATTCTCAACCAACCACAAAGACATCGGTACTTTATACTTACTCTTTGGTGCCTGAGCCGGGATAGTGGGTACCGGCCTAATTTGTGCTGAACTAGGCCAGCCTGGAACACTACTCGGAGACGACGTAGTAGTAACAGCCCATGCATTTGTAATAATTTTCTTTGTAGTTATACCCATCATAATTGGTGGTTTTGGAAATTGACTGGTGCCTCTAATGTTTGGAGGGAGGGAAGGGAGGGAAGGGAAAGGAAGAGAAAATCTGAATCTTCATCAATAAATGAAAAGATGTTTGAATAAACAGTAAGATATCTTTATATGGAATATTATGCAAGTATTTAAAAGATGACGTAGATCTCTATAGATTCACCTGAAGGTATGTCCCTGATATAGTAAATGGCAAGTGCAAATTGCAGAGTAGTATCTCTAAGATGTGCAAAAATATTTGCTTTTGTTTGTATAAGCTAAAAAAAAAGATGTGTGGAAGGAAAGACACCAAACTGTGTAATAACATTGGTTACCTCAAGGAGGAAGGAGACAGATGCGTTTAATGTTTTTACATATGTCTGAGCTATTTGACTTGTTGCAGTGAGTGTTACCAAGATATAATTTATCATAAAACTCAACCATCGAAGTGTACAATTAAAAAATGTTTAGTAGGGCTTCCCTGGTGGCGCAGTGGTCGAGAATCCGCCTGCCAATGCAGGGGACACGGGTTCGAACCCTGGTCTGGGAAGATCCCACATGCCGCGGAGCAACTAGGCCCGTGAGCCACAACTACTGAGCCTGCGCGTCTGGAGCCTGTGCTCCGCAGCAAGAGAGGCCGCGATAGTGAGAGGCCCGTGCACCGCGATGACGAGTGGCCCCCGCTTGCCACAACTAGAGAAAGCCCTCGCACAGAAACGAAGACCCAACACAGCCATAAATAAATAAATAAAAATTAAAAAAAAATGTTTAGTAAATTTTCCACACTGTGCAACTACTTCCATAATCTGGTTCTAAGACATGTCATCATCCCAACAAAAAGCCTCGGGCCCAATTACAGTTAATCCTCCCTCATTCCTACCCTCTGCCCCAAGCAGCCACTAATCTACTTTCTTTCTCTATAGATTTGCCTTTTCTGGATATTTCATATAAATGAAATCATACAGTATATGGTCTTTTTTTTTTTTAATTTATTTATTTATTTTTGGCTGTGTTGGGTCTTCGTTTCTGTGCGAGGGCTTTCTCCAGTTGCGGCGAGCGGGGGCCACTCTTCATCGCGGTGCGCGGACCTCTCACTATCACGGCCTCTCTTGTTGCGGAGCACAGGCTCCAGATGCACAGGCTCAGTAGTTGTGGCTCACGGGCCTAGTTGCTCCGCGGCATGTGGGATCTTCCCAGACCAGGGCTCGAACCCATGTCCCCTGCATTGGCAGGCAGATTCTCAACCACTGCGCCACCAGGGAAGCCCCAGTATATGGTCTTTTGTGTCTGGCTTCTATCACTTCGCATGTTTTTGAGGTTCATCCACGTTGATGGACCACATATCAGTACTTCATTCCTTTTTATGGCCGAAGAGTATTCCATTGTCTGGATCTAGTACATTTTGTTTATCCAGTCCCTAGTTAATGGACATTTGGGTAGGGTTGCCAGATTAAAGAATGCCCAATTTAATTTGTCCCAAGTAATGTAGGATATACTTATTCTAAAAAAATGTTTCATTGTTTATCGGAAATGTGAATGTAACCAAACATCTTGTGTTTTTACTTACTAAATGTAACAACTTTACATTTGAAGTTTCCACTTTTTGGCTCATGAATGATGCTGCTGTGAACATTCCCGTGCAGGTGTTTGTGTGGATGTGCATGCATTTTTGTAATTGGGAAAAAAAAACTTTAAAAGTTAAATAAAACCTCCCTTTCTGAATGGATGCCAGGAGCACCAGCAATTTAAAAGTCAGTGAAATAGCTTAAGCTATTGTTAACGAATCTGTTGCAGAGAAAGGCACATAAAAATTGGGCTCTGCTTTAATTATATGTCCACATGCCCTCCTGTGACAACTGTATGCTGCCTTGCTTTATTTTATTACTTGCTGGACTGCCTGTGGTTATTTAAGAGGACCATAAAACTTGGATACCAGACTTGCTTGACATCTAAATAATCTAAGTCCAGCTCATTAAAAGTTGAGATCAATAGCTTGCTGAATACTTTAGCACAGATTTCGTGTTTTTAAGTTTAGGAACATTTTGGATTTCAGGAGAGAATGAGATTTGCTATCTTGCTGTCAGAATCATTGAATAAAGCTAAAAATGGCCAGCATATTCCTATCTCACGCTTTTGCCCTTCCTGTTTCCTGGGCCTGGAACACTATTGCCCTGATGGCTACATGACCCATCCTTTTATTTCATCCAGTTCTCTGTTCAAACATCCCTCATCAGAGAGGCCTTCCATAACCACCCATTCAGGCCTGCCCAGAACTTGACCCCTGCCCTGTCTTTCTTTCTAACTAGGTTTGATAGATTTAACAAATAGAAATACAAGATACCTAGCTAACTTTGCATTTCAGATAAAGAAAAAAAAATCATTTTTTAGTCAAAGTATGTGCCATCGTACTTGGGACATACTCTGACTAAAAATTATTTGTTGTTTATCTGACATTCACATTTAACTGGTGCCCTGAATTTTATTTGGCAACCCTATTCACAACCCTTAGTACAACCAGGCATTATATTGATTATGATATATTTATCTGCTTATTTATTTTACTGTTGGCCTCATCCTAAGAGAGCAGGGCTGTATTAGTTTCATAGAGTTGTCAAGGCACATTACTGCAAACTCGGTTGTTGAAAACAGCAAAAATGTATTCTCTCGCAGTTCTGGAGGCCAGAAGTCTGAAATTGAGATGTCCGCAGGGCCATGTTCTATCCTTAGACTCTAGAGAATCTTCCCTGGCCCCGTCCAGCTTTCAGTGTCTCTTGGCAGGCACTCCATGGCTTGTGGCCACATCACTCCAGTCTTTGCCTTCCTCTTCACGTGGCCTTCTTCCCTGTATCTCTGCATATCATTTTCTTTTCTGCCTCTTACAAGGACACCTGTCACTGGCCTTGGCGCCAGCCCTAATCCAGGATGATCTCATCTTGAGATCTTTAACCTAATTACATCTTCAAAGACCCTTTTTCCAAAGAGCGTCCCATGTACGGGTTTTGAGGGCACGTCTTCGCGGGAGACCCCTGTCCAACCCACCACAGTGTCACATAGGAGTGCGACAAATTTATTTTGAATGAATGAGCGGGAAAATCAGTGGAGGTGGGCATTTTGGGTTTCAGTTTTATTCCACAGACATCTCTCCAGGACCTGTCGTGTACTGAGGTTAGGAGGGAGCTGGGTATACATTCCTGTTTTCAGGTTCCCCTGGGGACATTCAGTAAAGATGTTCGAAACTTAGAGATGGAGTTTGGAGTGATAGAGTGGGTGCCCACCGCCTCTGGATGACAGCCAAGGCATCTGAGCCTCTGCACGAGGACACGGCAGAAAATTCCAGGAAGGGGGTCTGAGGATGGCACTCTGGTGAGCCTCAACCACGCAAAAGAGGAACACTGGGCAGAGCTAAATCCATGCACTCACATCCCTCATTTCAGTGCCAAGGGCCCATCGCCTCTGTGTCCTCGGGCAGAGATCATTCCAACAGCCAAGAGCGTTAGCACAGGCGCTGAGAGAGTTGGCTTGTCCGAAAGCTTTACCTCCTGGTTTGGAAAAATTATGTTGACACCTGTTCAGGCCTGAGGAGCCCATAATCAGATTTCCCTGCTTCCTCTTACAAACCGGAGACCAAATGGAATTCGAAGCGCCTAATTACCATGAAAACGGTACATCTGAAATGGCTGCTAAGTTTTGCCAACATGGCCATAGGACTAAAGGAGAAATACGGTGCAGAGTGTTATAAGAGACACTTGCTTATGTTTTGATGGAGATTCCCAAACTAGTAAGAGCATCATCCCGTCCAAATTAGCCGCCATGAAGGGCAATACTCCTGTCTCCAGGGCTGTCTTCTTGGGGGTGTGACTTGGGCTACCACGCGGGCCCTTGCTCAGAAGGGCCTGGTGCATGACTCAGTGCTTAGTTTAATGCTCTCTTGTGACCACGGTCAAATTCTTAATACTTTTTTTAAAAAAAGGAACCCTATATTTTCATTTTGCACAGGGACTCACCCCTTATGTAGTTTGTCCTGCTTATTTGAACAATGGTAGGTTTGTTCCAAATTATTTTGGTATTTCTCTTAGGGAATTGGTCTTAGAGGAGGGAGTGAGCTTTTCAGGAGAAGTGGAATTGTTAATGTGAAGAATGATAATGGGTGGACTTCTAATTCCGGCATTGCTTCTGAGGAGCTGTCTCTCTCCTGTTGGTCTGAGTTTCCTCATCTGTGATATGTGACTAACAACTTGTACCTCATGGGGTTGTCGTGAAGATTGAGAAACTTGCATGTAAATGTGTAAAGCCCCGAGGTTTGTGGCTGACGTAGAAGGGGAAGCAGTGCCATGGGTGTCGCTCTCAGGCTCACAATCCCTTGAGAGAGACCAGCCAAATAAAGCCTGCAGTGACGCGCGTCCCCTGCCTTTATTCAGCCATTGTTCAATGCTTACCTGCTGTGCCCCAGGTGATTGAGCAGATTAAATCCCTGACCTCCTAGAGCTTTCCTTACAGGGGTGGGGGAGGACAGGAAAACAAGGGTGCCGGTAAGTAAATCACAGAATTTCAGGCAGTGATGAATAGGAGGGAGGAAAGTAAAATAGCTGTAAGGGATGTGGTAGGCCTGGGGCAGGGCTCGGGGGAGCACCTCTGGGTATGGGGTTAGGGGGTGAGGGGGTTAGGGAAGACTTAAAAAATTTTTTTAATTTATTTATTTGGCTGTACCGGGTCTCAGCTGCGGCATGCGGAATCTTTAGCTGTGGCCTGTGGGATCTTGTTCCTCAACCAGGGATTGAACTCGGGCCCCCTGCATCGGGAGTGTGGAGCCCTAGTCACTGGACCACTAGGGAAGTTCCGGGAGGACCTGTTTAAGGAGATGACTTTGGAGCGGAGACCTCATGTGTGATGGAAAGACCCACTGGACCACATGGAGGGACGATTCTTCTGAGCACAGGGAACCAGAGTGAAGGTGTCACAGTGGAAACAAGTTTGGGAAATTTGGGCACCTCTCATTCATAATTGTAGGTCGAGTATCTGCAGCAAAATATGCTCATGGGTAGGAGGGGTTGATTTAATAAATGCCGCTTGCGTCCCTACAATCAATACAAGGGACCATGCTGAGGGAAGAGATAAAAAACGAATCCGTAATTGCCACATTCAAAGGCGCTGGCAATATAATTGAGGAAATAAATGTATCTAAATAATTCTAGTGAGCAAAGAAAGGAGTGATCTGGGAAGAGTGAAATAAAGTATTTACTAATGTCAAGATTTCAAATACAGATGTTGGTTTCATGGGGTGAAAAAGTCACTCGTAAATCCTTTCCTCGGATGAGGTTGATGAGTAACTTCCTCAAGGGTGTGGGGTAAAGACATTGGATGGAGAAAGACCCTTTAAGAGCCCTGTCCTGTCACCCTCATGCATAATTTAGGAGGGGGCGGAAGGAGACAAAAGATTAATGTATTCCAAAAATGTAAATGCAAATATGTACAACCCAGAAATCAGTGGAAGTCACTGTTCTTAAGATAGAGAAAAGACCAGCTCCAGCACGCCACAGGACCCATTCTGTGTTCTGGGGAAAGTGTCTGTGCTTGCAGCAATAGTTCTGTAAGTGACGGGTCTTACGGCTCGTGTTCGTATCTACACTTGACTTCTTTTCCTACTAAAGGTTCCAGCAGGACCATTTTTTTTTTTTTGAGTTCCTATATCCGTCAGCAGTTTTTTGTGTTTTTTGTTGTTTTTTGTTTTTTTAACATTTTTCTTTCCTTTTATTGATCTTTCTGATCTTATGTCCATATGGTGCTACAGGGTCCCACCAAAAGTATCAAAAAGGATTGTTAATTTTTGCAAAGGATAGCTTTTTTTTTTTTTTTTACAGCAATTTTTTTGTTTAATCAGTCATCAATTTTATACACATCAGTGTATACATGTCAATCCCAATCGCCCAATTCAGCACACCACCATCCCCACCCCACCGCGGTTTTCCCCCCTTGGTGTCCATACGTTTGTTTTCTACATCTGTGTCTCAACTTCTGCCCTGCAAACCGGTTCATCTGTACCATTTTTCTAGGTTCTACATGCATCCGTCAGCAGTTTTTAAAGAAATAGATCCACTACTCCAACCAGTTTTTATAAGATATTTCCCAAACCTTGTTAATTATTTATTTCTCTCTCCTCTCCCTCTCTTTTTTCTTCTCTCTCTCTCTGTATATTTATGCATCTTTCTATCTATAATTTGTCAGTCATCATTTGTAATACAGTAGCTAGCATTGTTTTTGTAAAATTCAGAAAAGCATAAGGAAGGTTAGTTTTCAAACCAGGGTATTTGTTTTACTGATTTTTATGTTGTTACATAATACAATTTAAAAATACAAATCCAGGAATATATCTGTAAATTTATTCATTGCTTTAGCTTGCATTTTTTATATTTGGTGATATTATGGCTTTAGATTTTTTTGTTTATTAAAAAAATGTAGATCATCCCAATATTAAATTTTGTATTTTCTTCCTTTTGGTGAACAAGGCTAGTAAACAAAATGCAAATGCCATTGCTTACTGAACTACAGATATAAATCTCAACTTCTATGAGATTCTGGAATTGGAGATCTATTTCAGAGATTATTTGCTCCAATAAACTTTTTCTGGAGATGCCGTATGTAAATTGCCCTTCACCACAGATTCAAAACATTCACTGCTCCAAGAGATAAACAGGCTGGTTTTAAAAAAAAAAAAGTATGTTCTCAGCTGCCAGTAAGATTAACAAATGAATTTACAGTTTATCTTCTCAGAAAAATAACAAGAATGACTTTGCATTCCCACACAGAATCTTGCCATTTGTAGAATCTAGAGTCATTTTCAAATTAATTTAATAAAACCATCATCCCTTAGCCACACATTTTCTTGTATTTTAAAGTAGCAGTTGCCAAGCACTGTACTTATTTATATTTATACATACGTTTACTGCCAAAGAAGTCTAGACATCTTGGCTAAAAACCTTTTTTTAAAAAATAGATCTTTATTGGAGTATAATTGCTTCACAATACTGTGTTAGTTTCTGTTGTACAGCAGAGCGAATCAGCCATTTGCATACACATGTCCCCATATTCCCTCCCGCTTGAGCCTCCCTCCCACCCTCCCTATCCCACCCCTCTAGGTCATCGCAAAGCACCGAGCTGATCTCCCTGTGCTATGCTGCTGCTTCCCACCAGCCAACTATTTTATATGTGTATATATGTCCATGCTACTCTCACAGGTGGAGTTAAATTGTTACAACTCAGAGCCCGCAAAACATATCAGCATAGTAAGATCTCTGTGCAACAAAGCTTCCTTTGACAATTCCTGTATTGACTTTATTAGTGCATTGTATAGTACATGTTTCTGAATTCTATGTTATAATCTGTGATAACAGAATTTAGTTGTTAGATATAGTGAGATATTTAATAGCTCTATTCACCTGAATTCAGTGGAGGTAGACCATGTTTGTATATGAGAAAGCTCAGTGTTGTAAGGGCGCTAATTCCCCCAAATTAATCTATTAATTGACGTTTTACTTGGAATCTCACTGAACAGGATTTTTCAGTGAACCTAAAACATGTAGTATAAAATGTATTTGGAAGAATGGAAAAAACGATCCAAAACCATTGGAGAAAGAATAAAAAAGAAGGAAACATTTCTCTTACCTGGTATCAATACTTATTACAAGGTATAGTAATTAAATGGTGAAACCTAATAGCTTAATGGTTAAACTTTCCAAAGTAGTTCTTTCGTCTGAGTCATGTCTCAGGGGCTGTAAGGAGTAGAAAGAGACGTATGGGGGTTAGAGAATGTGGATAGAGCAGGAAAGATTTAGAGGCAGTGGATAGTTGAGCTGTCTGTTACCTTTCCGCTTATTCTTGGCATTAGTTCTCAGATGTATAAAAAGAACCAGGCTTGTCCATACCAAGGAGTGGTGTTGATACCAATCAGATTTGCTGTGACTTGGGAGGAGTAGGGGAAACTCCCTCTATTTCCTCCATTAGTTATGATTCTTGATTTTGAATCAATAAAGATGTCCTTGGACACATCCTTAGGCTGCTACGCCCTTTATCACTGTCTGTAGAAGATGAACCTGATTTGGCATCATAGATTTTTTTTTTCCCCCTAGAGGGAGCCCCGCCCCCAGGAATACTCTGGGAGCTAAAGCACCAGCTGTGCTCTTCTGTACCAACATCAGCAGCAGCTCTACCAGGTCTAGTGTTTGAATTGGGCTGACAATTCTGAGATGATGTGTTGAGCAGAATGCAATCCAGCTTGTTCCTGCACAATTTTATTGGCTTTGCAAGTTTTAAAACTCATAAAAGATGTTTTGTCAGTAAAAGAAACCAACCTACGGGGAACAGATAATTATGTAATAAGGCATCACTTCCCATGATCTAATCACCATAACCTGTTTTAACTGTTACAGATTATAATATCAATAAAGCCTTGGTCATTTATTATGTTTTTCACATCTTCTCCTTCAGTAAAGATGTTAGAAAAGGTCAGAGCTGCTGTCAGATCCCAGCGATAAAGAGCAAGGTGGTGCTTTGGAAAATGGCAGTCTTTGCAGCGTTAAGGGCTATAAACTTTTTAAATTGAATGGTAAAAGTTTATCACTAATAAAGAAACTCTTTTAGGTGATTTTAATGCTATTTGGTCGTTTGAAATATTTCACAGATGGAAACAGATGGTAAGGTCATGAAATGGGTGAGTATTCAGCATCATAAAATGCAAACGCATTTTCTCCACATTAGAGATCTAGCAGTGTAGTCACGATATAACATTCTAGGTCATTATCTAGTTTCTACGGAGATCAGGTACTTTAACTTGGCTCTTGAAAATAGGGAAGGGGTTGAGAACAGCCAACAGATCTCCTTTTGGTAAAATAAATATATATTTATATTTATTATAAATATATATTTCTTATTCTCTCCTTCAAATGACCTTGACCGATTTCTTTCTTGTGATGAGTAAGGTACACTTCACCAGAGATGAGAGTGGACATTCATTATTAGCAAAAGGTAATTTTCATAGGAGGATCAATTCTAAGAAGACAAATGTTTAGATTGCAAATTCCTTGAGGGCAGATTCTTGGTCTTTCCTTTCGAGTCATTCATTCATTCATTCGTTCATTCATCCAACAAATAATTAGTGAATACCTACTATGTGCCAGGCATTTCTGTAGACACTTAGAAGAGGGGAAAAAGTCTCTTTCTTTATGGAACTTAAATGGGAGTGGGATAAGCCAGGCAAAAACAATAAATAAAATAGATAAGTAAATCAGTATGTTATTTTAAGTAAAATCGTATATTTGAAAGTGAAAAGCGCAATAGGAAGAAGAAAAGCAAAGCAGGCTAGATGCAATCAAGGACGAGTGCTGAGGTGAGGAGTGAGGTCCCCTAGGAATAATCCCTGTTATTTTAATATGTATCTTGTGGATCTTTATTTGACGATGCATACACATACATATGTTGGTATTTTAGACAATGATAGATTCTTGATGAATACACAGCATTATCACTTCCTTTCACTTGTCATGAAAATTCTCCATGTCAACGACTGTTTTTCTAAAATGTAAAGAAATGAACATGGTAGTTAGGGAGGTCCTCCCGGAGAAGGCGGTATTTGATCAGTGACTTGAAGGGGATGAACAGTAGACATACATACCTGGGTGAAGAGAATTCCAGGGAGAAGGAAGAGCCAGTGCAAGGACATGGAGGTGGAGGTGGAGGTGGGCGTGTGCCTGGCATGGTTGAGGGTCAGCAAGGAGGCCAGGATGGCTGTAGAGGTGTGAGCGAACAGGAGAGAAGGAGAGGGAAGCCGAGAGCTGATGGGCAGGTGGTCCGGGATCATTGAGGACACGGAAAGCCATTGCCAGGGCTTTGGATTTTACTTTGAGGGAAATAGGGTGCCTTGGAGGGTTTTAAATGGGGAAATGACATGACATCACTTATGATTTAAAGGAACTCTCTCAAAAAGATACCTGCAACCTCATGTTCATCGCAGCATTATTTACAATAGCTAAAACGTGGAAACAACCTAAGTGTCCATGGATGGATGAATGGATAAAGGAGATGTGATATATAGAAAAGAAGGGAATCCTGACATTTGCAACAACATGGATGGACTTTGAGGGTGTTATGCTAAGTGACATAAATTAGACAGAGAAAGACCAGTACCGTATGATCTCATTTATATGTGGAATATAGAAAACCGAAAGTATAGAAACAGAGAGCAGATTGGTGGTTGCCAGAGGCGGGGGTTGTGGGGGGGAATGGATGAAGGTGGTCAAAAGGTCAAAAGGTACAAACTTCCAGTCATAAGGTAAATAAGTTCTTCAGATGTATAATGTACGGCATGGTGACTGTAGTTAACAATATGTTGTATATTTGTTAAGAGAGTAGCTCTTAAAAGTTCTCATCGAAAGGAAAAAAAGTGGTAACTGAGTGAGGTAATGGATGTTAACTAAACTTGTGCTAATCATTTTCCAGTATATACACACATCAAGTCATTATGCTGTATACCCAAAACTAATACACCGTTATATGCCAATTATATTTTAATAAAACTTGAAAAAAAAGGAATCCCCTGGAAGCTGTTTGAAAATATCAATACATTGTTAGTAGGTAAAGGCTGAAGCAGAAAGACCGACTAGGAAGCTATTGCAGCAATCCTGGAGAAATGAGGGTGTTTGGACCAGGTTGGGTGCTGGAGATGGTGAATGTAGAGCCAACAGGATTTCCTGCAAACTATGTGTGGACTCTGATCGAAAGGAGACGGGGACAGCTCCAGGGTTTTGACCTGAGCAACGGAAGGATGGAGCTGCCGTTTCCTGAGACGAGGACGTGGCTTCATTTCCATTTTGGACAGGCTGAGTTTGAGATGTCTTTAGTCATCCAAGCAGAGATGCCAAGTAGGCAGCTGGATATTTGGCAGAGTCTAAAATTTGAGAGAGAGTTCTGGACTCTCACAGGAATTTGGAAGTTATTGATATATATAGTATTTAAATCTGAGTATCATGTGATATATGGTATTTAAAGCTGTGAGACTGGATGAGATCACTAATGGCGTGAGTATAGATAAAGAAGACGTCTCAGAATTGAATTTGTGACTAGCTCAGTAGAACTTGAGTTGATGAACAAAACGAATGAGTCATGATAGTGATTAGTATACTTCTGCACAAAATAACTCAGATAAAGAGCACTAAATATGTCATTTATGAAAGCAACAATATGGAGTTATTTATAACTTGAAGTGTGCCTTCTTCTGGGTCCAGGATGGAAGTGGGGACCAGATGAAGAAGGTCACAGTGAGAGGAGAGAGTAGTCACAACTGTGCCATGTGTGGTCACTCAATCATTTAGTCATTCATTTCAACAGCTACATTTTAATTGCCTAGTATGTGCCAGGCATTAATCGCTTCTATTAGGTGTTTAGCGTGTTTTGTCACCCAGCATCAGTTTCTTCTTTCTGACCACCCCAATTTCCCTGCAGGCATTCCTTCTCCCAGGTGTGTGCAGTCCTGCTGGGGCAGTAAACCTGGACGCCAGGTCCACATTGGTGCTGCCAGGAGACCAGGCACGTGACCTAAGCTTGGCCAGTTGGACTGTTCATACCAGGGTTTTGGCTTTTCAGCAAGGAAAGAAGAAATGGTTAATGCACATGGGCCAAGAGAATATAATTCAAGTCACAAATGCAAGCTACACGTATAATTTAAAATTTTCTAATAGTTACTAAAAATAAGTTAAAAGGAACAGGTTAAATGAATTTTAATTATATATTTTATTTGACCCATTATATCCCAAATATCATCATTTCAACATGTAATTATTGTAAAAATTATTCACAAAGTGTTTTATTTTTCTGGCACTAATTCTTTGAAATCTGGTGTGTATGGTACACCTACAGCACAGCTCTTTTCAGACAAGCCACGTATCAATGCGCAGTCGCCACGTGTGGCAGCGTTACTGTGTTATATTGAAAAGTGCATGGCTGAGTTCATTCATTTCCGCAGCAGCTCCCGGATCAAACGGTACCTTCTACGAGCGTCATAACAGCAGGTTCTGCTTCCTGATCCTTCAGAGCTTCCTCAGTTGTTGCAAAGTCCTCTACGAGGAGTCCAGCCTCCCGAGAGGAGTGAGTCAGTGAGTCTTTTGCTTAGGTTGCTAGAGTGATCTCCCGTTACTTGCGTTCAAAGGATCGTCACTGCTACATTCCTTTTCCAGCAGAAAAAATAAGAGGGATTGCGCTGGATCAAGACCTTTTCACAGTTCTAATCTCAAGGGTGGAGTCAAAAAGTAGACTAAACCTTCAAAAAGAATAGCATGGGTCTGCATGTGCTCAGATGAAAAGAATCTCCAAAATAGAGCTTTGAGTGAAAAAACAGAGGTGTATAAAATGTGTATAGTATGGTCTTATCTGTATATTTTTTCAAAATCACATACGTATGTATGTTTGTGGGCACATATATACAGCTTCTAAATGGAAAGGAAAAAACCTGCTGAATAGTGGCGACCTTTAGAGGATGTGGGTAGGCGATGGGCAACGGGAGTGTTATGGGCTGAATTGTGTCCCTTCCCCAAATTCACACGTTGAAGCCCTAATTCCCCTCCACCCCCCCGCACCTCAGAATGCAGCTGTGTTTGGAGATGGGAGGGGGGTCTTTGCAGGGGTAATTAAACTAAAATGAGGTCATTCATGTAGACTCTAATCCAGTATGACTGGTGTCCTTGTAAGAAGAGGAAATTTGGACAAAGAAAGATACAAAGAGGACAATGTGAAGGCAAGAAGAGGACCGTCTGCAAGCCAAGGAGAGAGGCCTGAAACAGATCCTTCTCTCACGGCCCTCAGAAGAAATCAACCTGAATCTCAGACTTCCGGTTTCTCCAGAGCTGTGAGAAAATAAATGCCTGTTGTTTAAGCCACCTAGTCTGTGATACTTTGTCGTGGCAACCCTAGCAAAATACAAGGAGTAATTGAATAGAGAGGCAGGCTTTTACCTGTCATTGTAAAGGTTTCTCTTCTAATTTTTTTTTTATTATGTGTACTTCTATTTCAAGAGCAAAAAGTGAAAATGTTAAAAATGAGGATTCAGAGTCCTCCCTTATCTTCATTTATCTCTCTTCTTTCTTTCAACACATTCCCTCCCTGGAATTTTGTCACATGTGAAGGGATCTGAAAGGGATAAGAGAGACCCTGATAGCTGCAGAGCTAGGAAGATAGAACGAACTCATGACCTAATTCCTCCTTGTTCGATCTGAATGTTGATTTCCTGACCTTCTTGTTTAATTGTGGGAAGGCTATGATGTTTATTAGAATGACTATGGGATCATCTTTGTTTTATTTCAGTCTCTGTTCTTTTGTCCAGTTCATTTTTACACTGTTAGGAAGTTCCCCATCTGGAACTATGTACGTTATGGCTCTTTGGTTGCAAGCAACAGAAAGTGTATCTTATAGTTGTAAGCAGAAAAATAATTCATCCAAAGAAAAGAAGGAATCTAACAGGTTCCAAGGGAAAGTTGTGGAATCAGGTTTTGAAAAGGACCAGGAGTTAAGAAGGTTTCTGGGGCTAGGGGAATCGTGGTCAGAATTGGTGAGCTCTTTCTTTAGGATGCCACCAGTGAAGTTCATCAGCCCACATTTGCTCTTCTTTTTTTTTCGGAATCATCTCCTTCAAGCTTCCATGCTCAAAGGAAAAAGTATCTAATAAGCTTATGTTGGGTCATAGACCCATCCTTATTCAGGGAAGGCAGGATATTGCTGTTTCTCTCATACTCTGCAGCAGAGAAGAGGTGCTCACTGCAAAGCAGACTCAATATGCTTTTGCCAGAAGGGCATCCTAAGTAGCAAAAACAGCATGAGATTTCTCTTGGATGATAATTGATTTGTTTAGTCGACAATGTAAAAATTATTTGACCACTGGCAGTGTTCTCTAGGAAGATCTTTCATATATTATAATCTCCCAAGGGGCAGATGTATAGTTCTCTTGTATGGCATCCAAGATGATAAGTGATTAATAGGTGCCTAGAGTCATAATGCAAAATACATTTCATTCCATTTTGCCTGGGAAGCTTTCTTTTCACTTGTAGGAGTCCCTTCGCTAGGTTTTGCTTCTTGCTATAAAATTGGTTTCTTTTTGCAATGCAGTGCTCGCTGTGTTGGCCAAGTCTTACTTTATTCCTCAGGCAGTTGAAAAACCTAACACCCCCATCAGTGGGAAAAAAAAGGTAGACTTTTAGAGTCTTTTCCTTTCATCGATGTATTTACAGACCCAGTTAGTACAATATAGTTATAATGCAAATTTTAGAAACAAATTTCTTAAAGTTTAGAATTAAGTTGTTCAAAGGTACACGTAGTTATTCTATTAACTCCGATGGTATATTACATTGATGAGGGGTGGTTATGGAATCGCTCTTTTATTTCGACCTAATGAAAATAGGAAATTAAAGTGTTGAAAGTTGGGTCTGTATTTTAATCACATTCCTCCTCAAAAGCGACTTGGGTTGAGATTTTATAATGCCATAGAAAGAATATGAGCTCCCGGAATCCTGCAGACCTGTGTATCCATGTAAAATCTGTTGTCATTCCAGGTGTGAAGGATGTATCCAATGAGAACTGCTGTGTGCAGACCTCCTGGCTGAGAGTGTGTCAAGCATTCAAGAAACGTAAGTTCCCTTCCATTCCTGCCTTCTTTTTGAATGACTATGCCAGGCAGAGGAGACAGAGGCAAGATTGCTGTGAGCGAGGACTTAAACTGAGACTTGAATTCAAATCTGGAATCTGCCACATGCTAGCTATGTGGCTGCAGGCAAGTGACTTAATTTCTCAGAGCCTTGGTTTCTTCATCTAGAAAACAGGACAAAAAATAACGATTTCTTACTATGATTGTTAGGCTCCGTTGAGGTACTTGATGTGCCTGTTCCCTGCAAGTAGAGAGTACGCAATAAACTGTAACTACTATTATTGACAACTAACATATTTACATGACTGACTCATTTCTACTCATGACAGCAAATACTCTATAATACATTTAAAGCAGCTTAATGATGTGTTTGTTTAATCTGTCTAGAGGATTTGGTTCATATGAATACAATAGTTGTGATCTGAAACCACAGCAAACCATATAACCCACAGTTTCCTAAAATGTTTCTAAAGTATACCCCTGCCATAAGATGTAATAAAATGAGTCATCAGGAAAATGTTTTGTGTTCAAACAGGATTGGGAAATTTTTGATTAACAACATTCAAAGTACTGTCTTTATTGCAGGACTTTTCAGAGCCTTTAACATACAAGCATTCATTGTGACTTTCCAGAGGAAAATCATATAGGCAGAGTTTTCTAACTTTTTTGACCAATGAACACATTATCATGGGGTCAGGGCTATTCAGAAAACACTGCAAAGTGATGACATGGCTCTTTTACCATCCACTTGTCAAGCGGCACAGGAAGTGATCACAGCAAACAATCCAACTTGCCCAGAGCAGCCATGGTGAACTGCGAATTTAATCTGGTTGCTCTTGAAAGCTGGACTTTTTTTTTCCCCCAAATTGACTTGCAGTCTGTGAGGGAGAAACAAATTGCCTCCCCACTGTTCACACTTATGCTCGGTCTGTAAATGTTAGGAAATACCATAAAAAGAAATTTTAATTCCTGTAGCAATAAATATGCAAATACACATTTTCTCCAAATATGGCTAGGGCATCGTTCCCCCTCTTTCACCACCTCAGAGGCCCTAAACAGGTTTGAATCTGTTGACAAAGCTTTTTCCAGCCAGCTAGCTGACTTTTTCTTTTGTGTGCTAGCAATCTGTTAACCATATTCCCAGGGAATTTGGATGGAGAGCAAGTGTGCTGTCTTCTCCTCCCTCTCCTCCCTCTCCCCTCCCCTCACCCCCCTCCTCCTCCTTCTTTCTTTGTCTCTCTGTCTCTCTGTCTCTGTCTCTCTCTAATTCTTTCTCTTCTCCCTCCCATACTCCTTCCCTCCCTCCATCCTTCCTTCCCTGCTCCCTCTTTCTCTCCTTTTCCCTATTTCTTATATCTTGGAAGTCTTGCCGCTGGATGGACACATTGAAACTCATTTAATTACCGGCATGCCAAGCACAGAACCGAGTCAGTCTCATTCTGTGCCATTGACATGTGTAACCCACAGTTTAACCCTTTGTTCCCAGCCTACCACTGACCTCACAGGAGTTTTGCCTGAAGAAGATTGAAGTCCTGTTTTTTTATGTATGAAGTGTTCTGGTTTTCTCCAGACTTCTGTGTCCAAGTGAATCTCAGGCAAAAAAACGTTCTGTGCATCCACCAGCATTTAGAAGTGCAGTGATGTTTCCATCCAAAGCTGAAGTTGGAGATAGAACAGGAAAAAAAAAACCTTGGGGAGGAGAGTCAAACCGGTTGCTCACAGCTTGCACTTCAGGTCCAAGAGGACCGTGTTCTAAGGTTTGCATGATGTGACTTGGGCAAGGTTTTCTTTAGTGTCTTGTACACTCATTATATTAAGTGATAATATGCACGTTTTCAGAATCCTAATGGTGATGGGTATTACGGTAAGATACAGTCTTATCTTTGCACTTACGGGAATGATTTGAGCTTCACAAAATTGAGGCAGAGTTGGGGTGCAATGTAGACAAGGTAGATGACGGAAAAAAGCAAATCTGAACGATGGTGTTAAATCTTCTCCGTATTGCTTACCTGTGCACTTCCAGGCCTAGGAGAACGGTTGACACGTAGTAAGTGCTCAGTAGCTGTGTGTTTAAGGATCAAATAGATATGTTCAGAGAGGTTGCTTCAGCTCTGAACACTTGACCCAGGTATTTATGTATGGAGTTGCATGTCATGGCTACGTTACACCATGACTCAGTAGTATAGCGTGATAGTTAACGATGGCCTTTGAGTCAGAGAGCCTTGAGAGGTGAGCCCAGGGTAGGCTCTGTCTCATCTGTGCAAGTTACTGAGTTCTTCTAAGTCTGACTCTCCTCATCTCCACAGTGGAGACAGTGAGAGCTACAAAAGATTTCACGCAATGATTGGTGAAGACAGTGTATGTGAAATACCTTTGCATAGTACCTGGCAGGTAGTAAGCGTTCAATAAATATTAATATTATGACTATAAACTGTGTATCAAATGGGTTCAAACTGGATCAATCCCGGGTAGAGTAGTATGTAGCAGGATGCTCTGCAATGTAAACTTTGTATAAAAATTGTAAGTACAGGCATTGAGTGCAAAATGAAAATGTGGCTCCATATTACGTTGTCAGTAAATCACTGCCTGCCACCCTCGCGCCCACCAGCATGGCGATAGTTCGTAGCGTATCTCACAGAATGCCTTATAAATAATTATTTCAAGGTGTTGCTTTGGGTCAATGGTTCTTAACCAGGGACAGTTGTGTCCCCTGCCCCTCCCCCGGCCCCCCCGGAGCACTCAACAATTATTTGGAGTCATTTCTGGTTGTCACAGCTGTGGGTTTGGGAAGGGTTAAGTCAAGTGGCCAGTTTGGCAGTGAGAACTGGGTAACAGGATCATTTCGGGGAGCCCTACACCTGTTACTCTTCCCGGAACGCATTTGCCAGGCTGTGGGATCATGTCAGAGAATTGGCGGTCTGATGAAAATGCTTCGAGCGAATACCCTGCTTTGGAATGTTTTCAATGAGTCATTTTCAAAAATTCCAGTGCACTGATTGGTGACAAAGATCCTAATTGGCCTTATTTTTATTTCACTAAAAATAAGAAGAGCTCATTGCAGTTATGCAGAATTTTTTCATTAGATGGTAAAACAACCCTGTGAGGTAGGCAGAGAAAATTAATTCTGGGTAATAATAATAATAATAGTTATTATTTATTAAGTATGGGCACTGTTTTACATACTGAGCAAAATGAGGGACTTAGGGTCTGGAGTTGCAACACCTACTGGCTGTGTGAGTCTAGGCAGTGTATTTTTCTTTCTGCATTTTACGCTTTATTTAAAATGGGAACAGTCATGGTATCTGCCGAGGGGATTGTTGTGAGAATACAAAAGGATAAATCCTCCAAAACACTCAGCACAGTGACCAACAAACATGCGTCCAGTAAATGAGAGCTAATTATAATTGGAATAATCCTTCCAAAAACTGTGTGGAAGGGAGATATTTAAAGATGAGAACATTTAGAAATGAGAAAACACTGTCAGAAAGAACTGAAGTAAATTCTCACAAGTAGTGGGTAGCCAAATTGGGTTGAATTCTGAAGCCCACTTGGTAACCTAGTCCTAGAAGACTGTCTGACATATATTAGGACACAACACACGCCTGCTGCATCGAGAAAGCTCTCCTAGACTGTTTCTTCCATAATCCGCATTTTAAGCTGAGTTGGCCCTTTCATTGCATTTTCCCCTCTTTGCTGACATCACAAGAATGGGTTCTCAGGTCACCAGTGCGTGCATTCGATTATTCAAATAACATAAACGGCACATATCGCATTGGGAAAATTGCCCAGGCAAAAACAGTAAAAAGTGTATCGATGTTTTCACCAAGAACTAATTCTCAGAGAAGACAGGTCGTCATGAGAAAGCCATCTGCTCTGATCACGTTGCTGGGATGTTATTATTGTAGCTTTCTTCAGGCATTCACTAGAAAAGGCCTTGAGAGAGAAACAAATCTATAGGCTGCCCAGCAAAATTAGGGAAAGAGCCTAGTGTGTGCATGTGTGTTCACTGTGGGTATGTGTGCGTGAGTGTGTGTATCTGTGTCACAGACCGGAAGCAACCTTCACTGTGCAATTACACTGTCAGATGCAGTGGCATTTGGCAAGTTTGACATTGGAATTGCCTTCGAGTTGAACTCCTCCCGATGATATTTAATTGCGTGGCTCTGGAGTCAGCACCGAGTCTAGTTTGAAACGGATGGTGTGATGGGTGGAGTGCTTTTTCCTGGCTTGACAGGACTGGGGTGTAAACAGTAGCTGATGAGCACGGCCTTCCCCGCAGCCGTGAGGACTTTCTGGTGGAACCTCCCTGGACGCTTAAGGGTCAGCGATCACAGTGCCACTGGGCCGGGACAGCACTGGACTCAGGACCATGCAGACCTTGGTTTCCTTCATGGCTACCCTTTTTTACCATTTGATTTTTCTGGCTTATTTTTTGGCCCAGTCCTCTGATGATGGGTGAATCCAGGGAAGCCAAACACCAGAAATGACTCCAGTTGTTAACCTCGTCATGTCCACACCTTGACAAGAACTCTGCTGCGTCATCTGATATGATTGCCTGATGCAGGGGACAGCGTGGGGCCCACCTCAACGAGCATTCTTGACATTTCCTAAGACCAAAGATATTTCCCCTGTTCATTCTGTTTTTACATACTTTAGATCTCTCTGATATTGATTCCTTGGAGACCTCATATTCTATAAACATGTATCTGTCTGCCCTTTGAAAGAGTAGTTCCTTTTGTTTTTTTTTTCTTTCTGGCCGTACCGCATGGCTTGTGGGATCTTAGTTCTCTGACCAGGGATCAAACCCGTGCCCCCTGCAGTGGAAGTGTGGAGCCCCTAACCACTGGAGCACCAGGGAAGTCCCCTAGTAGTTCCTTTTCTAAGAATCTATTCTACAGACTTTTTTCCCCCAAATATAGTAGGGTAAACCATAAGGACATCCACTTCGTTATTTGTAACTCATTTGTTCATTCCATACATATTTTTTGAGTATTTGCTACGTTCAAGACTTCCGGGATCAGCTATAAACACATATTTAAATTTGTTTTTCTTTCCTCATAGAGCTTATGTTCCTGTTGGGAAAGATGATAAGCAGAACACATAATTAAAATAGATAATATTAAATTATGACAAGGGAATGGGAGATTTGCAGAGGGTGTATGTGTAATTTCAAATGTGGTTGCAGGAGAGGCCTTCCTGAGGATTGAGATTTGAGTAAAGACCAGAAGGAGGTGAGGAAGGGGCTCAGGCGGACATCTTGGGGCAGAGTGATCGAGGCAGAGGAGACAGCAAGTGCAAAGTCCCTGAGGTAGGACAGTGCCTGGCATGTTCAAGGAACAGCGGAGAGGCCTGGGTGGCTGGAACAGAGGTGAGTGAGGTCAGAGAAGTGACAGGTGTGGCAGCGGGAACAGAGAGCACAGGGACTGGTTGGCCATTGGGATGACCTTGGCTTTTACTTGAGTGTTGTAGGAGAGAAGGCGATGGTTCTGAGTGGAGGAGTGACATGATCTGACTTGTGTTTAATTTTTATTTATTTATTTTTTTAAATTAATTTTTATTGGAGTATAGTTGCTTTACAATATTGTGTTAGCTTCTACTGCACAGCAAAATGAGTCAGCCATACATGTACATAGATCCCCTCCCTTTTGGATTTCCCTCCCGTTTAGGACACCACACTGCATTAAGTAGAATTCCCTGTGCTATACAGTATGTTCCCCCCGGTTGTCTATTTTATACACAGTATCAATAGTGTATATGTGTCAATCCCAGTCTCCCAATTCCTCCCACCCCACCCCTTTCCCCCTTGGTATCCATACATTTGTTCACTACCTCTGTGTCTCTATTTCTGCTTTGCATATAAGGTCATCTATACCATTTTTCTAGATTCCACGTATATGCGTTAATATACGGTATTTGTTTTTCTCTTTCTGGCTTACTTCACTCTGTATGACACTCTCTAGGTCCATCCACGTCTCTACAAATGATCCAGTTTTGTTCCTTTTTATGGCTGAGTAATATTCCATTGTATATATGTACCACATCTTCTTTATCCATTCCTCTGTTGATGGACATTTAGGTTGCTTCCATGTCCTGGCTATTGTAAATAGTGCAGCTATGAACATTGGGGTGCATGTCTGACTTGTGTTTTAATCAGATCACTCTGGCTGCTGAGTGGGGACTAGGCTGCTTGGAGGCAAGGGCCACAGCTGAGCGACCAGTGAGGGGCCATTGTAAACATCCAGCAGAGACAGAATGGCAGCTTAGACCAGGATAGAAGAAGTGGAGATGGAGAGAAATGGCCAGAACTGGATATACCTGCAGGTAGAGACGACAGGATTTATAAAGTACCTATATGTCTATCAGGAGAGTAATTTTTAAAAAATTACAGCATACCCATTCAATAAAATAATGAGATTAGAGCTATAAGAATATTTCTGTGTTTTATAGTTGCCTGAAAACACCAAGATGAACAGCAATAGGATAGTATATTTCCTGGGTTGTAAAAGTGAATATATGTACACAAATATGCTATTTCCGTTTTTTAAAAAATCTGAATGCAGCACATTTTAACAGTGGTTTCCTCTGAGTTGGGTAGTTGAAGCTGGGTTGTGAACTTTTACCTTCGTTAATTTTTGCAGGTTTTTTTGTTTTTGTTTTTTTGTAAGCAGCATTCATTGCCTTTCATTGTTTTTTTTTAATAAAAGGAAAAGGGGAATATATTCACCCTCTAAAAGCTTATAAAGACATTTTTATAAAGACCTTAACAAACCCCGTGCCCCATAAAGCAGGCATATATTTTCAGAAGGGTCATTACCAAGGTTTGGTTCAACATTTGGTTTACTGTTGCCAATTGTAAGATGTTTGGGGGGAACGTAATCTTTTATCTCTGTATCTGATCCAAGATTTTCCTCTTCTCTGAGGCTACTGAGAACAAAATTGGGCGTTGTTGATTTGTAATCAGAGTCTAGTCCTTCAAGGAGCAAGTCCTAATAACTTCAGCTAACGGCAGTCAGAATGGAGATGGAAGACTGAAATACTTTCAGGAACTTGGCACTGCTCTTCAATTCAGAAATGGCTCTTCCAGTGTATGTTGGAGACCATGTGAAATGAAACTGCAGTTTTTCAGGTGTATTTAAGTCTTCACATTTACACGTTCCATCTTCCAAGGATTTGTGGAGGTCCCCATAATAGCACTACCAATAGATTAATGAAATGTAACTAAGAATAGATGGTGGTGTCGAAGACTAAATAACCTCACCTGTTGTGATCAAATCTGTAAAATCTTGCCCCCATCAAGAAGATAGGCCTTTGCTTATAGAGAGAGTTTTATAATTTTAGGGAACTCTGTAACATCCAACTGCAAATCTGGGCTCTATATTTGGCTTTTTCTGAATGTGAAATTGACAAAAATAGCTACAATCCCTACTATATGTAGTTCTTAAATAGTCAAAGATAATCCGTGCAATGGAAGCTGTCATATTTTTCAGGAGTAGCAACAGTAGCCTTATAATTATTTGCTAACTTTGAGTCCACTCTGACTGAATCATTTTTAAAAATATATGAAATCAGATGTTCTAGAGGCTGTCACAAAATGCCACCAGTCTAAATTTTCTTTTGCTTAAGGGCACTAGTGACAGGGCACGGTGCAACATATGGGTTTCTTTGAGTTTGAAGTCTGCTGTCAGCAAGGATAGGGCTGCCCGTATATTTGCTGCATCAGACTGGAAACAACTGAATTACAAAGAACATCGTTCTCCGGTCGCACCTTCCATTGAAATGGTGACTGTTCACATGAGTTAGTGCCAAGAAAACATTAATTGCATTGGTGTTCCCCAGTGTGAGTGGTACCAGGACACAAAAGAGTCTAGATCAGTGGTTCTCAATCTAGTATGATTTTCCCCACCTGGGAACACATGGCAATGTGTGGAGACATTTTTGTTTGTCACAATTTGGGGAGGGTGTATTACTGGAGTCTAATCGCTAGAGAGCATGGATGCTGCTGACCGTCCTACAATGCACAGGACAGACACCCCCACAACAAAGAGGGACATCCTTCCCCAAGTGTCTGTAGTGCTGACGTTGAGCAACTTTGGCTTAGAGTGAACTTGGGCAACTTCTTAATCTTTTCAATCCTTAATTTATCATGTGTACCTGAGATGCCAATAATAATACCTATTCATATAGCTAACTCAAGATCAAATAAAATAACGTATGGTGTATCTGTCAGCTTGGGCTGCTGTAACAAAAATACCATAGACTGAGTGGCTTAAACAACATTTCTGGGGGCTGGAAGTCTAAGAGCAGAGTGCTGATGTGGTCAGATTTTGGTCAAGGCTTTCTTCTTGAGTTGTAGATGCCCAGCTTCCCTCTGTGTGTTCACATAGCCTTTCCTAGGTGTGTGTACATGGCTGGGGGGTAAGGGGTGGGGAGAGAGAACACAAGTTCTCTGGCGTCTCTTCTTATGAGGGCACTAATCCCATCATGAGGGCCCCATCCCCATGACCTCATCTAACTCTAATTACCTCCCAAAGTCCAAACACCATCACACTGGGGATTAAGGCTTTTCTGTGTTCTGAATATTTGTGTCCTTACACGGGTTCGAGCCCTGGTCCAGGAAGATCCCACATGCCGCGGAGCAGCTAAGCCATGTGCCACAACTACTGAGCCAGTGCTCTAGAGCCCACGAGCCACAACTACTGAGCCCGTGAGCCACAGCTACTGAAGCTTGTGCACCTAGAGCCCATGCTCCGCAACAAGAGAAGGCGCTGCAACGAGAAGCAAGCACACCATGACAAAGAGTAGCCCCCAGTCGCCGCAACTAGAGAAAGCCTGTGTGCAGCAACAAAGACCCAAAGCAGCCAAAAATAAATAATGATAAATAAAATAAATATTAAAAAAATCTAAAAAATAAAATAAAATCCATATGTTGAAATCCTAACCCCCAAAGGTGATGGCATTAGTAGGTGGGGCCTTTCAGAAGTGATTAGGTCCTGAGGGTGGAGCCCTCATTAATGGGATTAGTGCTCTTATAAAAGAGATCCCACAGAGCTTCCCAGCCCCTTCCACCAGGTGAAGGTGCCAGCTATGAACCAGCAAGAGGGCCTCAACAGAGAATGGACCATGATGGTGCCTTAATCTTGCACTTCAGCCTCCAGAACTGGGAGCAGTAAATTTCCATTGTTTATACACGACTCAGTCTGTGGCTTTTTGTTATAGCAGCCTGAAAGGACTAAGACAGCCTTAAATATATGAATTTGAGGAGGAGGGCACAGACATTTTGTCCATAGCATATTGGAAATCTACACAGATGATGATGGTTGTAGATCTCATAATTGTTGTTATTTAATAACCATGCAGAGGTATAATGAGAACACTTCACAGTACGTAGAGAAGGATTGCAGGGGTCTGTTGAATATAACCTCTACAATCTGAACATCATCAAGTTGTGTATGTCTATATGTTGGCCAAGAGGAAAAAGCAACGTTTCAGTCTCTTAATTATAAGACAAATACCCATTCCTCAGAGAGCTTCTCTCTGGTATTGAATTAAAGGAGTTAGGGTTCTGAGACAGTAGTTTAAAAATTTTGTGGATGGAGACACGTTTTCTTGATTTATTTACCAAAACTTGAGACTGATGTTTTTTCTCTTTTCTAAATGCTAACTTATGGCCTAGCATTGGTTTTCCAAGTCACATATAGCTCTTGTTTGGATATTTCTGGTCTCTTTGTAAAAAAAGTAATACAACAGATAGATATTGGGTATCTGCTAAAGTCTTTATATTCCATGCTGGGTCAGGAATACAAGGATGAACGATAGTCCCTGCTTACAAGGCAGGTTCACTTATGAAAATATTTCACGATAAGGTATTTCAAGTGCCATGGCAGGAACCAGGAATGATCGGTGAGAATTTAAAAGAGCCAAAGGCAGACGAGAACAGTGCATCGGGGAACCACACCTGGGGAGTGTAAACGGGCCCTAAGCTAGGGCGTCCCCTCTCCTGAGTGAGGAGCCCTCACAACATGTGAGCAACTGGGTTTTGGAATCATATGGACTGGTAAGTGTTACGTGCCCTTCATTCTCCACTGTTTGAATGGAGACATCTATTGCAGTTATTTTGTCCCTGCCTATAAAAAGTGTGGATGTTTTCCAAAGAATTAAGGGATGCTTCTACCCCTTAGCAGGGGAATGGCGTGATCTCATTTGCATTTTTCAAAGATGCCTCTGATTTCTCTGTGGAAAAATGCACTGTAGGTGGGCAAGAATAAAAGCACTGAGAATTAGAAGATTATCACGCTAAGCCATGTGAGACATGATGGTGGTTTGAATTATAGGATAGCAGTAGAGATGGAGAGAAGCAGAAGGATTTTGAATACATATTTATAGATCTTAGAGGTGAGTGATAGAAAGGAATCAAGAATGACTCAAATGTAAAGCTTGAGCTGGTATGTGAATGGAAGTTTCATTTAATAAAGTGATAAAGTCTGGGGAGAAAACCACCTTGAGAGTACACGTCATGTGGGACACAGTGAGGGCTGGAAACAGAAATTCTGCATTCGATATACGAAGTGTAAGATGGTAGTTGGATGTCAGGTAGGCAGTTGGGATGTATGGATGTATTTGGAGTTCAGAGGAGTGACTTGGGCAAGATATCAATATTTGAAAGTCGTATCCTATAGATAATATTTAGGGATACGCATTGGATGAGATGTTTCTGGCTAGAAAGCTGAAGAAGAGGGTTGATGATGAATTCTTGGGGCACTGCCATGTTTGGAGGTCAGGTAGAGGTGGAGAAGCCAGAGATGTAGCAAGAAAACAGAAGTGAAGAAAGGAGATTTAGGAAGGATGGAGTGGGCCCACTGGGTCAGTTACGCTGAAGTGTGGAGAAGGTCCAGTGGCTTTCGCAACATGGGAAACATCAGTGAACATGACAAAACAGTCTCTGTGGAGTCTTAGATCTGGAACCCAGATGCACATCATTTGAAGAGAAAATGAAGGAAAGTTTACTTAGAAATGAATAGTCTTCTTTTGTCATTCTTCGGTGCTCTAGACTTTCTTATATCAGTCATGTTTGACACTTATGGATTTGAGACACTTAAAATAAATAATTAAATAAGAACAAACAAAAACAGTATGATTTCATTTAAATTAATCAAAAAAATTTTCAGCTGATTTCATATATACAGGAACCACAATAGTAAATATCTTTAGTTTAATTCTTTAATTTTTAAAAACAAATATATAGAGAGCATTCCTTACACAGGTTGCACAGTAGGTGCTTGTTGTTACAGAGGTGAAAAAGACACATAGTTTCCCTGTCTTCATGGAACTTACATTCTGTTGGGCAAGACAAAAAGAAAGAAAGAAGTAAATAAACAAATGACTTTGTAAGTTGGGTAAGCACCTTGGAGGAAACACACATGGTGCATGGATAGTGAATAATGGGTGTGTCTTGAATTTAGGTGAGTTGATTATGGAAGGACTCTCTGAGAAGCTGAGACTTGAATGATGCAAAGTCCACCATGCTGGTCGCTGGCGTAGAACAGTGCAACAAAGGATAGCCCAGCAGTGCAAAGAGTCCGGCAAACACCCCAAGTGAGAGAGAGCTACCATGTTTGAGAAGTGTCATGACACACGGGGACAGTCATAGGACTGGGCCAGAGAAGTAGGCAGGACCACATAAGGAGGGGACTTACTGACTCATCTGAATATCTTTCCAAAGTTGCCTTAACAATTATTTCCTTTAAAAAGTGTTTGGCTGAGTAACATAAGAATCAGAAGTATTTCCTAGTACTGTATTTTTAGACAGCATTTAAGCAATTTGTATAAAAAAATCTGAAACACATGTCTACTTTAGGCCCAAGATTCCATTTGTAGGAATTTAAGCTAAGGAAATAATTTTCCACATGTACAAATATATATATATAAGAATGTTCACTTACATTTCTAAAACTCCGTAAATTCTGTGCTTAAAACTAGTAGATTTTTTTTTTAAATAAATTTATTTATTTATTTATTTATTTATTTATTTATTTATTTATTTTTGGCTGTGTTGGGTCTTTGTTTCTGTGCGAGGGCTTTCTCTAGTTGCGGCAAGCGGGGGCCACTCTTCATCGCGGTGCACGGGCCTCTCACTATCGCGGCCTCTCTTGTTGCGGAGCACAGGCTCCAGATGCGCAGGCTCAGTAGTTGTGGCTCACGGGCTTAGTTGCTCCGCGGCATGTGGGATCTTCCCAGACCAGGGCTCGAACCTGCGTCCCCTGAATTGGCAGGCAGACTCCCAACCACTGCGCCACCAGGGAAGCCCCAAAACTAGTAGATTTTATCTCATGTAATTTATACCTTAAAAGAGCTGATTTTTTTATAGAAAGGAATGCCTGATGTAGCAAAATATTAAATAGAATCTAATGTTCATCAATATGAATTGGTTAATACACTCTGGTCCATTCAGACACTCCCATTATACAGGCATAACAATCACTGATACAGTTATTTATTGATATGGAAGAAAGTCCATGATATTTAGTAGTAAGTAAAGTCAACAAAAGGTAAATATAATTTTATTTTTATTTAAATTAGAAAGATAAATATATCCTGTAGATATACATATAAAACAGATTATGAATAGTTATTTTTCCTGAGTGTTGAGATTATGGGTAATTTTCACTCATTTCTTTATACTTTCCTTTGTTATCTGTTTTTGTTTTTTTTTTTTAATGAGCATGAAGTACTTTGTGCTTAGAAACACACTAAAGTTATTACTATGTTTAAACAAAACAAACTTTAACAGCAACAGAAAAAGACCTTTTCAGGCGGTAAGTGCCGGAGTTGAAGGACATCTTTAGAGACCACTGAATAGAGCCCACACCTCATTTCAGAAGAAACGAGTGTTAGCATTAACATCTACTGTGATGACCACCTGTTTTGGAAAACAGGCCAGATGGCGTTTATCTTCCCTCTCTGACGTGCTTTAAGAAGGTAGTATTGGACCTTGTAGAGGCTTCTCGGTAGCAACAATTACAGAACATCTTTGCAGCTAGGTCATTGCAGTTATCTTCTAGCAAAGGTGCAAGATATTTAAAAATTTTCTCTTTGTCTCACGATTTGTCCTGGCGATACAGAATACATTTGTCCAGAGGAGTTCATGTTTATATCCTCTCGTTTTTCTTGGGTTGGATGCTTTCAGTTTTGCAACCACGCCCTCCCGCATTTGAGTAGCTGACCATGCGGGGGACAGAACACGATTAACCTACAGTCTTCACAGGTGGGTCTTGTGATTACACATGTCCACAGGCGATTTAGCTACATGGTCGAAGGCACAACTAGGATAGATTAGTAAAGAAAACGCATTGCAGGTGAATAGCATTTCCAAAATTTCCTACGAGACCAGTGTACTGAACGTGCATCACATGTTCACACTTCTAATTGGCCGAACTCGAGTAATCGTTTTTGTTTTTATAGCAAAAGAGTCGTAAGACCTCGGTCTAGTACCCATTACCTTCCATTTTTATTGTAAATTTAAAAAACCAAACCCAAGCCAATGCAAATTAGTAGTCCTTTTTGTTCAGTGTTTCATCTTCTCTGCACAGATTATTTTTATTGTGGATTTTCCATGCTACCGATGTTCTGAATACGGGACTCTTAGAGGTGCTAAATGACTCAAATTAGACATGGTTTAATCGGTGACAATTCAACAAATATGCTTTGAACACCTCTTGAAGTGCATGCTTTGCAAATCCTGGAATTCGGTGTGGCATATAGGAAAGGATTAAGCATTAATTTCCAGTTGACCTTTTTAAAAAGTTTCATGAATTTTCTTAAATGTTTGGGTATCTCAATACAGTGGATTCACATCTTAGTTGGGGTGCCTGTTCTGAAGTCTACACCTAAGGTGAAAATCATGTTTTGTAGAGCCCAGGATCCCACAAATCTACCCATGGAGTGGAGCATGGGCTTTCTCTCAGGGACCCCTGGTCTCATTGGTTCCGCTTTAATTTCTCCCTTTTTCTAATCTAAAGAAGTATTTTCTACTCTAAGGGGTAAGGAAGCAGTGCTTTTATTCATCATTTATTTCCCCAAGTCTGTGACTCACTGTTCAACTTGCATTTAAAACATAATAAAGCCTATTCAGTCATATTGTTCCCCACAAAGGATTAATAATAATTTTCAGTTGGAATGAAAAAGGTGTGTTACCACAACTATATGAAATTAAACTTATAACTAGTAAGATATTTGTTACTTCAGTCTTTATCAAACCATTTCAAAGTTCTATTTTTAATCCAGGTCATACAACAGACATATATAATATAGTATAGTATCACATGTATGTAATACATAATAAATGATTGTACATGTATTAAACACGTGCTCAAAATGTTTTAACTGAGAGAAGTGCGTGGATTTCTTTTTTCATGTGAGTTGGGCTTGGCAACCAGTGATGTAGTAATTACATTTGGAGGAGAGTCAAGATATAAAATGAAAATTCTTGTAGGGTAGAGAAAACAGGGTTTAGTATTTCTAAAATATTTTCTAGCCTCTCACACAATATCTGCCCTTGAAGGATTTACAAACTATAGGCAATGCTCAGTCCCCCACTGGCTTGCCCATTTCATAGCCTGAGCCAACAGAGGGGTGCCACATTGCCTGGCCCTGCCCTTCTCCTGCGTGCCCCTCCCATCATTGCTTTGCTCAGGCAGGTCACACCACCTGGACTGTCTCCCTCGTTACACACTGCCCTGCCATATTTCTCAAGACCCTCCTTGATCCAGCCTCACCTACAAAGACCTCCTTGACCATTTATTTTGGAAGTGAGATTCTGCCTCCTTTGAAATTCCAAAGCAGTGGCTCCTGGACTGGGGCAGGTCTGGATGTCTCATGGTGATCTGCTAGCTCTTTAAAAATATGGTTTCCTGGGTTTTCCCCCAGAGTCTGATTTAGTAGATTCAGGGAGGGGGGCGACTTCAGGCATTGCTTGGGAATCTGTATTTCTAGAAACTCTCCAGTTGATTCCAATGGTCAGGCATGCTCAGGAATCAACAGCATCCCAGAGTTCTTGCTCATTGGATATTTAGCACAGGCCCCTTGGTGGTGTTCATTATCTTTTTAGAAATTATCTCATCTTCCTAATTTGACTGTAAATAACTCAGAGTCAGGGGTTATTGTTGTTGTT